>NW_025999579.1:5667500-6073263 GCF_019419815.1 Pyrus x bretschneideri | reverse complement strand
CTACGAAGCTAGTTTCAACAATCCAACCGTCAAACATGTTTGTATATATTTCGAGATCGCATACGCCAAAATTGCAAAAAACAAACATTCAAAGATCAAGTAACGGGACAAAACTTTTTGACGGTTATCAACGAAAAATCAAGATTTAACAGTTATTTTAACTCCGATTTTGATGATTTTTTACAGCTACACTCTTTAACCTTATTTGAATACAACGAATGAATTTGATCTTCAATTTGAAATATTTACACTAGTGGATACCACAAAATCTTATATTATACTTGATGAAAGTATAAATAAACTCTAAGTGTTAGTGAATCTATCGTTTTAATGGGATACGCATTCTATGAAACTAATTTCAACGATCCAACCGTCAAACTTGTTTGTATATGCTTCAAGATTGCATACACTAAAAATTGCAAAAAACAAACATCAGATATAAACTAACGGAACAAACTTTTCGATGATTATCAACGACAATTCACGATTTAACGGTTATTTTAACTCCAATTTTGATGATTTTTTTACAGCTACACTCCTTGACCCTTTATGAATACAATGAATGAATTCGATCTTCAATTTAAAATATTTACACTAGTATACCACAAAATCTTATGTCTTAATGATCGATGAAAATTGAAGATTTTGTAAAAGGAATAACATGCAAGTTTTGAGTTCCATTGGCAAGGTTTAAAACTTTTGAGAAAGGCTTCACAACCTTGAAAACAAAAACTCTTTCATTTTGCATATCCTTGCATATTTAATATTTTGTAATAAACTAGTAGTGTATGGATGTTTGTGTTATTAGGCTCTTATTTTCGAGTGTAGATGTAGTACTTAAACGACAAAGGTGTTTTAATGTTTTGAAGTAATATTTATGTGGCAATGTGTGGTATGTGCAAATAAAAAATATATTTTTTTTTTCTTTACAGGTCGGGTCACTTTACTCGTTGAGTAAAGTGATCTGACCTGTTAAGAACCCGTTAAGATAACAAGTGTTCACGAAAACGACAGGAACACGATAGACACGACCCGTTTGCCAGGCCTAAAAGGAACACCATAAGCAATATTATGGTCAGCATCATATTAAGCAAGTGTTACCGAACACTTACGGCTGACACAAAGCACAACCATTGCTCTTAACCTCCACCGACCACTACTCCTTGACACAAAACAAATGAATCTAGCCCAAAAAAACCAAGTGTCACCTAGAGATACAAGTAATAAGAAAAGTTGGACCCCAAGTTTTCCACGAATTTAGAACAAAGACATAGCAATTTGATCTAAGGAGTTCGTCAGCTCATTTGATTTGTCGACCTCTATATAAAGGAAAAGGAGAAGCCTAGGAAAGTTAAGTACTTAAGGCTATCTCCAACTGATTGGGCCAAAGGGTCATGGGACTAAAAATAATCCAAATAACACGAAAATCGTATCCAACCAAAGGTAAGACAAAGAGTTTGTGGGCCCCACTAGGCCAAAATTGTGCAATCAGGCTAACTGGCTAGCCCAAACCAACCAGCCCCGGCCGGCCCAAAATTCAAACCCCACAGCTACCTGCGTTAGCAACTAGTTGGCGTCATGCTGACGCCAGGTGACCGTTAGAATTTTTTTTTTTTTTTTGGGACAAAATTTAAAAAAAAAAATTCTAATTTTTTTCTATAACTACCTAAGCCATTAAACAACATTAAACAACACTAAACAACATTAAACAATTTAAATAACATTAAACTTAACAACACATCTCCACCCTAGTACTGTTTGGGGGAGTTATTCACTTTAGCAACAAGTGTCACTCGAATCTTATTCAAAAAATTATTGAGATTACATCTCGAAAAATTATTGAGGTAGTTTAATTTAAGTAACCAGATTAATTCAATTAAAATAATAAATTAGTTTGGCCTATGGCCCTTTGGTCCCCTCCGTTGAAGATGGTTTTTTTTTATAGGACTCTGTTGGCCTATGGTCCTTTGGTCCCCTCGGTTGGAGAAATATACTAGCATTATTCATTAAATATTAATTTCTTGGAAGGCTATAGGGTTAAGGGAGCCCTAACCCTCATTGGTTGGAGATGGCCTAAGTTCCTGTAACAACCTTAAAACTACATAGCAACATTTCTCACTACTCCATATATACTGACAAATGCATCAAAGTGGTTAGGCCAGTACCACACCAAACTCTCTGATACTACTTGTGTTCAATTTTCAAGTGAAGAGAACGGAGCTCTAGTCCTCGATAAATACCAGTTTTATACCCTAAAACCCCTGGTATTTAAGCTCTAAATCACCATAAACCTTTTAAAACCACCTTTGTTAACATTACCACATTTTTATGTTAACAATAGTAACTAAAATTATTTTTCTTTTCTCTTCTCTAAAATCATAAACCTTTTGTTTGCTTTAAACTAGTTTACCATAAAGTTTTATATACAGTTTCAAATGAGGCGACGTGACGCAAGTTTAGACCTTGAATCTTTAAAAGAGGGAGATTCTACAATGTAACTGGTAGTTTTATCCCATCTCTATGTCTTCTTCACAGTCCTGATTTCGAAGATTTGCTCTAAAACAAATAAAAAGCAACTCAACCTCAAGCACATGGGCCTGGTCCAAAGTGAAAAAAATAGGCTGGCACCTCTTAAAAACCCTCCAGCCCATCTAAATAGGCTGGCAACCCAGCCCAAGCCAGTCCATAAGCGGGTCGAAAAGGTGTTGAGCTAGAGACCAAGCCTACATGAATCCAGGCTGATGTCATAGCCACCTTAAATTTTTTTTTGTTTTTTTTTTTTTTTTTTTTTTGCTCCGAGTTCTAGCAAAGGAGGTTGTATCCACCAGAGCGAAGGTCACAGAGAGAGGTTCGTTCGCGAGATGTTGGACTCGACTATGACTGTTTAATCCCAGCGAAAGCAGACGATGGGGCTGCCGCGGTTGGTCCTGACAGGACACCACAAAGATAACAGCAAGGGTAGAGCCGGAACCGAAGGCATGAGCTAGTGGTGGTATAATGGCGAAGAGGATGGTGGCGATGATGATGATGAAGGTGGCGGTGGTAAGGGAGAAGAAGAGTCATTTCGTCATAGAAATGAGTAGGGATTGACAGCATGGGTGGTGGGTTGGCGTGCTCTGGTCTGCTTCATTGGAGATGCATTTGGTTGCTCTAGAAATTAAAACTAATGTATTATTTTTAATAAAAATTAATAATATTTTAATAAAATTGACTAGGCTATTTAGTTTTAAGGGTGGAGATGCATTTGGTCAATTAAAACTGTTCATGAGGTTTATTAGTGTTCACTGAGTGGAGGTGCCAACACATTTTTTAGAGGTGGACTTGCTCTAAGCAAGAAAGTTGGAAATTGAGTTGTCCACATCCGACATGAAATATGAGCATATTGGCGTAGTCGCCTTCACAAAATACATGTTGATGTGAAACTTTAGCATTCGATAGTTAGATGATGCACTTTGAGAGGGATGACAAAAGCTATATGAGAGAATGGTGGGGCATGGCAATGCCATGGTGCCAACATATGAAAACTACATTTTGGGATTTTCTTCATGGTGGTGGAGGAGTTGAACGAAAAATGATTGAGTGGTGATACATGCACTAAATTCATGGACATTGTCACATCCCAACCCGGGTGGGATCACTTCCCGGGCTCGCTCCACCACGTAGCACAATATTGTCCTCTTTGTGGCCCCGACTATGCCCTCACGGTTTTGTGTTTCTGGGAACTCACACGAGAACTTCCCGATGGGTCACCCATCCTAGGAGTGCTCTCGCGCGCGCTCACTTAACTTCGGAGTTCTCATAAAACCCGAAGCTAGTGAGCTCCTTACCACCTATGATTTCGGTCGGAGTGTGTCAGACATGGTCATTTTACACGATATGAATTTTATTACAATTTAGCGTTCTTTAGTTATAAACCTTATAACTCCTATTTCCTAGAAAAAGAAAAAACCCACCTAATTATAAACATTCAAATAAAATCCAAATTTAAAAAACTCCAACTAAAGAGTAATGACCTATTATTACAAATATTTACAACTTGCACAATAATATTCAAAATAAATCAATAAATGTTCTTACTCACCGTAATTACAATGAACAAATAATTATTGTACATATTATGACACCTAACATATATATATACACAGTCAAATGTATATAGTATTGCCATAAGCTCAATATATATATATATATAGAGGAAAAATTAGTATCTCGTCCCTAGTGACTAATGTTCATTGATTGAAACCTTATTAGTTTTCAGATTTTGATCCAAGTTTTCTAGCATTAATGTAATGATGAATTTCCATGGCAGTTACATAATTTTTTTAAAATAAAAATTAATAATTGATTTAGGATTTTTTTTCAGATTTTAATACTCACACATTTATTAAACCCCTAACTAATTTTCAATTCAAAACATTTCCAAAATAAATAAATAAAATTAGAATAAGTTTGTACCCATTAGCTTTTATAAAATGTTCTTCAATTTTTTAATCTTATATGCACCCATTCATGTAATTTTTTTCAAATTTTTAATCTTAAAATGTACCTGTCACATCCCGGCCCAGGGCGAATCACTTCCCGGGCCCGCTCCACCACCGTAGCATGATATTGTCCACTTTGAGCTTACCATTCCCTCATGGTTTTGTTTTTGGGAACTCACGAGCAACTTCTCAGTGGGTCACCCATCATGGGATTTCTCTAACCCCCTTCTCGCTTAACTTTCGGAGTTCCTACGGAACCTGAAGCCAGTGAGCTCCAAAGGCCTTGTGCTAGGTAGGGATGAGAATATACATATAAGGATCACTCCTCTGGGCGATGTGGGATATCACAATCCACCCCTCTTAGGGGCCCGACATCCTCGTCGGCACACAATGGCCAGGGTTAAGCTTTGATACCAAATGTCACATCCCGGCTGGGGCGGATCACTTCCCGAGCCCGCTCCACCACACTGTAACATGATATTGTCTGCTTTGGGCTTACCATTCCCTCACGTTTTGTTTTTGGGAACTCACAAGCAACTTCTCAGTGGGTCATCCATCATGGGACTGCTCTATCCTCTTCTCGCTTAACTTCGGAGTTCCTACGGAACCTGAAGCTAGTGAGCTCCCAAAAGGCCTCGTGCTAGGTAGGGATGAGAATATACATATAAGGATTACTCCTCTGGGCGATGTGGGATTCACATACCCATTCTCAAAATACCAACTTGTTATATGTAAAATGTCCCCTTTTTTTTTTATATAAAATCTATTCATTTTTCTCTAATCCATTTTTAAACTTATATGGGGACATTCTCTTCTTTTGATTTGAGAATTTATCCACGTCAAGTTTAATCAAAGCAATTTACTAATGTTATTAAATCTAATATCTATTACTGTTTTTTGTGTGGTTTTGAAGAATGCAATCCATGTTTTCAATAATTTTTTGTTAATTTTGATGAATGTACCATGTTCATATATATAGATAGATACACACACACACACACACACACACACACACACACATAATAGTATAATTAATATTTTTAATCCCACAAATTATGAGTTTTTATTTAAAATCTCATTAATATAAACAACTATAAATTTTAATTTTTAATTTAAAAAATATAGTAACATACATATAAATAATTATCACGTTAATTTCTGGGACTTCGATCAAAAATTGACAACCAACAAGCTTTAGTAAAAAAAAAAAAAATATTGATAGTTAGGGACCACATCCAAAGTCTAACATATATGTTCAAACACATTATACTAATTAATCTACCTATATGTAAATTTATGTTGAGCAATAACCTCATTATGTAGGTTTTTTATTTTGTATGTATCATCATATGTATTGGGCCACCATTATATTATTATATGTACCAAATAATTAGTAGGTAAACTAGTATTGAATAAAATACAATATTTTTATGCAGGTAAATTAATTTTACATATATTGTGTTTGCTTTATTCTGTAGATAAAATTATTTTGCCATATATTGTGGGTAAATTATTTTGCATATATTGCGTTTGCTTTATTATGGAGGTAAATTATTTTGCACCTCGGGTTTTATGTGGAAAAGATTAAGTTTCAAAGACTAAAACAATTTTCAGTTACATTATTAATTAAATTCCAACTTGAGGTTTTTTTTTTTTTGGGTGAAAAATGAGACCAACTAGTGGCTTTGTCACGGTAATCTACTCTCATGGTGCCGGAAAGATTCACCGAAGGATTTCAACCTTCCTTGACCATCATCATGTGATTTACCAGCGCTAGGAATCAAACTTAGGACGTGCTATGTGAAGTATGACCTGAAATTCATATTATTTTTGGTAACGTTTTGGTACACGAATTTAATGTATCTATCATTATTCAAGAAGATTTACTTACGTTCCTCAATACGTCATCATGACACTCTAAATTAACATAATCATATGATTTGACTTTTTTATTGATACAAGATGGTACAATTGCATTTAAATAAATCTCTCTCAGGTGACGACTTACATAAAACAGTTCACTGTTATGTGATATCCCGACGTAATAAAACAATATTACGTTACATATGTTAATATATTATTGAATCTGAACAGTTCAATAGCCCGTCAGTTGTTTTTCTCATTAGGTGAGGCGACACTTGGCAAATAATTAGAGTTTGGTCCCATGGACAGTCGCAATACAGCTGCCCACACTGACAATATTGGTTGTTGCAGATTTAAAGGACCCCTGTCCCGCAGCTGTAGCATGACGTTTGGGTAAATCTCTGGCATATGACGTTTGGGTAAATCTGTAGCATGACGTTTGGGTAATCTGTAGCATGACGTTTTTACCCCTTCAATAATCTACCATGTGAACTCGTTTGGATTAATTACTAAATTATCAACGTCTAATTAGTCTTTCTCTAAATTAATAATTAAAATAAAAAGTTATTTAGTATTTAATAGTTTAGTAATATTCTTTTTTATTTGTAAATAAATTCTTTATATTTTAATGTATTAAATGACGATTTTGAAACTAATTTATTTCTTTAATCTTTAAAGTAGATATATCGTTATATACAAAAATAAAAATTAACATTCTGTTTTTATCTGTTTATATTGTTTACAATTAAAGTTCCTCACAAAACAAATATGAAGTTTTGTCTTTAATTTCAAATTAGCTATGATTTTCAAGCTCTCAATTTATTTGGATAGTAAATATGATTTTTTGTCAATCATCTTGAGTAGCTTAGAATATATGGTAAATTATATTTTTTTCTCTTTAGTTTGTATGTAATTGTAATGTCATACAACATATTTAAAACATTTCTATCTCATATATTTACCTATTATTTCATTTCAATGTCATATATCTGTCATAGTTTCCGTCAGCTCCTACATTATATGTCTTCATGCCGTCGTGGACCCCACTTCAGGCCTCATTACACTTACCCGATGAACTGCTAGGACAGACTCTCCCGCAACAAAAAATTGAAATGTTGCACTAAACTTCATGACAGCCACATAGGCATATAACAACTTAAGAAAAATGTGACAGATGTATGACATTAAAATGAAAATAAACATTAGTAGGTGATTGAATTGTTTAAAAGATATTGTATGAGGTTACAGTGAAACGCAAATCTAAGGGAAAATGTGATACCCTAAAACATAATTTATGAAGAAAACATAATAATGTAATTGATTAATAAAGGCTAGTTAACGATATTATGGTAAATTGTCGTAGTTTATGATGAATAATCTTTAATTTTGATATTTTTTTAACAAATGATATTATCTACACTAAAGATGAGGGGGATGTGCTTAGCCTCACAATGGACTAATAATAATGTGGTTCAAATTCTCCTTTAGCAAGAATTGAACCTAAACCTCTCACTTACAAATTAAGAGGAATACCACTTGACATTAGTACTAAGTGGTTTTTTTTTCTTTAACAAACTATATTTACACTAAAGGGAGTGTGTGAATTTAACATCATGATGAACTAGTAATATATGGTTCAAATTCCCAAATAAAGTCTTTCATTTAAATATATAGTGCAAAATATCATTTATAATAAAGAAAATAAACATAATTCAGGAAAAAAAAAACAAGTATTTAATACAGAAATATTTTGGGCCATGAAAATTAAAGTTAGAAGTGAAGTTTATGGAGTCTGACAGCGCCGATCTCCCATTCAATGGGCCTTCAAAGATGCACAGTTGATTACACGAAGTCTCACGCGCTCGGCTAGCAATCCCTCCAAAGTCCAAACACCAAAATTCCTAGCTTCTTGGTTGTCACATTTACAGCGACCACAACTATCGCTATGTTTGAAATTTCAAAGGCAAACAACTAGTAATTGGAACGTACCAACAAAACATGCTATTTTGTATTACATTGTACCGTCTCTTTCATAGAGAAGAGTTTGGGCATGGCAATGTGGCTGGATAATACTCAAATACATTGAGACATGTTTTTCTAAAGAGAGTTAACTATTCAACTAGTATTAGTATCAGGTGACAATGCATCTATTAAAGAGTGATACACAATATGATACAAAAATGTGATATCTTTAGTTACTAACAGTAATATAGATTAGCTTAAGTGACGATAATGAGTGAGAAATACATTATGATTGTGCTAAACTCAGCTGATTTTGATTTTTCACCTAGAGTCTATTTCTCTATCAATGAATATAGTTTGAAATTCATTAAATTGGTGAAATTCTTCATTGTCAAAAGGTTGGTGCTATCCACATACTCTGTTTTACCTCCCACATATTCTTTTAAGTTTTGGCTGTTAAATTGAATGAATTGAAAAATATAAAAAAACATAAATTAACAAGGAGCATATGAAAAGTAAAAATGGGTCTATACTACCACCTTGTCAAAATTGTCAATTTGAATGCAACAATCCCAATTATTTGTAGTGAAATTATATCGTTGACATGGCACATTCAAATAGACAAAGAGAATTTGAATCATAGACCTTTGGCTAATTGACTCCTTGACCTAAAATTGATGTAAAGTAGTAATGTAGTTAATCAAATTCCATTGGAAATGTGATTCATGTTGAAAATGCTAGTGGGTTAATGAATGCCCACAGTGATATTAAAAATCTTGGTAGATTTTTTCAATACCCACATAGATTGGATTTGCAACATTGGTAGATGAATGAAAACATTGGCAGTGTTGATATGTGGACTTGGAAATGAAGGAGATCATTTTTCAAAAGGTGTGTTGTAAATTTTCAACATGTAATAATACGGAGTTGCTCTATAAATAGAGCACTTTGACTGCTATCAACAGATATAGAAAAGAGAAAGCAAGAAAATATCAATAACATCATTATCTATTCCTACCTCCTTTATTTGTCATTCTTTTGTGCTATAGTTACAGTGTAATATTTTACACTTACTTCGCTCATGTCACTAATAAAGGTTATCTCCCTAACTTTGACCTATTTATAACAATTCATACTCAAAACTAGTCCCACATTATGCATGTTTTGCTCTCGTAGTCTTTGCTTCCAAATCTTCTTCTTCTTCTTCTTCACCACCTAACATAACATGGAAAGATCCTTCTTTTAATGTCCCAAGACAGATCAGTACATATCTAGTTGACAAATGTACAATTATTTTATTTATGTTTTGGTAATTAAGGTATGCAATTATTAATCCAAGCTATTAAGGGACCCCATTCAGTACTACCCTGGAGACAGACAGCCGAGCATAAGTCTGGCACTAATAATTCTAAAGTTGCAATTCAAATGAAAGCAACGCTTTTAGGGCCTTAGGCTCATCTCAAGATAATACCGCACTGTTGTGTGAGAAGGTAAAAACATACGACATTATGTTATTGATTTGGAATATTAAGACACTGATGTATTCGGTGTAGGTAAATACTTAGAGCAGTTCCACCATTGTAGGTAGGGTAAGGGCAAGGCTGTTAACTTGCTCTTACTATAAACTCGGAATAGTACTTGCCTTTGTATACTTTCATCCGTTGGGCAAGAGCAAGAGCAAGACAGATTACCATCACAAATATTTTTTATTTTATTTTTTAAGTTGCTCTACAGGCCTTATCCTCCACGTGTCATGAACGCCTTATATTTCCAATCAAATTTTCAAACACTCTCGTCATGCCACGTGTCATTATACATTAATAATGTCTGCTCCGATTTTTATAAGATTCTCGATCATTCATATAGTGCAACTTGTCCTTATCCAATCTTCTGGTTTCCTTATGTAGTGCCATGCACCAAACCCTTAAGCAAAGCAACGTCTTCCCTGATTGACTAAATTGCCTTCTCAGTTCTCACTCATTTTTTGGTAAAAAATGATTTGGAAAGTGGAAAACAAATATAAAAGATTGTAGTAAGAATCAATATTGAGTTGTGATGTGGAGAATGAAGAAGATGATTGGATTTTTATATATAATAAAAAAAAATCCTAATTTTTCCTATATTTTTTAATTTTTTTTACCATGAAATTTGGATCACCAAGACGTGCCACGTGGCACAACGATAACTTCATAAAATAAATTTATTGTTGGAAATCCAACAACTCAAGAATTGCCATGCCATAGAGCCATAGTTGGTGATTGTTGGACTGTTGTAAAGGGCACCATGACAACAGAAGCTATCGGCCCACTCGCCAAGTTCACGAGTGTATTGCCAGACCAAAAAAATTAAAAATAAAATAAAATAAAATAAACAACGTAACTGACGTCAGCCTTGCACGCTAACGCAAGACCGATCATAAGTTGCTTAGGCTTCGAGCGGATTTCACATGGCCCACCGCTTTCCCTCTTCAACAAGGCTCGTTAGAGTATTTCTTTGGATTTGTACAATAACTTTATGGCCCCGACCCTCGCCTCCCACAAAAAGGTGGACTTGCTCTTAGAAGGAAGGGTCAGATATGGGTTGCGAGTTTCCCACTCGGCAGGAGAGGAGCGTGGGGTGCACAAGAGGGGTTGGAGGTAAAAGGAACCCAATGGAAGGACATGCCATGAAATGTGAAACACAAGGCCACATGGTTTGTTCTGAGCATCCATTCTTGTACTTCTTTTTCTTTGGTTTGCAAAAGTCTGAAAGCCACAAACAAGCTGTCACTATTTTCCCTTCTCTCCTCCCTCACCAATTTCAAACAAACCCTAAAATGTACAAGAATAAATATTTTTAAATAAAAACCCGATGAGCTTGGCCCTTCTTTCTAGTGCTGCTTTAACCCCCCCCCCCCCCTCTCTCTCTCTCGCTCTCTCTCTCTCTCTCTCTAAAACTTCACTAATAAATCCTCTCTCTACAGTCACATTACATTATCCACTCACTCTCTCTCTCTCTCTTCTGTGTGTTGTGCAGCAGACACCTTCAATGGCATTTTGCTGACAGGTAAAATCAGTGATTCTTCACTTATTAACCTAACACACCCAACTAATCATAGCTTTAGCTTTATATTTTATTTCCTTGACTACCCACTTTACTATTAATGGAATCTATGTCAGTGAATATATGGCTGGAAAACCAGTCTTCCATCTGCACAACTTATCTGTAAGTTTACTCTCTCTTTCTCTCTCTCTCTCTCTCTCTCCCCCTCTCTCTCCTCTTGTTTGTTTTTGTTCTATTTATTTGTTTAATATGATCTAAACTAGTAATGTTTTCCATCTTAGATTCCCAATTTCTTGGAACAACACTGCTTCCATATCATTAATTTATTGGAAAGAAAAAAAAGTCTCTTGACTTTCTAGTTTGGGGTTCTAAAAAATTGCAATGTCCAGAGCTGCATTTCTTGCTTTCCTACTTTGTGTTTTCTTTGTTATGGAGTCAATTCTTGTCAATTCTGCATATTGCTGTTTTGTATGATATAATACATTAATACCCTTTTGAATTTGAAAGTTCATAAGCTAATCCGTGATTAGATCTTTGCCTAATTGGACTTCTGATGTGGTTAATTTGGTAATTTTACTCTGTTGATGCTGTTTATACTGTGAATTTTTGAAATTATGTTCTTATTGAAGGTGATACAATTACAAATAGCAAGAGAGAAGCTTAATTGAGGGAGGGACGGTGGGGAAAGCAAAGAGGAGGTAAAGTAGTAGTAGAAGCAGCAGCTTTTGAAATAAGTGCTTTTATGGACTGGAACTTGAAAGCAGCTTCTTGGGATTTGTCTGAACTAGAACAAGAAACCTTTTCCAACTTGGACACTACAGTTGATGGGTCTAGCAGCTTTGGAGATCATAGGACCTTCAAAGGAAGCAGCTTTTCTGTTGATTTGAAGCTTGGTCAGTTGGGTGGCTCTGGGAATAATGACCTGGTGGATATGCTGAAGGAGCCCGTTCCGAGAACTACCTCATCATTTTCGTCTGGACCATCAAAGAGGTCTAGAGTGGCTTACAGCGGATCTCAGATGGTTTCCTGCCTCGTTGATGGATGCAATTCAGACCTTAGTACTTGTAGGGATTACCATCGGCGGCATAAGGTCTGTGAGTTACATTCTAAGACTCCTCAGGTCACGATTAACGGAAACAAGCAGCGATTTTGCCAGCAGTGTAGCAGGTGTAAGATTTTACAACAATTTTCATTAGTCTTGTAATGTTGATTTTCATTTGATTAAGTATTCGCATATGTTGATTTCCACTTCGATTTTATTCACACAATGATCATTCAAAGATAATGTCAGTTGGAAGTTTGTCTATCCTTTTGCATTCTACTGCCTCAATGGATGATCATGTACTTTTGTTTACTGCTATGATTGTAGAGATATCAGATTTAAAAAAGTGCACATTGAAGGTCACTTTACATTTCGACAATGCTTTATTAGGTTCTTTCTGATTTAGGATTTAGCGCGAGGATCGTTATTACTTGTGAGATAAAGGATGAGCTGAATTGATTATACATTAGATATCAAATGTTGTCTTGAAAATCGTTAGATAGGATGGCGGCTAGACTGAGCTGAATTTTTTTGTTCTAGCTGCTAAGTTGTTTGGTTATAGAACAAACTGCAAATCCGTTTTTTTGGTAGCTCCTAATTCTAGCCTAGAATAAATTCAGAGGTAAACTAACAAATGTTCAACTCATATCTATGTATTCGTAGCTCCGTTCGCATGAGTACCCTCTGTTCGAAGCCACGATCTGGCAAGGTCAAGTTCCTCACGCTCCGTGCGCTCTTTTGTTGCAGGTTCCATGCTCTGGAGGAATTTGATGAGGGAAAGAGAAGCTGTAGGAAACGTCTTGATGGACACAACCGGCGGCGAAGGAAGCCTCAACCAGAACCCTTGTCACATCCGGGGAGTTTTATGTCCAGTTACCAAGGTTAGCTGCAACCTTTGTTTTTGGGGAGCACTATGTGGAAATTAAAGCTGTGAAAGCAGACATTTTATACGAACATCCACTTGGTTGAGTGCTTCATCAACTATGTCTGGTGGTCCTGCCACAGTTGATGATCTAGGGGCCACTAGCAGATCCATCTCTTCAAATATCTTTATTTTTTATTTTTAAGATTCTTCCAAACTATTAATCTTCCTGTCAAATGCTGCTTAATTTCTCTGCTGTCATTCAACTGATCATAAATTACAACCCTGTTTGAGTGTTTTTAATTAAACTTTCGCACGAACGTGCGGGCTCAAGTGAATGGATGCTGAGACGGTAAGTTGAGAAAAAACCAATGCGGATTTCTTGCACTAAAATTTGTTTTTCCACTTGTTGCAGGTACCCCACGATTGTTGCCACTCTCTAGTTCACTTGTATACCCCTCCACAAATATCGTAAACCCTACCTGGACCGGCATTGTCAAAACGGAGCCAGATTCTGGGATTCATAACCACCAACTGCCAATGGTCGATAAGCAAAACATGTTCCTTGGGTCCTCAGACAGCACCAGCAGCAGCGGTTACAAGGGAGGAAAGCAATTCTCACTCTTCCAAAGCAGCGACAGCTCCCCAGTCCACCACAACCACCAAACATCTCATCATCACAGTGCTTCTGTCTGCCGGCCCCTTCTCAACACCATTTCATTCTCCGAAACTGGTGGTGGTGGTGGCGGTGGGACAACAAAGAGCAAGACGTTTTGTGACAGGTTAACAACTCAAACCCACGATTCGGACTGTGCTCTCTCTCTTCTGTCATCACCGCAGACGCAGCAGAGATCTGAAATAGGTTTGAGACACATGGTGCAGCAGCCTAATTCAATCTCTCTGATGCAACAACGATTTGGCCCCGCGGGTCTACACGGAAACAGCAGTTCCATTGAGCCCATGGATTCAGTTCTGGTCTCCAATGGAAGTGGTGATGCAAACGTTCATTGTCCCGGAATGTTTCACATTGGCTCTGATGGGTCTCAGGGCAGTGGGAATCAACACCCTCAAACACCTCCATTTCATTGGCAGTAGCGAAAATTATTTGTAGGATTTCTAGATCAGTTGTTTCGGAATGGAATTTAGAACCTCATTGTATGGTTTTGGAGGTCTTTCTTTTGTTCATGTAAACATAAATATATTATTTTTAAAGTGACTGACTTTTGAAGCAGATGTTTTTTAAACCAATTTTTAGTAAACATAAAAGTAGATCTTCGAAAGCACTTAAAGTGCTTTTGGAATTCCAAATCAATTCACCAAAAGTATTTTCAAACAAGTCCTATATTTATCATGGATAAAAATGTTTTTGCATTCACAATTTCTTAACCTTCCAATCACTTTGCCAAGTTTGCATTCTTAATTGTGTTGCTTTCAAGGGAGCGATTTTGGTACTTTAAAAAAAATAAAAAATAATTATGCACTCCACTCAAGTGTATTATTTCTCTTAATATATAGGGAAATGATAAGCGCAAACATTTTTTTATACGCTAATCATGTCCATTTTTTTCATTTGATTTATTTAATCTAAGTAGTATAAATATAGAAAGATGGGCAAAAGGTTAAAAACAAGTGTTAAAAAATAGGAGGTTGAAATGCCTCTATGAATTTTCTCAGCCCTCAAAAAAGACAGATAACCGTGTCTAGCCACCAGTTGGTGTTTTTTTTTTTTTTTTTTTTTTTTTTTTTTTTTTACATCTTGTAATTTCAATAGCCATATACCATTAGTTATAGCCGCAGACCATTAGTTGTTATTGCGGTCACTTGGTTTGTAAAATGTAAGCCTTCTATATATTTAAACTTGGTAGTTAATGTTTTTGGCTTTAGTTTTTGAAACTTCAGTAATATTGAGCTACTGACACTCAAGTGTTACTACATTGATTTGTAGTTACACTTGTAAACGTTGGATGGAAATATGCAATTCCAAATCTTAAACCCCTAAAACACATAATTAATTTGTAACACACCCCTAAATACATAAATCATTCATAACACACCTAAGTAAGCTCTAATAACATGTTCTTAGAGTTATGTTTTTGTGAATCTTAGTGAGATTGAGCTATTAGCACTTAAGTATCATGAAGTTACAAAATTTCAAAATTTAAGCACAATATGAGCCTAAAATCAAATTATTTGTGTGGAATAGAGGATTTAGACACAACTCTATAAGCACAATTTCTACTTATTTAGGTTTTCTAACTTTCAATTGAAATCGACAAACGAGTTAAAACCAACTCAGTGAGTTTAGATTCGATTATTAGGTTATTTGACGCCCGTGACGGAAAAAAACAAACGACTTTTATTTGAATTCAATACGACCGGGTACGCATTAATTGCGTTTCTGACATTCAGGTAAAAACCGACAAACAACTTTGAGAAAAAATCTGAGGCAATTCAATATAGATATGATTACAGTACAATCACGATATGAGCACAAGCAATTTGAACCGTTCATTGATGTAGCTCCACTTGAACGTACGACTAAGATTAACCCAATAACACGCGAGCGGCGCTCGTTTGTAATATACTGCTCATACCGTAGTAGTAAATTCAGAGAATCACAAACCCTATTAAATTTTTTGCTTTTCCTTGTTAGCTTCACATGTAATGGACTGTTTAATTGGATTGGTTTATTTGCAGAGTAGATAATAAGTCTATGGTTTTCATGCAAAAAAGACATAATCTTTTGATGCTTAACTCTTAAAGAGATGAAAAAGAAACGCCTATATAAGAGGACCTCCCCCTACCACTATCACCACAGAACAGAGCTACTCAGTAAGACTCATCTTCTGTTAACATAAACGAAACCGATGTGGTGAGGGTAGATCGATGGCGGCTGCACAGCTGAAAACTGATCGTGAACAAGGAGTGTTTTCTCGGGTAGACGACGACATTTTGCAGAACATTCTGGGGAGGCTACCGGGGGTTGCTTTCGCGGCAGCCGCCTGCGTCAACACAACTTGGAACAAGAACTGCAGTCACATGCTCTCTCGCCCCAAATTTGCTTCTGCCCTTTCTCTCAACCCCGACCTGCACGTATGTCTTTAAATACTTTGTTTTCCTAAATGCTCTGTTTTCCTTAAATACTCTATTTTCTTAAAATTCTATGTCTCCTTAAATGCTCTGTTTTTATTTTTGACTCTGGTGATTGTTTGTTTTTGAAGAATGCGATTGATGAAGTTCTTGCCGAGATTTTCTCTAAGCCGATTCGACCGGACTTCGTTGTCGCATATATTGGAACAAATTTCAGCTTGGAAGAAACTCACCAACTTGTAAACTTTCAGATTTTTTTAGTCTTTTTGTTATTAATTTTTCTTCGTAGTTCTTAATTTATTTAGTTTTCGGTTTTTAATTAATGGTTATGATGCAGATTACTGAGAAGATAGGCTCTGGAATTCCGATCATTACAAACAGAGCCATGGGACTAATCGGCACTGATGTCGAAACTCGTAATCTCCGCGAGGCATGTTCTTAAATTTTATGAAACTTTTTAAGTTCAGTGAAGAACATTTGGCACCAATTGAGAGCATGTTGAATGTTGCACTATATGTTTGTGTAGGTGAACTGCGCTCATGGTAACTCTGCAAGGAACCCGGAAATCAATGGAGGCCTCGTCGTTTCCGTTGGATTTGTGCCTGGCTTGAAAGTTGAAATATTCCCCCTACCGAGTCCAAGACATGTGAGCTTTGTTGTTTTTTCAGTTTGTTTTGTGAAGAGCAATTACATGACATGGAAGTGTTCGATACTCAGGCACCGCACTTGCTTATGATGGAGCATTTTGTGAGAGACATTCTGAGCTATTCGGGTCCTCTTCCGCCTTCATGCATGATGATGTTCGGGGTAAGTTGGTATTCCGTCTTCTGAGTTTTACAGGCTAAAAATTGACATCTTGGTTTCCTTTTATTTCTTCGAACTCGGTTTCTTCCTTTCCATTGCTAATTTTTGACATGGTTGATCTAGGATAAACATTTTGACATGAACCTGGTTGTCGCAGCGCTCGGTGAGTACTGTTTTCTTCTCTGATACCGCTATTGGATGTCGAAAACTTGTTCATGGATCTTATGGTGGATATCTTCCGTTATCTTGCAGATGCTATTATGCCTGACAAGACAGCCATCGTCGGTGATGCAAGTGCCTCCTTTATGTACACTCGGAGAAATGAAACCGGAAATTACAGTAGCGATTTGTTCTACAGTGCCGGTGCAGCGCTCGTTTTTGTCAAGGATCAACACAAACCTGATTGTATGTCCCTTATGTCCCTATCAACACACATATACACTCAGACTCATACACACATATTGTCATATATTTTCTTAATTCGAAGTTCTGGTTTTAACAAATCGTCAATTTTATGCGCAGACATGGGGGAAATTGAGTTCCATGTCACATTGTCGCCGGGTTTGATGCCATTCGGTCCTCAAATCAAGACAATATCATCTTATGAGACGCCTACTCATAGTTCATGGATTTCCGCTGTAATGTCAGAATTCGAAGGTGTCTTCATTGATTCCCACACCATTCTAAGGGAGCTCCAAAGCCAGGTGAGTCGACATGAATACCTAGACTGTTACATTGTCAAACTGTCAATCTACCACAAAAAAAAAATGAAAAACAGAAAAAAAGTCTAGACATCCACAGGGTTTGTACTCTCAATTCACAACTGTCAACGTATCATGCTAGACTGTTAAACTCAAGACAGATTAATTTCGTTCTGACAAAAATCCATGCTGATGCAGTTGGGCATTTCGGACATTTACACTGGGGTCACCAAAACAAGACAATACCAAAACGGAGCAGGACCACCAGTCTCCATGACAACCTTGAATTTTCATGAAGTTAGAGGGTAAGTCACACGAACTTATGTTTTTGCCCTTGAATTTTTGTAGACGTATATATGTATTTATATCTATGTTTATGTTTGAAATTTGTAACAGGGGATATGGGGACTACATTCTTGTTGATGGTGTGGGAATCCAACCCGACGACATCTTCTTCTTTTACCATTCAGATGCTGCAACTGCATTGAACACCGTTGATTACGCATCTGATAACCTTCAAACTTTGGTTCACAATGATTCCGATATCCAGCGAGAGGTGTTCGGAGGGTTTATCTTCTCCAGCAACAAACGCGGCATATCGTTGTTCAATAGACGTAATGTTGAGTGTAAGCCGTTTGCTGACAACTTCCCAGGAGTTCCGGTAGCCGGAATGTTTGGAAATGGGGAGATCGCGTGTGGTGCTTTGCTTGGTGAAGAAGAAAACCAAGAACTCGGTCATCCTCGTTGCTGCGTCCATGCTTGTAGCTCTGTGTACTTGGCCATGACTTACGTTCCTCCGCAAGCTCCATATTCCTTGGAGTAGATGTTTTGGTCGGTTTTCTCCCATTGGAAAAAATAAAGTTTGGAGAGATTAGGGTTCTTGTGGTCTTGTTTTTGTTGGGGAGTTGGCAGAAGTTGGTGTTCTGTCTTGTCATATGTTGTTGTAAGCGTTTGGATTATGTACTGGGTCTGAGGCAAGCACTTCATCATGGCTTCTATATATATAAATCAGAAGTGCTTGTAGTGCTTTTGTTGTTGGTAATTTAAGTGTTAGGAGTGTTATCTTATGTATCTTTGTTTGCAACTCTAATAACAAAGGGAGAAATATTACCCTTTTGTACATATGAACTGGGTTTGCCCTAATTAATTTGTTGGTTTTGTGTTACATTTAAAGTCCAACAGATCTTGAGCTCAACTGGCATCGCATTGATGATAAATCATAAGTTTACACTAATTAACAATCAAAACCTGGTTTATTGGATGTCAATATTTAACTAAAAGACTCTCACATAACTTGTTACATCGATTATATGACCCAAAGAAGGGTTACTGCTAATTTGCTATTATAATATAAAAGGAAGAATATTGTCGGTAAGGTTTTAGGTTTGACCTTCACAAAAAATTGTGTCAAACACAATTTTAGAGAGTGTATTTGATTGAGATTTTGAAATATTATTTTTGAAATATTTTCCAAAGACTTATAAACTCATGATGTTTAATGGAGTTTCATAGATACCATGTTAATTTTAGATGAATTCACTACAAACCGTAGGGAGAGAGACCTCATTTCCAAAATCTAAAAAACACTATAAAGTCACTCCAAATCCATTAAAATTCATCATCTTTTAAAATAGTTTAAAACCAAATCTTATTTGAATACGCATTGAGTTTTATGAAGTACTTTAAAATCCAGAATTAATACACTCAGATTCATATGGAGTTTAATAAACTCTTTTAAAATCTTGATGAATACCCATGCACTTCCATAGATTTAATGAAAATCTTGGTTGAATACATATGAATTTGTACACTCTTTAAAAATTCTTTAATCTCTTGAATATCCTCACCCCTTCAAAAAAAAAATCGTTAAAAAAGACATCTTGATAATCTATATATTAATTGAGAAAGACTTGGCTCCTCAAGGATTGGGGATGAACTACTGGTGGGCACGGACTGAGCCAGGCCAAAAATTGGAAGGGTCGAACCAGACTCGTTTTGAAAATAGAATGGGCCGGGCCAGGCGATAATAATTAAAAATTGAAACTCACCTTAACCCAGCCTATTTCAAATGGGCCAGTTCCTACAGATCCAAACGGTTCTATAAAAAAAAACATTCTTTCAATTAGTATTTTGGCCTCTAAATACCAAACTTTTTTATTGGAAACTGTCGAACAACATCTCCACATCCTCTCCACTCCTTCCTCATCCTCCTTGAATTCTCCACCGACTTTCATTTCTTCTTACCTCTCTCCCTCTCCCTCCCTCATCTTTGCCTCAAAACCTTAACCCCAAACCCAATCTTATCCCCAAGCCCAACCCAAATCCTTTGCCCACTCATTGACCTCGCCGTCATTGGCTTGATCAAACTCCTCTTTCACCACTCCCGCCCTCTCTACAACAAGAACATGAGCATCCCCGTTCAGTGGATCATTCCTCAGCAAAAATGCCTCTAGGGTTTGGTCTGTCGCCTTCCCCAGCTGCCAATCAGGATATGAAACTAGAAACCTAAATGCAAGAAAGAGACAAAAAAAACACAAACCTGAAGAAGGCAAGGGGTCATTCTAGACGGGCCTTTGGGGAAGAAAACCAGAAGAAGAAACATAAGTTGAGAGCAGATAAGGCATTAGATTCATAGAAAATTATCAACTGGTAAAGATTCAATCAAACGGTAGGAAATCAACGGTCCGAGCCAGGGGGTTGTTTCCAAAAATTCTTAGACCCGCAATGCCTCGTTCTGCCCCGCCCCACTGCACCTTGACCTATTTGGTGTATATAACATTTGGACCTACACCAAACGGCATGAACCCGTCCTAACCCGTGGATCCATGACCCGTTTTCCCACCCTTAGGATGAGCTCCTCCTTCAAATACCTTGTGACCTATTTATAGAATTTCGTGTTTATGATCAAAATCATTTGTGTTATAAGTCGTAATGTGAAGACCATCTCTAAAATAAAATCAATAAAATTAAGAACGTTTAGTGATTTATAATATGAACGACTCTATTTATAAGCGTAAAGTTTTATGAATAGGCAACAAAGTATTTTGAGAAGAAACTTCACTTCAACCTCAAGGCCTTCCATATTAGTTTGTGTGAGTGTGCTACTTATGTATAGTAATCAGGCAACCTGAATTTGATACTTATAATACTACTGCTACACTAGTGTAAGTTCAATATTTGTGAGAGTCATACTTTAGAACTTTCTAGTTTATAAGTATCATACTCATGAGTTTAATTTATTGAACTCACGAGTTTAATAAATTAGTGTCAAGCGGAAACTTTTCGAATGTGATTCATGTATGAGCTCAATATATTGGTATCACACTTTCTTTTTCTAATCAATGTGAACAAATAACGCCTTTTGACACACCCCAACCGAGGCCAGGGCATGCTGGCCGTCACGTGGAAGTGACGTAGCCATGTGCACAGTGCGGAAGCTAAAGGAAATAATATAAAAGTACGAATAATTTAAAAACTAGCATATATAATGTGATAAAATAAGTGCTAGCGTAAGTGAGACGCTGAATTCAGAGCCTAAAGCCTACAGCAGTCCAAAAGAAAAGATACAACAATAGTGCACCCAAAGGTGACCCTACATCGGTGAGTGTCTGTCAGAAATGCCGGGACGTCCTCTGGGAAAACCACCGAACCCGCTAAGCTACTAGAACCTGGAGGGGTGCAAAACAAAAGCGTGAGTGGGCAAAAACAAATTCTTTGAAAACCATTTCATAAAATATATTCTAACCCCTCGCCGTAAAACCTGTATACTTCCTAGAAAATAAACATATATACGTATGTATAAATATGCCAATCATGCTCACGAATATGCCATGTCAAAACCTCATAATGAAAAGCAGGTGCTCAGGTATAAATCACATCAATAGCATAAAATCTGACAGCCGGAGTCCCCTAAGGACCTGTACGGCTGAATCTAGAGCTCAAATCTCAATCTCAATAACTAAACCTGCCCACGAGTCGGAACCACCTATAGTGGTCTGTACGACAGGCCTGAGTGTAAAACATATAAACGCTCTAGTGCTACGGTCACGTGAAGGCTGTGCGAATAATCGCGGGTCACCTACGAGTCGGAACCACCTATAGTGGTCTGTATGACAGGACTGTGCACCTAACTTGGATCCAAGCTGAGCGTATGGTGCGGGAGGTGAACAACACATGAAGGATTGTGCCCTACTCTAGGCGAGAGCACTAACACCGGGGGTGCAGGTTATGAGCTCTCTAAGCCTCTCGAACCACTATTGAATGCAAATGTTAAAAAATGCTTACCTGGCACTTACCTGTACCTCCACAGCACCATTATATATATACACATACACATAACTGAATTTATAAATAAACGTAGATGCAACTAATCATGCATAACCACCAATTATATAAAAGAAACGGCATATAACGAATAAGCATTTATACTAATTTCTGGGAATTAATATGTATATAGGTATATACGGAAAACCAAAAGCCCACTCACTGGTATGTGGAAGGGTCGTAGCCCCCCTGCCTCAAGTGTGCACGCTCGTCCTCGGGATACGTGTCACCTATATGCGAATTAACTATAAAAACGTTAACTTTAAAGCACATAACCTTCCGTTCAAAATAACTTCTCATACATTGCTCAAAATGGACAAATGAATATACCAACGTGCTCTACACAACCTCAGGATCACAACCATATTTTTAGAAAAATTTTCCTCCGCCGCACGTGCTGCCACGCGCCGGCCACGCGCAGGCACGTGTGGCGCACACTGACGGCGTCAACTGACGCCGTTAGGAATATTCCGTCAAAACTGACAGATTCCGTTAACGGCGTCAGGAATATTCCGTCACCTTCTCCAACGAGACTCCGGCTCCGTCGCTGGCGCCGTCGCCGGAAAACCTGAAACTTGGGTTTTCTAGTTCGTTTTTCAACCATTTTTCACGCTTCTTGCACCAAAATCAACCTTAGAACTAGTAGAACATGTCCCAACAAGTTTTAAGGCCTAAAACTATAAGGTTTTACTTGTAAAAAAACTCCATAGCTGGCCAAACTCGAACCAGGCTATCCCTACGTTCAACCTCGTCCAACGATGCACTCCCAAGCTCCTGGGAACCTCACAAGGACATCTAAGAGCTCCAAAAGTCCAAAAACAAGCTAGAATAAGTTTGCATGAACAGTGTTCAAAACGGAGCTTACGAAATCGACGTGAAAACGACTGGTTTCTCACCTGAAAATGGCACCACTCGATTCCTCTCAGCCTCACAAGCACGATGGCGGTCTTGGTTCCCTCGATCTGTGATGTTTTAGTGTAGTTGTGTGTGTGTCCGTACGAGTTTGAAGGAGAAGAAGAAGGATAGAGACTCGGGAGAGAGAGAGAGACAGGGAAAGAGACTGAGAAAGGGATAGGGACAATGAGGGTATGTGTGTAATCCCCAAGCATGCCAACAAGGCACACAAATAACCAATAACACAACCAACTAACTAGGGGCAAAATGGTCATTTCACATGTACGTTTCGATAATTCCGGAACGGAATGTCACACCTTCCACACTAAACCAGAAAACTATGTGTGATGCCAAGAGTATAGGAATCAAACTCCTATAGTAAATCTAAAAATTTGAGTGCCATGAGAATAATTCTTATTTGTGAGTTCAATATAATGATCTCATGAGTGTGATACATATACAATAAATAACAAAAATAAAGAAAATAAGTAGCCAATCATACAATAAAGAAAGAGGTGTGATATCCACATACTCCTTCTTACTTCTCACACACCCTTTTAATTTTTGACCGTCGGATCGGATTAAATGAAGAAGATTAACGGACAGAAATTAACAAGGGATGTGTAAGAAGTAAAAATGAGTGTGTGGATAGCACACCCCTAAAGAAAAATTAAAAGTGGATGGGTCCATATTTAACATATAAAACTCATCATTATCAAACTCACACTATGATAATAGTGTAATACATATTAAACTCATGGTGTCTGATTCTGAGATCAAATCTTCTGCACCCAAAATGGATGTAATCTCTCTATAGATCCAATAATTGATTGACATGTATTTATAAATTAATTTTTTTTTGTTATTTATTTAATGTGTCAAATAATAATTGGAGTCAGGCTATATTTTTTTTTTTTTTTTTAAAAGATAGATTTTGTTAGATTAGTCACCGACAAAGTTTGAACCAACGTCGTCATGTAAGGGCCGGACCCATTTTAATCTCTCTAATTGTTACCTATAATTCGATTTTTCCAACGAAAATGGATCCTCTTTGAATCCCTTCCATCTGATCCATCTCATTAAACAATCTAGACCCTTAAAATTTAGTGTAACAGTTATTATAATTTTTAAAATAAACTTTTATTTTTAACATCAAATTTCAAAGATTGTTTGTCGAGGAAGATTAGGCGGAAAGGATCAAACTTCTACAATCCAAAGTCGGCAGCACCTTTACGAAACAACCAGCGCTCCGATGGACGTGGCATCGTCGTCGTCGTCGGCGATAAAAATCGACACAAAACGGCCCCATACGACGGCGACAGGGTTGTTTTCGCCGATAAACGACGACCTTCTCCACAACATCCTTTCGCGTCTACCCGCCCTATCCTTCGCATCGGCGGCGTGCGTTAGCAAATCCTGGAACCAAATCTGCAGTCGCATCCTCAATCGACCGAAACTCGCCTCCGCCCTCTCTCTCCACCCCTCGCCTAAGGTTGGTTTAGCGTCTAGACCCCTTGTTTGGTTTCCGAGAAAATCACAAGCTCAAATTTTCACTCACACTTTCTCAAATTTTGTGTTGGAATTGACAGGTTGCTGTGAATGAGGTTATCGAGAAGGTTCTGGCCGAACCGATACGGCCTCATTTCGTTGTAGCTAATATTGGAAGTGGGTTTCGATTGTATGACATTTCCAAGCTTGTATGTGTTGTTGCTCTTATAGCCCTTTAATTATAATTAGTATCGAATTTAGATGATTTTAATTAAGAGAAGCAAATTATGGAATTTTCTGTTGTTTATTTGTTTGAAATTGCAGATATCGAAAAAATTGGGTCCAGTGTTCCATTCAGTCTTTCTACTTCAAGTGGAATTGTTGGAAGATTCCTACCGATGAAATCAAAAGAGGTTTTGTGGTTGTGTTTTCGGTGTGCCTGCGTTACATGTAGAAAGTTTAATTCTTTACTAATTGTGGGTAACATTTGTTGTTTAGGTTATGTGGGAGAAGTTTTGTGGTGATGGAAGTGACGAAGATGCTCTATACCAGCAAAGGATGTAACTGTGGCATCCTTTTGACTGTTGGCTTTGTGCCGGATTGAAAGTTGATGTCATCCCGCTGTTACGAACAACAAAGGTGCCAAATTTACCATAAAACTACTACGCTGATTTCTTAAGAATTCCACAGTGATGGATTTCGAAATGGGGAACTTAGGACATACAGTTTTTTGGTTGGTTATTGTCATTTTTGGGAATTTGTAGAGTCATTCAAGCTTTTCTACTGTTTGAATAATGGATTTTCGTGATGTGTAAAATTTTATAATGACATCAGGAACCTCAAGAGGTCTTGCTTGATAAATTCATCACGGATATTAATGGATACACAGCGTCTGTTTCAGATTGCACATCCCCAGTTGGAATTATTATGTTTGGAGTGAGTGGCTGTCCTCACACTTGATTGCCTCTTTCTCTCTTTATTTGAATCAGATGTAGCTTTCCTTTGCTGCATTGCTAACTCGGGACATGATTGATGGTGCAGGATGGGCTTCTTGACATGAAACCGATTGTTGATGCATTGGGTGAGTACTGAGAATATAATCAAAAGAAAATATTTTGTTTGATAGCTAGAAAAATGAGGGATGATTATCTTTATCACTTGAAACATTAGTGAGGATAAGCTGCTGCTTCCAGATTTGTGTTGTGATTAACTTTTCTGTTGCATGCTCATGCTGGGTCAAATTTTGTTGATTGTATCTCAATGTCTCAATTTGTTGCAGATTATGCTATGCCTGCAGAAACTGTCATTGTGGGTGATGAAAGAGGTCGTTTTCTATATAGAAGTGAGAACGAGTCTAGAAATGTCTGCGGGAGTGCAAAATACTTTACAGACGCTGTTGCTCTTATATTTGCCCAGGATAAGGCAAGCCACATGGTAAATGTTTGGTTTGTTTATTCATTATAAAGTACTGTTTTGCCCATATTGTTTACAACGTAGTTTTATGCTAAGTTAACTAACATGCATGCCTTCAGAAGTGTCACATACAAAGTAAAGAAATAAAAGACGCATCATTTCTTGATAGATTGCTACTGTAGCCTTGCAAAATCAGAGCTTTCTTTGGATTGTACGTATACTTTGCAAAGCCCCGTAAAAGATTGGAAACACATCCAGATGTATTCATTGTGAAGTAATATTTTTTTTGTTTAATTTTTTTTTTTTTTTTTTTTTTTGTAAACATATTTAATGCTTTCATGATTTTATAAAATTTCTTGCGCTTTCAATTTTCAGCTATAGTATATAGCATAATTTTAAGGGTCTCATATTTGAGAGATGCATGCTAATCTCTACTGTTCACGAGCAAAGGTTTTCTGTCACTCTTTATATGCATGTTATTTTTTTTCTTTTCAATTGCTCTTATTTATTAGTGCACTTTCCAGATCTTGTACGCCTCATTATAGGCTTGTACGGTTCTGTAGATATTTGCCTCTTAATTTCCGTTAACTTGTTTGCTTCCGTCGTCCTGCTTTCATGTGGAAACCTGGGCCCACTCATTTTCACTTACTCTTAACAATGTGTATGTCTATGGTAGCTTTCTGTTCTGTAAAGTTATATGTCAAACTATCCAATGTGTTTTGTTAATCACTTATTTGGTTTGGTATAAATGAGAAGGTATTGGAGACATTCAATTCCAAAATTGCATTGTCAAACGGAGTGTCCACAGTTGGTCCCAGGCACAAGGCTGTTTCTGTCAAAGTGAATGAGTGCGAGCATTCTACTTGGCTTACTGCTAGAAGAGAAGGACACCCAGAAATTCTTGATGGTCAACAAATTCTTGATGATATCAATGATGGGGTAAAACTCACAGTTAAACTCCAAGTGGTGCATGCAGAAAGTGCCAGTTGACTTGAAATGTTTTACGTTCGACTAATGAATCAAAAATATTACAAGTGAATTTCTAAATCTAAGAGTTTTAGAACTGTTGATATATCATGCATTCTTACAAGTACTTGTATATGTTTTTGAAATGAATATGTGACAGTTAGGAAATCATGCTGATTCTTCTGATCTGTACATCGGGGTTACAAACGTAGAAAAATCTCTCTCAGGTCAGAGAAGCCAAGGTGGATTACATCCTTGGAATACCATGGAGTTGTAGGGTAATACTCATGACTGCTTTGTATATTGGCTAGTAAATTGTCTTATTGTTGCTGCATATGTTCTTGTAACGAAGAAATATGAAATTCCTTAAAACAAGAACATCCTTCACTGTGTCCTATGCTTCGATTTATGGTTCATCTGCTCATCCCTGTCAAACTCCTTGCTCCATCTACCACTTCACTGTAGTTACTGTTGTTTTCCACATTAAAATTATGAATGGTACAGGATCATTGCCGGAAAATCAATTTAAAGAATGTAAAGTAAAAGATCTTAATTCAGACGGTACTACAATCTTAATCTTCATATATTATGTTTATATCTTATCATCTGCATCTGCATCTGCCTTCTGTGTTATTGTGTGGTCTGGTCACTGGCAATAAAGTCCTGGCTGCAGTAAAGTGATTAATTTTAGGAAACTAGGATCCTCTTTTGATTTCTTTGATTTAAATATGCTTGATAATTTGATAAATCTTTATGATTTGAGTTTTAACACGAGGCTTTTTCTGCAGAGGAGATGATCAGTACCTTTATGTCAGTGGCGTAGGCATAAAAACTGGTGATTACTTCAACTTCTATCGTTCAGATCCTCAAACTGCATTAGCTTCATGTAGCAACATCTCTGCAAGCCTGAAAAAATTGAAGTTAGATGAAAATCCAAAACATCGCCGTCACATGAGTGAAGTATTTGGGGGTTTTATGTTCGCTTGTTGTGGCCGTGGTGAGCCATTCTTTGGACGGACCAATGTTGATGGCTCTCCTTTTGTGGAGAACTTCCCCAGGGTTCCGTTGGCAGGAATATTTTGCGGGGGAGAAATTGCACGTGGCTCTTCAAGGTTGACCGGGGAAGCTCAGAAGGATAGTGATGCTCGTTGCACTCTTCATGTCTACAGCACCATTTATCTTGTGCTGTCATATACTCCAGCACCAGCACCAGCACCATTGGAGCATTAGATGTTGCCTGCTGCTCTTCCCTTGAATCTCTTTGTTTTATTACCTTCTAGCAGCACAGAACTGTTTATACGCTTAGGTTACACGAATCGATGAACGGCCTGTATGGCCGTAATTTAATTTGCAGTTAGGTGTTTTCCTTTCTGCATAGAACGCGTTCATGCGATATGAAAACGGATTAATATACAGTTGATCCAGTCTTTATATTACGTGCAAGATTAATTTTCAAGAAAATATAGAAAAGCATGAATGGGATTGTATACGTATATGTTGTGTGTATGTACGCATGTATACGAACTAATTAGAAACAAGGGAATCTGCAAAAACAGAACTGGTTATAAACTTTTAATCAAAAATATTTCTCAACAGATACTAAATATACAGAAAACCTTATGCTGAACATACAATAGAAGGCCGTCAACTTGTGCATGTACACCGCTTCTAATTTCATTTTCGCTTAGAAGTTTGAAACTAGTTTTATTTGTGTATGTTTACTTAAAACGAAACACCATGAAGTGAAAAGTCAACTGTGATATTGGCACGGCTCAATCAAATTAAAAGACCCAAATTTTGAGAGATTTTATTTGATTGAACCGTACCAACATCCCACATTTTTCGGCAAACACAAGAACACAGAACCACAAAGGTATGAATCATCACGTCCACCTCCATGGATCATATCACTCTCTCAAATACCTCCTTTATGTGGTTTCCGCCGTGACACATATATCGATCGCCTTGGTCTCCGCCATGACACATATCGACGGCGAGGCAAGTCGACGACGCAGAGGGGAAAAGGAGAGGTGATGGATGTGGAGAAGCCATTGAAGTTGCAAATGGGATAAGAGAAAGAGTGGAATTTATAGAGATGGGTTGCAAACAAACAGAAGTATAAAACGGTTGAGACGTCAAAATCTTTGTTCATTTGGAAGATGGAATATATTAAATAAAAATTAGCAATTTGGTATTCCACAATGCTTAGTGGTTTATGACATTAAATGGTCACATTAATGCACAACAAATGATGCCTTGCCTTAGTCGCAATTTCCTCCTCATTTCTAATAATAATGTTTCCATTTCTTTTAGCAAGTGGTACATAGTCTTGGCGGAAATAGTCTTTCTTTTTAATGTATTATATTCCGAGTTTAAAACCTCTCACATTACTTTAGTTTAGTATAACTTAAGAGTTTAGTGTTTAATGAAGCTCGCCATTTTATGCGCCTCATTCCTCATAGGAAGCTCAACCGCATGCGGAGGGAAGCAAATAGTGTCGCTCACAAATTAGCAAGGATTGGGCTACGGTTGGATGATGGAAGAACTTGTTTGAAGAAATGTAATAAGTGATCTTCTTTTCGAGAATAGAACTAATTTATAAATCTGTTGGCGTGGGATGCTCTTTTTTTCTTTGATCGGGTTGAAATTTTCAACAAGGTTTTTATCGAAGCATATGTAATCGCACTCTATCCTCCATTCTTTTATGGATTTTGAACTTTAATAAATGAATATCGTACTTGATCTCAAAATGATTTTTATCACAAATGGTCATGAGATGGATCAAACTCATCCTTTTGGTCTCTCATTTTTAAAATCAATCAATGTCGTCCCTGACATTCACTACTCCACATCAATTTGATCATTCCGTTAAGATTTCGTCAACTATTCTATTAGTTTGTATGTTGGACCCACAAATCCAATGAAATGGTGACATGTGGATTACACAAAATAAGGGTTTTTATCGCAGTTGGTCCCTGACATTGATCCAACTCCTCATTTTGGTCCCTAAGTTTCAAAAATTGATTAATTTGGTCATTAACTTTCACTACCGCACATCAATTTTAGTCATTTAGTTAAAATTTCATCGATATTTTTCGTTTGTGAGTTAATGTGGTCTCACTAATCCAATCATATGACTCCATGTGGATAAACTATAACAAACTATTTTTTTAAGAGTGAACCAACAAACAAGTATTTCATGCTGACATTTTTCTCGTATCCCACAACCCCAATTAGAAAAAAAATCAATCTAAATTGGATAAAATCGAATCCAAATTCAATTCAAACTTGATAGTATTATAACCAATTAAAGAGAATAAGGAGTAGTTCAGGAGGCCAAGTAGTCTAATGGTGTCATGCTGTCTTCCTTTTCTTTTTGAGCATACCCTGATCATGACGATGATGACTTTTTCTTTTAATTTTGGTTTTTAGTTTCTTATTTTACTTGTAGTTTTAAATCTTAAAAAAAAAAAATATGGCGCCATATGATTGGATTAATGAGACATAAATATTGACGAAATTTTAACAGGAGGATTAAATTGATGTGTGATATTGAAAGTCTTTTGAAACTTGAGAATCAAAATGAGGAGTTGGATCAATGTCAGAGACTATTTGCAGTAAAAACCTTTATTTTGTGTAATCCATGTGTCACCATTTCATTGGATTTGTGGGTCTCACATACAAACTAACATAATAGTTGACGGAATTTTAACGGAATGACTAAATTGATGTACGGTAATAAATGTCAGGGACGACATTGATTGATTTTAAAAGTAAGAGACCAAAATGATGAGTTTGATCAATTTAGAACTATTTATCATAAAAACCCGATCTCAAAATATAGCACTTAGACTAGCTGTGAATATTCAATGTAATCATTGCCATCCGATTTAGGTATGCTCAAGTGAAGTGTTGAAATTGAAGGTCTCCTTTTCTGGTTGGTGGTTGGAAAAGTTGTTATATTCGCATAATTACGGCTTTAAAAATGTAACCAAGAGGGGATTAGAATCAAACTGAAAGTTGATAGGGCAAATCAGAAGAAAATTGTTAGTTGAGACAACAGCTATAAGATTTTATTTTTTAAACGATTAATATTTTACTTTAAACTAATTTGAAATTGTAGTAAAAAATTTAAACCCGACTTCACTAAAAAATTATATACGTTGTCGTCAACGTAACTACGCCCACGCCTGCCAAACCATAAGATTTTATTTTCCGAAGCCGTCTCAGTATCTTTTCACTAGAGACAGAAACCCATGAAGGCTGAAGCCACGCACTCAATGACTTAAACCTAATTTCTTGTCCCATTTTCTCCATGATTTAGTGCATGTCTTTCAAGGGAAAATGAATATATCTAATTTATATCAAACCTTATTGAAAACGAAACTAGATTTGACCCAACAACTAATTATAATCAAAATCGTGACCTAGTCAAGTAACATTACTTTGGCATTGCTTTTCAAGGATATGAACTTTCATTTTTGTCAACAGAATCGAACTCTTGACCTAGCTAAATAATGTTTTTTTCTTTTAAAAATACGAAACCTTGCATTGTATATTCCCGCATGAATCAAATCTTGCAAAGCATATACATTGCATATATAACAGGAATTATTATTCTATATTTAAGGAGATAAATAAATCGGTCGCATTGAATAGGATTTTTTTTTTTTTTTTTTTGAAGTTCAATGAAAGAAAAATAGAAGAAATATCTCTTAGATCGCGCGCGAGATTCCCTCACCATACAACCAGAACATTTCTAAAAGACATGTTATCCCAAATAATTAGCAATGTTGCAACCGGGGACATGTCAAACCTTATTTCTTAGAAATATATCGATTGGGATTTGTTTGGTGCCCTTTTCCATCAATCAATGTTCAAACCAAAAACATAAAAACAAGTTATAGCCTGCATCTGACCAATAGGAAAAATAATGGAAATTAATATACAGTCGGCAGCCGACAAACGAACAAAACATCAAAGTTAGCCATCTTTCAATTTTTACAATTCTCATTTGTGCCTGCTAAATATTTGTTGTAATGCCTGCTAGGTACATCTCAACAGGTTGAATCGATATCACTTTACAAATTCTATCTTTTATCGCTCATTAGATCGTATCAGCATAAGTCAATCTCTGTTGACATGTGCATAATATGATTTGACTGACAACGAGTCTACCAAGTATTCGACGAAATATCTTGGTGAATAAACTGAAAAGAAATACTAAGCGCCTCGCACCTTGTTTCTATCTAAAAAACTTGTATATAAAAACCCCCAATGTTCAAATTCTAGATCTGATATGGATATCATAACTCTAGAAGAACAGCAATGGTGAATCTTTTTATATATGACATCAAGTCAGCTGAGCTTAAACAAATGGGGATGCAAGTGATCGGAGTTTCCTGTTACGTGCCGGCCGGAAACTACGATTAGAACATCCGATTGTCGATTGATATTTCAAAACAGGACGATCGAAATACAAGGTGGACACCCCAAAAAGATAGCTCTGTCTCGAAGCTGCTTATTTCCTTACAAGGAAAGCCTCCAACTAAACGATACAAGGAAACATGACGATGAAACTGATCAAATGGAAATCCCCAAAGATTTCTTGAACTTTTCAACCTCCAAATATACTGTGGAATACGGGAGGAATTCTTGGAAATATTCTTTGCTTAGATCGTTTATGGCGATAGCGAGTTTCGGGATCTCCAAGGTCTCTTCATGTGTCAGAGTTCGGACAAACCTTGCCGGGTTTCCAGCCCAAAGTTCACCAGTCGGAATTCTCCTTCCCGGGGGAACCACAGATCCAGCTTCAAGGATAGCGTGGGTCTCCACCAAGGAACCTTCCATTAGGATCGAATGTTGCCCGATGATGCATTCTGGCTCAATTGTGCAGGACCGCAACAGACTGTATGCGCCAATAGTCACAAACCTCTCAATGGATGTCTCTGCTGGAAGTCCTGAGAAAGTGAAAGTGGTTGCGTATTATAAATTCAGAAAATCCCAGTAGATCAAATAGCAATAGATCCCTTACATTCCATGACAGACGTGATATGCACGTCGAGAAAACACATCAACAACAAATAACAATGATTTACAAGAGTCATAGTCACCTTCCAGGATGCACAAACAACCGATGTATTTTTAAAATGAAAGCATATGCTCTTTAAACAGAGCCAATGAAAAAGATAGACCAGATCATTATATTCATTAGAAGTTGACGTAAATTAAGGTTGGTCTCTGGATAGGACCAGGAACAATGTAGAGATCAGTGGAAACTCGGCCTAAAACGAACCAAGAAACACGATGCTCTATGGTTATATGCTAAATGTTAGAACATAAGGAAATTCCAAATTCTTGAATGAAGTGAATTTACACCCCAATTATAAACCTAAAGGTCAAAAAGTTTCAAGCAAGAGATGTTGCGAGATATAAGTTCAGGAATGACCAGATTCCCAGAAACACTCAGCTGTTTTAAAACATTAAATACAAATGGCAAAATAATCGATATTACCACTTTCTTACATATCACATTCTACTGATCTTATCCATCACTAATTATCGGAACCTGCTGTTCCTCACAAAGAAGAGAATTTCTATATTGTATAATACTTGACACCCATGCCTAGCATATTTCTCTAGCCATGAATTCAGGAAATGGAGAATGAACTAAGGATAGTCTAATAGATGTTGCACGGACACTCCGAAACCCCAAAGTGTCGGAGTGTTGGATACCCTGACACCCGACATGCCTCGGACACACCCCGGACACAGTTTGGACACGGTCCAGACACTTTTTGTAAATGTAAAGACATTTTGGGGCAATTCTGTAACTACTGAAATTTCTAAAACCTAAAAGTTTGCCAAACTCCTCTTCAGTCATCTCTCTCCAATTAGAGGCCGGAATCTTTACTAATGACGACAATTAAGTTCAAGAAGAAATAGAAAGAGAGACTTGAAGATCATTGAGACTTGAATCTTGTGTTGTTTAAATTATTATGTATGGTGAATGAATTTGATGAACATGGGTACTTTGTTATATTATAAATTATAATATATGTAATATTATTATAAATTTATTATATTTTAATCGATGTGTCCTAGTTGTGTCCCTGTCCTTATTTAAAGTGTCGGCATGTCACGTATCGCGTATTGCCGTATCTGTGTCCCTGTCCATGCAATATATAGGCCCCATATTTGAATAGAAACTCCAAATGGCAGCGGCAATTGCACACTACCTCTAGAAGAAAAAACTACACCCTGCGCACTTTTGTTTTTAAAAAAATACCCCTTCTATTTCTTTATGCCCATACTACTCAGATAATAGCCACATACTATTGCACAAGACGGTCCCTTTCTTCCGGTCGACAAAAGCACAATGGTTCTCAAAGAACAACAAAATCCAAGGAGGAAACGACTTTGATTCCCTTAACAATTTGTGCCATACGTTCAAAACAATAGTGATAAAGAATCAGATGGTATCCCAATGTCTACCATGTGCAATAATCCAAGTACAAATTTGCATCGCAAGATACTCCTTCCAAATCATGGCAGAAGGATTAAAACTACGAAATGATACCTCATCAATAACTACCTCAACAATGCTTGCATGAAACTAGGCTCAGTTCAGTGCAAATGGAGGCTCAAATGAGTTAGGGGTGAGGATTGGAGATCAGGAAGTACCAAAGAGTGACCGCTTTCGCTACCTAGGATCTGTCTTGCAAAAGAACAGAGAGTTGGATGGAGACCTCAACCATAGAATGCAAGCTGGATGGTTGAAGTGGAAGAGTGCATCCGGCATGCTGTGTGACCGTCGTATGCCATTGAAGCTTAAGGGAAAATTTTATAGGACGGCAATAAGGCCGATAATGCTTTATGGCATGGAATGTTGGGCGGTGAAGCATCTAACACGTACATAAAATAGGTGTAGCGGAGATGAGAATGCTTCGTTGGATGTGTGGGCACACGATAAAGGATAAGATTAGGAATGAGGATATCCAAAGTAAAGTAGGAGTAGCTGAAATTGAAGGAAAGATAAGAGAAAATCGGTTACGGTGGTTTGGACATGTGAAACGAAGGTCAACTGATGCTCTGGTGAGAAGATGCGATTACGAGACAGAAGTTTAGGGCCGAAGGGGTAGAGGAAGACCTAGGAAGACTTTGGAAGAGACCCTAAGAAAAGACTTAAGAGTACTTGGATCTAACCGAAGACGTGACACAGAACCGAGCGCAATGGCGTTTTAGGATTCATATAGCCGACCCCACTTAGTGGGAAAAGACTTTGTTGTTGTTGTTGTTGGTAAAGAAGAACACACGTAACTTCCAAATCATTCAAATTCTACAAAAACTAAACTCCAACCACTCAAATAGAGAGAGCAGACACATTGGTAGATAAGAAAAATCCGCACAAAGGAGACTTCAATCCATTTATCCTTCCAAACTAATTCTTTCCAAATCCCCAGAACTCGAAGATTGGGAAAGGAGGAAATAATGAGTAACAACCTGGTGAAATTTCTTCAAAGGGACATCAACTCGAGCTTCCAACCACTATATTACTACCTCACTATTGACACGATGCAATGACAATATGGAAACAGGAAACTTTTATTCTTTCAGAAAGAAGTCACCATCACCACTTCACTAAAGGAGTAATATTTTTATTTTGAATTGCCTACCCTACCGGACCCGAAAAACTAACAGCTTGTGAGTTACATTACACCTAGTGAAAGACCCAAATGCACTACAAAATTCCATTATCTACTTACAAAGTTCAATTTTTTCCTTCAAATTCTCAGCTAATTAACCTCAACAGCTTACCAAATACACAGCAGCTATACTCAGTGTAGCAATTCAGCTATTAACACACTTCAATTCGAATAATTAAAAACCAATTGTAGGATTAACAACAAATTAAGAAACCAAATGAAATATTTAAAGAAAAAGCTAGAAAGTTGGGGAACCTACCTGTTGGGGAAGACCAAGCGGCGTGGAGGACGCAGCGTTCCTGAACATTGGAGCAGAATCCGACGGTGATCTTATTGAGATCGCCGCGGAGGACCGACCCGGGCCAAACGGATGCTCCGTCGCAGACCGTGACCTGACCCGCCAAGACCACGTTGGGTGCCACGTAAGCGTCGACGGCGATCTTCGGGAGCCACTGGCCGAGTGGAATTATCCTTCTCTGACCTCTGTAGTCCCATTTGATCCGATCCGGCGAGGGTGTTATGGCCGCGGCTTTTGCTGCTTCGGCGGCGAAGGTGCGGTGGAAGGCGGATGGATGGGCTGAGCTGGAGAAGGAGGTTAGGGCTTTTCTGGAGACGCGAGCTATGGCTGCCATTGGGGGGTGGGGGTGAGAGAGGTGGTTTGGAGTGGGAGCTGGAAATCGAGGAGAGAATGGGTGGGGGAGTCGGTAGTGGGTTGGTTTAGATGTGGGCTGCAGATTGTGATGTGTGTATAATGGGCTCAAGCCCGGAAAATTTTATGCCCAAAAGCCCAACTATCATGGTCCAATCTAATTGGAATGAGAATCCTCTTGGATTCAACGATGAGCAATTTTCAGTCACGTGACGTAGTATTACCAGTTCATGTATTAATGTATGAATGAATGAAAAATGTTAATGTGTCATGGATATATAGTATAATGTTAATAAATAGATATGTGTATTATAACATGAATGAATTGATAATATCACGTGACGATGTAACAGTCACACTGAAAAACTTCGCATGAGTCATAACTTAAACGCTAATGTTAAAATTGAATCTATTACTTCAAAAATCAAATCGTGCTCATTTGTCTTTGGGAGGGCAATCCGAATTTGAATCTTTTAACATTTGGAAGAAAAATTTGTTAAATTAAGAGTTAGTTGATAAAAAAAAAGTGTGTGTTTTAATCTTAGCCGTTTACTACAGAATTTGGTTTGCTAGTTTACCTAGTTAATTCGTGCTTCTCTGATGTTCTTGTTCCTCTGAAATAAGAAGACAAAAATACGTACGTACGTAGCCAAAACAAATACAAAAAATATTATTTTTATCATTGTATGGCCAGAAACATATATGCATAACAACAATCCAAATCATCATATACATAAATTTATTTCCACAAACTCCACATAGCTCATACACAAGAAATTAGAAACTCAAGCTAGCTAGGTGCAAATATAATCTTAAGTATACATACACAACAGCAAAAGCTGAAGCTGCTGCAAGCAGGTAGCCTTTTCAAATCAGTTGGGCACTGGATGGTGCTGCTCAAAGATCATGTTGAAGAACCCTGAATTTCAAATTAGTTCACTGCCACACAGTAAGAGTATAATTGATCAACAGCAAGCTTAATTAGTGATAAACATTATTAACATAATAATAATTTTAACATATATATATATATATGTGTGTACATATTATATTTTGGGTTAATCTCAGTTTACTACCCTGAAGTTTCTTGGTTTTCAACATTTGGTACATGAAGTTTTTTTCATCCCAGAGTGGTACCTAAAGTCATAATTTTGAGACACTTTCATGCATCCGTTAAGGTTGTTGTTAAATCTGCCATTAAATGGTGACGTGGCGCTCGCCACGTGAATAATAACTGGACGCCAAATGTCAATATGGGCCACGTGAATATAAAAAAATTAGGCTAATCTTTATCCCGCTCCTCACCCACCCCACCTTCCCCTTCCCTAATACCCACTCGCCACCATCCCTTTTCCCCGTCACTTTCCCCAAAACCCCCAAACAACCCTTCCTCCCTTCTCTCTCCATTCCAAAATTCCACCATAACCCGTTTTTTTTGTCGAACCACCATAACCCATTTCATTGTAACAATCATTCTTCTAAACAAAAATTCCACCATAACCCATTTCACCAAATCACCAAATGAGTAGAAAAGAGACAAGAAAATCTTTAGAGAAACTTAAAACCTCAGGAAAAGATCTTGACTTATACATTGGATCAAATAGGTGAGATGCACAAACACCAAAAGGAAATCTCTACAGAAAAAATCACAATCTTGAACCCAGATGAGCACGTGGAAGAATAGGGATCAAACAGCCACTCGATTCCGTCGATCCTCGGCTGCATAATGAAATCAAACTTCTCTGGCAACGGGTCAGCCTGTGCATGCACCAAGCTCTCATCCAGATCAAGAAACTCCGTCATCTAGAGAAAGAAGGGAGGGAGGGTTGTTTGGGGGTTTTGGGGAAGGGGAAGGTGAAAAGGGATGGTGGCGGGTGGGTATTAGGGAAGGGGAAGGTGGGGTGGGTGAGGGGCAGGATAGAGATTTAACCCCTTTTTTTATTTTTTATTTATTTTTAATATTCACGTGGCTCTATATTGACACGTGACATCCAGTTATTGTCCATGTAGGCGCCATGTCACCATTTAACAACTTATTTAATATAAACTTTAACAGATGTATGAAAGTATCCTAAAATTATGACTTTAGATACCACTCTGAGATGAAAAAAAACTTTATGTATCAAATATTGAAAACCAAAAAACTTCAAAGTAGTAAACCGAAATTAATCCTTATATTTTTGTACCTTGGAAATGCACTAATGCGTGCATTTGCTCCCACAGAAGAAGTCGAGCAGGTGGCATCAGCAAAATTAAGCTCGTGCAACTTAATCTCAATTCAAAAGACAAATCAGCACATGTTAATCAAACGAAAGTGTCCAATTAATTAACTAAGCATTTCTATGATTCACCGCAATTTGCAATTAATTAACATAGGAAATTAGGGCAATATTTACTCACTCTTTTTAGCAGACGCGTGTTTTCTTCTTGCGATGCTTTATGCTGCAGCATATTATACAACTAAATTATAGAAACTTTGATATAAACCCAATTCACAAGCATGTCAAACCCTAATATAAACCCTACGAACTACTATTTCCGTACGTCCAAAGTAACAATTCATTTGAATTAATCGAAACAACTTAAGCAGGAAACTACGAGAGGGTTGTTACCTTTCTTTTCAGCAAGCTAACATTCTCCGAAATGATCCGTCTCTGTTAATTAATTAGATTAATCACAGATCAATTAAACCCTAGTTGTTATCAGTAACATATAAATTAAACCAGAAATATAATAATATCATATATACCATTTTAGAGCGGATGCGTTCAACCCCAGTTTTTAACTGTCTTTCCAGCTGCTTTAGCTCTTGCACGCCAAGCGTTGATAGCTCTTCCCCAGCCAAGTTCCTTCATATATATGTTCATAATACCATGTTAATTAATTTATAATTTGTTGAAATTTGAAATAAAACAACCACATATATATATATACACACACACGTCGCACAGGAAAAAAGTTGTAGTTGCTGCAAACCTACCTCAGCCTCATTTCCAACTTCCCTATTGATTTTCTTAACTCTTCATTTTCATTCCTCCAATACTGTCAAAAATATACAGCAGATCAAAGTAATTAGTTTAACATTGCAGAGACAAGAAATTGTGAAATATTCCACATTGATCATATCTCTGAAAAAAGAAGAGTTTAAATATCATAATCTCATTCCAACCAATACTGAAACCTTTTGTTATAAAATGTGAGTGATAATTAACAAGTTGGGAGACAATATCGAATATCGATGTTATTGGAAGTGACATAAAATTGAACTCTGATATAAAAGCTGTTTTTTCATGCTTTTGTAGGAGTGATTAATTACTAGCTAATTAGATATGAACTTTTATTTATTTGTTTGAGGGTGATGTCATCCGTACACTCATTTTTACCTCCCACGCACCTCTCTCAATTTCTAACCATCAGATTTAATGAATTGAAAAAAATCAAAAAACATAAATTAACAAAGAGTATTTAAGAGGTAAAAAGGAATGTATGGATAGCACCACCCTTTGTTTAATTAGCTTGGAGAAAAGATAAGAGTCATCTTATTTGAAAAGAATTAGGATGGACATATAGGAGCCCATTTGATCCATCAAAAGAAGAAAAACTTAAGGGCATGTTTAGTACTCTACTTGAATTCCACCTTTTAGACTCAAAAATATATTTTAAGTTTTACACCTTAAATACTCGTTTGGTAAGACTACTTAAAAAAAAAAGTGAACTCAAAACTAACTTAAAAATTAACCTACTTCTAAACAACACAAAAAGAGAGTTTTTAAAGATTTTAAACTCCAAACCCACTATTTTCTCTCTCCTCTCCTATCTTCCAATCTTTTTCTGCTAGCTCTCTATCTTTATCCTGTTTTTCTCTCTCCTCCCTTCCGAACATCTCTCCTATTTCTCTCTCATCTCTATGCTCTTCTCTCCCTGTCCTTCGACCTTCTCTTTGGATCTATATGTCTATCCAATTGAATCTAGTAGTAATTCCTGGATCCATAGGGAGTTGTTGTAGAGTTTTTTTGTTCCTTTTCTTTTTAATTATTAAAATTTTATAAACAATTTGAATCTTATGCCAAACCAATTTTTGGATCTTAAATAAAACTTTTCTTAAAAGCATTGTTCTAAAAATCCCCACCTAGCACCGCCTAGGCGCTAGGCAGCTGACCAGTGCCTCAATTAATCCCTGGGCGTTTAAAAATTAAGAAATGATGCCTAGGATCTCTTAGCCGCCGAAGCACTCACTTAGGTCACAACTCTCCCTTAGACAAAAAATAGATAACTTTAATTTTGTATTATATATTTTTAATAAATTGTTAGCGAATTGTTGAATATGTGGATGAACACTCATTATATTTTGGTTCCCCATGTTTTCAATATTTTCTAATACTTTCATATATGTCATTCTATTTTTTTAATTTATGCATCTCATTACAATTATGCATTTTTTAAGTATAAACATGCACTTATTTATACAATAAATAATAAGTTTACTTAAATTCGCCTAGTCTGCCTAGGCCCTGTCTAGCTACCTAGGCACTAGGCCCAAGTCTTGCTACCTAGGCACTAGGCCCAAGTCTTGCTACCTAGGCACTAGGCCCAAGTCTTCTGCCTGACTAGCGGCTAACGTCTATTAGAACCTTGCTTAAAAGATGTTCTTAAGAAATGTTTTGAAAATTATGAATTTTGTTTTAATACGACACCAAATATGCCCAATGGATATGGACTATATTTCTGTATATATTATAATCATTTTATTATTTACTATTACTCCATAGTTCACACTCTTGTTAGTGTCACTGTCACCCATGTTATAATACATAAGCGTATTTATTTCTTAATTGTTAATACTTTAGGTCATGAAATATCAATTTTGACGTTCAATTATTTTATATCACGTAAATTAATAACATTATGTTTAGATATAAGCATTGGACCGAAAAAAAAATTCCACCGAAAAGAGCAATACATAAATATATTGTATATATACCTCCATTGTTCTGGCCCTTCCGAAGCTTGAGTTGTTGGATTCAGGCAACCCTACTTCCCTTTTATACATGGAAATGGTCCTAGTTATGCTGCATCACACGTTACCATAACCAATTATTATTGGGAAAGATCATCATCAAACCTAGCTAGCTAGTTTAATTACTTGTTAATTAAACGTACTCGTGGCTTGCAAATTGGTAGGACTTGCCAGATGGAGAGAAGATGATGAGGCCAACTTCAGCATCGCAGAGGACAGAGAGCTCAAAAGCCTTCTTCAGAAGTCCATTTCTGCGTTTTGAGAAGGTGACCTGTCTGCTTGTTGGGTTCTCGATTCTCTTCAGCTCCACTTTCCCCCTGCCCATATTTACTAATACCTTATTATATTTGTCCACTGTAACTTACTCACCGTTCCATACTACATATATAGAAGAATATCGATGTTAATCTGTAGTTAATTAGGAGATTGATTCGTGATTAGCTCATGAAGGTGCTGGTTAATAATATTTGGACTTTTGACAAGACGTCACTACCAAATTCCCCTTTTGCAATCATCCCACTCGAATTTCATTATTATTGTCTTGTAGGAACTGTTATTAGCATTCCAACAACTTTATTCTACACTTCTTAATTACAAGTGTATTTTTCTTTCTAATTATAGAAAATTTGAAGTGCAAAATGAGAGATTTGAAGTACCAGTAACAATTTCCTAAAAAATTTGAATCTCTTCCGACTTTATGTCAATAGATATTAGATGACCACATGATGTGTTACTAACATCACCTATTTTGATTACATATCTACCGTATCGTGTAAGCTAACTAGCTAATATTGTGATTTAAGAGTGCAACCTCTCTAAATAAAGATGTGATCAACAATACAGTAAGTAATTAAACGCGTAATAAAAATTGGGTGCATTGTTATTCATCACCCTTAAGTGATGTTAATGATCAGTACCCTAAACTTATCTAACGATAATAAATAAAACGATGGACAAAAATATTCGGTAACAATTTCTTCACTAACACACACACACACACACATATATATATATATATATATAAATTGCATGTTGAGATTTTACTAATCACTAATTGACACGTGAAACATAGTACTTGTGATCAACAATACAGTAAGTAATTAAACGCGTAATAACAATTTTTAGGTGCATTGTTATTCATCACCCTTAAGTGATGTTAATGATCAGTTTTCTAAACTTATCTAAAGATAATAAATAAAATGATGGACAAAAATATTCGGTAACAATTTCTTCACTAACACACACACACATATATATATATATATATATATATTGCATGTTGAGATTTTACTAATCACTAATTGACACGTGAAACATAGTACTTACAAATATTAAAAAGGGGGATGAGACATACATGGGTTGTAAAATCAAAAGTTTGTGAAACCCATCAATACCTTTTGAATAAAATGAGAGGTAAAAAACTTTTGTTGGGTTTACAGGAAAATGTGGGTGACAAAGCGTCAAATTATGGATTATTATTAGGGGAGATTTATGGACATGTTCAGACAAGATTGGAGTTGTGCCTCAATGGTGGTCCACACCACTATGATGGTGATGGACTTAAACCCAGTAGCGAAAGTGGAGGAGAGAAAAGAGGTGGACTTAAAACCTAGGAGTGCAAAAGAGATCGACTTATTATTATCATTGGGTGGAAGACTCAAGAGAGAAAAGAGGGAATCTTAGAGTCTTCAAAATTTAATCTAATATTATTATTTAAAGATGGGAGAGTTGAAAAGTATTATAAACATTTAAGAACGAGGGAGTTTCGAATCGGGGTTGCATAAGTGAAAATTTATCATTTTATCTACTAGAATATTAGAACACATACAATTCAATATTTAATTAAGAATAATGTTATGGAAATCAAATTCTACCTTATTTACAAACCAAGTAATGTGTCATCAATATGAAATAAGCATTTTAATCAATACTTAAGTAATAACTCAATCATCAACAATCACATCATTCGGTTTACAAAATTTAGTTTAAAAATTTGGCCTACCTAATATTACCCTTTAGTTACATACCTAGTTGAGTGTTTGAGACGTAACAAGTTTTGTCTAAAAAATAGATATCTCTTCTCTTGGTACGTGTCCATGTTTAATATGTTTTAAAGCACTTTATGCAAAACTTTTATTTTAAATGTAAAAGAACACTATCAACAAGGCCTCTTAAACGAAGTTAGACTCCAACTCGCAACTCACAGACTTAAAGTGAAATCCAAACCATAAAATTCTCAAGTGACCAATAGCTCATTTATCAATCACTTTGTGTATTTTAATTGCTCATCTAGTCATAACATGTGATTTAAGAGAGAAATGCCGACATGTCTCTCATATTTTCCTTTCCATGTCTCTTCCCTCAGCTGACCAATAATCAAATCAAAAGCTTTACTATTTTCTTGTATCGTTCTTTCTAACAATTAATCGAACGTGGTTTAACGCCTTTTCGTGTTACCCTACAAGTTTAACCATTTGGCTAAATTAGATTAATTATTCCCATGGTAACAGGGTAAGCTAAAGACAGCTTCATGGTAAAAAAATTCGGATTTAAACTCTGGTAGTGAAGTTTATTAGGATTCAAGCACAAATTAATATTTCTATAAGTCTCGTTCACATTCCCACCCCAACCACCCCATCTTTTTTCCAGATTGCTTACCTGCTTCTCTGCATCCCCTCCCTCCCCCTCTCTTTTTCTCTCTCTAGACATTCGACCTGCCTCCTCCTCCCTCTCTCTCTCTCTCTAGCTTTTCAGCTTCCCTTCGTTGTTCGTATCATTGTTAATGAGCAAATCCCCAGAAACAAACCTTTGAGATATGCCTGCTACTCTATTCATCTTTCTTGGTTTTAGTTCTTGCAAAATTAACAAACAAGCAGTTCAATTAAAGTTCCACGTAAGAAAGAATAACTAAGATTTTCAGTGATACTTGGATTGGCTAGTGCTGAAATAAAAAAATCCAGTCGAACTGATGGACAAAAGAGTTTTGAATGAAATCGAAATTGAAGCATGGAGCAAAGAATTCATAGCCTTGGATGAATGAGATTTTTTTTTTTTCCTTTTTGGTTATGAAGACGGAATGGGTTAACGGATAAATAACGGAAATGTTAAATTGAGCATGAATTCTAACAGACTTCACCACGAAGGTTTAAATTCAAATTTTTTACCACAAGAACTATCTTCTGATTACCTATCACTATAAGGACCATTAATCCAATTCATCCCGAGCATTTTTATTGCTTGGGGTAAGCTCAAGTTGAAATAGATATTGACACATTTTAATAAAAAGTCTGCTAACCATGTTTGGAGTGATTAACTTTTGCTCTTCATTTTTTTCTATATTTTCCAAAGAACAGGATCAAGAGACAAATGTTTTGACAAATTTTTTTTTACATTTAGCCATTTTAGATTTTTCAACGGCCAATGACTTATTCAGAGTGACGTGGAGGCTTTTAGTCATTAAATGACATGAACAATGACACAGATTATAACTAATATAATAAATAATAAAGATTAAAACTTAAAATGAATAAAAACTGTGATTAATCGTATCATGTTGAGTAGTTTCTTGTTTGCTATTTAATGGTTGCAAAAAATTGGCTACTCAGTATTATAGTCTGGTGGTATTCCTCTTCACTTGTAAGTGAGAGGTCTTAGTTCTGAAGATGAACTATTCCCTCTCCCCAATGTAAAATATATCGTTGTACTCATAAAAAAATGATTGCAAAAAATTAAAGTTGGGAGGAAAACAGAAGTGTTAAACTCTGCAAATAGTTTATATTCTTGTTTGGATTTCATATTAGCCCTGTTTTTATTTTCATCGCAGACAAATAATATTTATATAGCCTACGTTAAGAAGTATTCACTGCATCAAAGACAAAGATGAATTTCGTCAATGGCATTGCAGACCTTTTTGTTGGTGTTGGAGAGTTGCTAACCTAAACGACAAAGGGGGAAGATGGAGGCTAGATCTATTTTAACTTCACAAAATTCCCTTATCAAAATATTTTATTTGACGGTTATTTTCATTGTCACATCATTTAGTACTCATCTTAACTTTTAATTAAAAGCGTTAAATGTAAATAGATCCAAGGGCTTATAAAGTGTAGTATTATTTGACAAATGTTTGTCCTTTGATCTTATCTCATATCCCAATACCTTATTTTATGAGTGCTACTATGTCCACTCATAGTCTTATATTTTTCCAATCAACTTGTATTGCTAAAATATCCCTAACAATTTTAAGTCCTAAATAAAATAAATATAAAGGATGATTGAATATTGAAGATTTTACAAAAATGGATAAGCCATGAACATCCCCGTACAACCCAGTTGAAAGCAATCACAACTAGACACCACATATGATGGCGGCAACTCCTTTTCTCTTTGCCGCTAAGAAAGTTATCTTCCTTTCTTTTTCTTCTCCTTTTTATGTTCCCCTCTATCCTTTTCTTTCTCCCTCTACCAGATCTAAATTTAAGATTCATATCTATTTATTATTGAATTTCAATTTAGAATTAAGGATTGAAAAGTAGGGAGAAAAGAAGAGGTAGATTTTTTTTTTTTTTTTTTGGGGGGGGGCGGGGGGGGGGGGGGGGTGGGGGGGGAGGGGGAGGGGACAGAAGAGAGAGAAGATGGAGGGAGACTAAAGAATTGGAAAGAGTTGAGTGATTGAGAGACAAAATGGAAAGGTTTGATTCGTTTCTCATTTTAAGTTTTTTTTTTTTTTTTTAACATAGAATATATAAGAGGATTAATTTTTAACAGAGTTTTTTAAGTCTGCTTACATAATGTTTAATTTGATATTAGAATTTTCATTCAAACGTGAGCGAAAAAAATAAGACTATGAAATGAGCATATCAGCACTTTTTTTTATTTACATTTAGAGGTAAATGTATATTTTTACGTTTATTTTTTTGCCGTAGTATGCAAGGTGAAGGTTTTATAAATCATTTCACTTACGAGTCTCATGCAATTTTACACCAATTCTAACTTGCAAGGGCCCAAGGGATTGAAAAAGGACCAACGGAGTCTGAAACAACTCAATGGCGAGTGACCCAAATCCTTGTACCCCATGAATAATTTTCCACCCGGCCCGCTTTAGACAACATTTACCTTGGGTTTGCCCAAAGGAATAGGATTCTTTGTACTCTTATTCTCCTTCCCTGTCCTCGTCTCCTTGCCTTACACATTTTCCATTTTTGTGTGTTTCTCTCTATAAAAAAAAAATAATAATAATAATATAAGATGTTGACGTAGCTTAATTCTGATATTTTAAATAGGAGGAATGGGGAGAGAAAAACAGAGGGGAGAGAATCCTACTCCTTGCCGAAATGTTGTTTTACCCCTATTTGTCATGCGATTGTCAATTTACCTACCAATACGTGATAGTTTAGAGATAAAACGACAATTTGCTGTTCACATAACGTTACCTCTTAATTGTCACACGATTGTCAGTTTACCATGCACTTAATTAGGAAGTGCACTTTTGGTCACCACCCTATTTATTGCCATTATATGAGTTTAAATTTTAAAATTTGTGTCTATTCGTTACACAGATTTCAAAGTTTAAACTCATTTAACGACGATAAATAGAATGATGAGCATCACCATCACTTGAGCGTGGTGAGCAAAAATATTCCTCTTATTTATGTCTCACACTGTACCAAAATATCCTACATGTGATGGGTTAGAGGTAAAATGACAATTTACATTTGACTTATGTAAAATTCAAATTACTATCATAACATGATGTAAATGCGAACTTATCTGTTGAAATAGACTAAGGATTTTCTCATGAACCCCAATAAAATGAAACTTTATGGGGAGCATCTTTGCTTGTCATCTTAAATTATGGTGTATACACATCATACATCTCATTATTCACCACGTACCATTTCACCTAATCACTGTCAACTTTCATATTAAATGTTCATTTTTAAATTTTGAAAGAAAAAAAAATCATGATTAGATAAAAAGACACGTGACGAATAATGAAACGTACAATGAAATACACCAAAGTTATCGCAAGTGTCCCGTGTTATAAAATTACCCCCAGGTATCCATGGTATATTTTCTAAGTCGCGTCAACGGTTATAAGAGAGTACCTCTCCAGATCCAGAGTGTATTGAACTCTCTCATAAATGTGGGTAAAGCCCCCAAGTAAACGTCAATAGCAATTTATTATAATTTAGGAGCATGAGCATATAAAAATGCATCAAGTATCCATCCATCCATTCATTTCAACCCCAACAATGCTTCTAAGTTCTACTTCTATGTTCATCGTCATTCGAATTTAAAACCTCTTTCAAAACATTTCTTTTAGCAAACCCTCACTCAAAATATTTTGAAAGAAAAATCCGCTAGACTAAGAGCCAGTTGGTTCAAAATGCGTATAAAACACACAAAGCTTGATGATTAAATACAAAGAAACAAGATCAATACCAAATCAACCATAGATTATAATAGACAAGCTAATTACACAATTAATACAAGATTAAAATTATAATTGAGTGCACACACTTTATTAATCTAATCACTCACTCATACAAATAAATAAATTTTTTTAAAAAAAACAGCTTAATCAGCATCAGTATAGATGTGAACTCCAATGGCAATAAGGAAGATGGTGATGAGGCCAAAGTAGATGACTGCGTGTACCAGAATGGAAGCGCCGCTGGTCTCCATGTTCCCGAACTCCACCAACCTCCCATGTCCGGGTATCTGAAACAAAAGCCCGGGTGTCAATAGCACAAACAGCATCACCGCTATCACCACCGGACCCCAGTCTGCCATTTTTGCCCCTGCTCTCCTCTGCAAAACCAGAACAACGACGAGGAGAAGAAGGATAAAGTAAAAGATGGGTTTCGAAGATCTGAGAGGAAGGTGGGTGGGTTTTGGAAGTTTTTGAAGAAATTTGAGGGTGGGAACATAAATGCACTGGCAGGCACCATGTGTTTTTCTCGTGAAAATGGACGAGTAAGGATCTTGACTGTTGGATTTCGACGGCCGTGATCTTCTTGAGGAGGATGAGGATGAAAAAAGTTGGCGACCATTTTACTGGGACTAATAATTTGTTCCACTAAATTCATCAAATCACCTGATTCGTGCTATTGAAATATTAAAATTATTATAACTTTTAAAAAGGAGTTTTACATTTGTAGTGGTTAGATCAAATTTTAAAAATCTAAATTTATTAATTTGATGAATTTGATGGAATGAATCGGGTGAAGGTCTCTTTCCTTATCTGTGCTTTTAAATTTTACAAAGTAAATTGCTTTTTTAGAATTTGTCGTCACACGGCATATTGGTACACATTTCTGGACAAAAGAAATTAATGTCAATCAATTTTAGGAGTGGGCATGTCCACCAATTTTTGAGGTTAGAGGAGATTTTTTTTATGTTTTCGGTACACAAAGACGTACGTTATATATTATTATACAAATGAAAAAAAATTTCTTTTTCAAGTATCTTTTCACTTATATAATAATATATAATGTATGTGTCAATATACCACTTACACTAAATGATATCTCGAGGTTTAGATCATAAAAAGTGTTTTTTTTGTTTAAAAATTGGGTTGAACAAAGTAAAAGATTGTCCAGTTATTATTTTTGGGTGTAAACAGAATCGTCCAATACAAAACACCTTAATCAAAATTTTAAAAAATCATAATTTAAAATATTTCTTTTTTTTTTTAATTTAACAAATCTATTGTTTGATAAAAAAAATAAAAAATGAAAAAACCTATGCCCTAGTAGACTCGTATGTTCGGATTTACCCCTTTCCTTGTTAGGAAAACAAAAAACAAAAAAAACAAAAAAGTGTTTCGTTTTTGTTAATTTTACTTTTGAATTGGGTATTTAGGCTTGCCTTGACGTGTGCATACAAGTTGGGTCTTGACCTAATAACGGTTTATGATCCAACGATAGTTCTACTTTCTGTTTAAAAATAAATAAATAAAATGAAGTTTTAACGAAAAGCCCATGGTACTGCTCATTTTAACGAAAAATCACATTTTTACACTAAAAAGTCAACCCTGGTACTATTCACTTTACCCTTTATTTTGTCTTTATAGTTAAAACTCAAAGTTTTCAAACCATTTTCATTAGTTTTCCTTAAATAAAACTCCCCACTTCCTCTTCACTTACAAGCAAGATGTCTTAAGTTCAAATCTCGTGAATGGCGAATTCGATATCAAATTAGGTTGCCTGTTGTGTGGCTTAACCGAACTCACTCCTCCCCTTAATGTAAAATATATCGTTGTATTAAAAAAAATTAAAAATTAAAAAATTGTGCCCATTTGAAAGATTCAACTACAAAATCAATTAGCAATATAAGGAGTAACTCAACTACTTATAAATTCATGCAAAGTATCTTCTCTTATCGATGTGAAATTCATTCTCAATAGAGCATCACCATTGACTAAATAAAAAATCTATCATTTAGTAGAAAAATAAAGATTAATTAAGATTGGCCGTTTTTCTATCATAAGGAGTTCACATAAAAATATTTACGATCTAATAATATTCTTCTACTCATTTACTCCTTAGTCTAAAGGTCTAAATATATCACTGTGTACAAATATATAACTTTGTTTTCTGCCTCATTTTCTTACCAATATTTCTTCTTAACTAACGGTGCTCTATGGATTTATAGCTTAATTTGAGCATTTGCATCTCAAATCTTGGCTTAAAATGCATAGTAAAAGAAAGAAAACTAAGGCTAACCAGTTCAACTCCAATCAAGACATGAACAAGAAATTCCAAATCAAGAGAAAGTAAAATTTTGAAGATACACAAATACTGAGGAGGAAAAATGAAAGAAAAATATAATATGAAATGCCGGTCTCTATACAACTTGTTGATTTTTCGTTAAAACTCAAGGCCAGCAGGTCTTGAGCTCGACTAGCACCCGGATGAATCAGCCTGTGTGGATTTGGACTCCCACTGCCAAAATGAGGATGGTGAAGATGCCAAAGAAAATAAGAGTGTGAACCAAAATTGCTTTGCCATTTGTGGTGAAGCTTCCAAACTCTACATGCCTGGAATTTCCTGGTATTTGGAACAATAGGCCAGGAGAGAGCAGTATGAACAACAACCACCCCATTAAAATTGGTGCCCAATCTAACATTTTTGTTACGTGCTTGTTGAAATAATTGGTAAAATGAAATTTGAATACTCTAATCCACAGGAACATGAGTTTTATACAACACGTTTTAAAGAAAAGTGGATTCCTATGAACAATTTAAGCTCCAATCATGCTAGCTTTAACCCTTTAATTCTCTTTTATTTTTTGTTGGAATTTCATTCATAAATGCTATCTATTCTCGACGCTCTAAAATAAGCACAGCTATCCCGATCTGGCTTTTCAGGCTAACCATTTAAGGATGTCATTCTGTACTTTATATGTGTAAAAATACAAAACAAAACTTTTATAAAATTCAGTGCATAATGACATTTTTCAGGTGCGATAACATCCACTAATCCACGTAAATTTCGCTATTGCTTTTCGTAATGATTAATTTGGTTTCAAGATCATGACAGGTTGCAGGATAGTATAGCATATCCAAATAAATCCAAAGCCTCCTGAGGTAAATAATTAGGGCATCTTTTGCTTTTATACATTTCAGTTTTTGAATTATAAATCCAACACCACTACATTCTTGTAGGGAAGTTATATATAGAATCTTGAACATTAAGGGCAAAATTCGCACGCAATGGGCCTTTTCTTTTCTATAAACAAATGCATCATTGATGCTTTGCACAAACCTTACCATTAGAATTTAGAATCTGATTATCAAATCATAATTTGTTAATAGTTGTGTTATCCATACACCCATTTTAAATATTTCATACTCTCTTTTTTCGACCGATGAATTGAAAATTATTAAAAGACAAATATTAATAGGAGATGTGTGGATAGCATCACCCTTCGCTAAAAGTCCTAACTTGTTTTTAGTTAGTACAAAATTGACTTCATAATCCAGTAAATAATGTCTTCAACTAACCACAATCATAAATAGGCAATATAAATCTTTTGCATAAAATCAATAGACTTAGTTAAGAACATTGTCGATGCAAATTTCCGCCGTCTCTTACTTTGACCAAAATGCACCTGCAAAATAATCAACACATTTGAACAAAGATCTAAGCCTTATGCGCCCACGAGGTGGGGGATTTGGCTAATGGATCTCTGATACCTAAGGTAATTTCTCTAAAAAGAGTATTGTTTAGAGCTTTTATGGCTAGCAAAAGTTTACCGAAATTTGGTAGAATTGGAGATATATATAGGGGGAGAAAGCCAGCCATAGTGTTAGGGTTTTACCTTGCACATGGCGGCATCTTATTGCCCAATGTTTATGGAGATAATATTCTCAAGATATTAAATAGGAAATAATATCTTGAGATAATAGTGTAAATATTCTCTAATATCTTGATATATTGGCCAATGGTTATGGAGATATTAAATTGGGAATATTATCAAGATATTAAATAGGAAATAATATCTTGAGATATAATGGCGTAAATATCTTTAATTGATTTAAATAGGGATTACTTACTTGAATGTAGTCAATCTTCAATTGGGAATGTATTACAGATAGGATTTGGATAATTAATTCTTATGTTTAATATTTTTATTTTTACTTTTCCTTGCCATGGGCAGATGAGATGTGGGTAGTCGTATTCAGTTGCTTGGATCTTCAAGGGTGCTAAGCTGTGCGTGGGATTATTTGATAAGCTTGCCCATTTAATGAGGGCAATTATGTTTTTCTTGAGCAAAAGTTCACATGTCGCCTCTAGGATTTTTGAGATTATTTTAGACTCCACAAACATGCTTTATTGCTGAAGGAAGAGCAGCAAGTTTTGATAAAAAAAAAAACTAATTAAAAATGGACACGTGTCCATTTGTTTTTAGTGATGTTGATTCGAGTTTTCAATTTTTTACTTGTTTGACCACGTATTCATTTGTAATTGACAACTTGTCTATTTCAGCACGATTTGCTGTTCTTCTTTCAACAATCAAGCATTAGTCCTTAGTTCAACTAAACACCACAAACAAAAAAATAATGACTTGAAACAACAAACTCTCTATGAACAGGCGCGAACCGGTGTAAAGGCATGAAATGGTGGCCTTGATCCCAAGCCTCAAGCGCGCATGTTTTCAATTCTTCTTAAACTTACAATAATTTATGTTTAATAGATTAGAAGATTTAAAAAAACGATATTTTGCATCTAACTTCGCCACATAACAATTAGATTGAGTTGCTGCAATTTATTACGCGAGAACATAAAGATTACCATTTTGCATAAATAGATTTTCTAGTGTAACATATCCTGTAAGATTATTAAGTATAACATGGTATTTAGTAAAAATGTAGGATCAATGTCATAGTTGAACATAACCAAGCATACCAAGTAGTTAAGGGCGTGCTTATTCACTTTTTAGGCATGAGAATGATGCTTAGTTGTTCATGTATGAGGTAAACAACCATCTTAATATTGATACGTGGTTAAAATTAAGTATGACACATTAATTTTATGCGAGATCCACTTATATTTTCATTCCTTAATCCTTAGGCATTAATAAATTCACAATACGTTAAGATTGGGATGAAAACACATACTTCACGAGCCTAAACTGGAGGCTCGTAACTAAAGTACAAGTGCTTTCTAAATAAAACAAGGTTTTTTTTCATTACAAATAATATGACTATTCTATGCTACCAGACCGCATTTAAACTCGACACTCAATTAAAAAAGGCTTAATTGGATTAATAGTTCTCGTGGTGATATAATAGTTGGAAGATAGCCCTTATGGTAAATAAAACTAGGATTTAAGTCTCTGTGATAAAGTCTGTTAGAATTTATGCCAAAAATTAAAAAATTCCGTTAACTCTTTGTTAATTGTTAGCACACGAAGCTCACATATGAGACTAAAAATATAAGGTTAGCCTCACATGTAAGCCTCATGTGCTAACAATTAATGGAGAGTTCCGTTTTAGCCTAATATGTGCGGCTTATACGCTAACAATTAACCGAAAGTTGAAGGAATTTTCAATTTTGAACCTAAATTCTAACAGACTTCACCACAAAACTTAAATTCTAGGCTTTTTTTACCTCAGAGGTTACTTTCTAACTATCATATCCCTACAGGACTAATAATCCAATTAGACCGTTAAAGAAACATAATATGTTACCTGTGCGGTTAGATTGTAAGAGATTTGACAGATATCTAATTAACCAAATCTAGTATGAACATAAAAAGACTGGAAAGCCCTCCCACAACGGCCGCTGCAAAGATTGTACATTTCCTCAAATTCGAAGGCCAAATCCGTAAATCAACCGCAAACGAATTTTGGAGGGCTTGAAAAAAAAGCGCCAGTAAATTGGAGGTAATTGAAATTTTCTGTTAGAAAATCGTCGACGTGGGCGGGTTCGATTGGCCGGTCGTCTCATCTTTTCAGCTTATTGGAAACTTTCTCTCTCTCCCTGCCTCCCTCCCTCTCTGGGTCTCATTCATTCTCGCCGGTCGGTGTATTTTCCCGGAAAATTTCACGGTTTTCTGACCAGACTCCCCGACCGCGAGCGTTTCTTTTTCCCGGGAAAATTCTCGAAGCATCGCCTCCAATTCCAATAGAGTCGCTCGTTAGCTTCGATTTCCTTGGCCTTGGACCTGGGATAGGATGTGACTCAATCAGATTGTGAATTTTCGTTCAGGTTTTCGGATTCTGATTCTTAAGCAGTCTTGAATTTCCATTGTAGTGGAGGAGGAAGAGGAGGAGGAGGTTTTGTTCCGGGTCCGGTGAGTTTCTGTTTCTGTTTCTGTTTGGTTGCCGAGAAAATGGAAGAAAATTGAATAAAAGAATCCCATATTTTTATCGTTTATTTGGTTGGAATGTTTGGCAATGGAGAAAACGAGCTGAAAATCGAAGATTGAGGAATTTCTATCTTGGGAATGAATAAAATTTGGAAATTAAATTCGTGAATTGCTTTGAATTTTGAATAATTAATTTTGGTGCAGGGATTTGAAGAGGGAGAATATAAAGGTGTTTGATTGAAGGCGACGATGGCTAGTCAAGGCGGTTCTTCGAGGAGAAGTCTGTCATTGACGAACACATCGTTGCAGGACAAGAAGAAACCCTCTGATGCTAGTAACGGAGCCCCTGATTCTGCCCGAAAATCTTTCACAGCTTCTCGTTCAATGTGAGTATTCGACTTTCAATATATATATATTCAATGAAATGAAATGTATATTATTTGAAAGAATTGAGGTTTTACACGAATGTGAGTTGGGTGGAAAACCCCATGATTGTGTAAATGTAAAACAGTAAAATTTTATGAAGGTTGATTTCGATGTACTGATTAGAAGTTGGGTATCGGTAGATATTGAGAGTGAATCGGTTTATGCTGTAGAGGACAGCTAAATCAATAGGCATAGGCATGTTCTGTTTGAAATTTTGTGCATTGGAATGAAAGTGACAATAGTCTCTTATCTGTTTGCATTTGGGGGCAGGGGGCTAACTGGAGAGCGTACAGTGAAACGGTTGCGGCTATCAAAGGCTCTGACGGTACCTGAAAATACCAGTGTTCAAGAAGCTTGTCGTCGGATGGCTGCTCGTAGAGTCGATGCTTTGTTGTTGACGGACTCTAATGCATTGCTATGTGGAATACTTACGGACAAGGTATGACTTTGAACTCAGTGTCGCATTTTTCAAGAAAATACCTTCATAGAAAAACAAAGAACACAATATTTGAACTCAATGTTGCATTGTTTTCTTATGCATCTATTTCTTTATTTGGTTGAAGGATATAGCGACAAGGGTTATTTCTCGTGAGCTTGATCTTGAAGAAACCCTTGTTTCTAAAGTTATGACAAGGAACCCAATATTTGTTCTTTCAGACACTCTTGCTGTTGAGGCCCTTCAGAAAATGGTGCAAGGTTAGTATTAAATGAGAGGCAAATTTACTTCTTGGCATACGATCTTATTGTGGCTTGCTCTTTCTACATGATGATTTCTGCATTTACAGGGAAATTCAGACATTTGCCCGTTGTGGAGAATGGAGAGGTCATTGCTTTACTTGATATAGCAAAGTGTTTATATGATGCCATTGCTCGAATGGAAAGAGCAGCTGAAAAGGGAAAGGCTATTGCTGCTGCTGTGGAAGGTGTTGAAAAACATTGGGGCACATCTAGCTCTGGTTAGTAGAGAGTTTAGTGTTTTCTTTAGAACTTTATGTCAGAGTGTTAAGATATATTTGCAGTTTTGGACGAATATCTGTGTTTTTTTTTGGTAGACTTGCGTGATGACGAGTAGTCAGTTTTCTGAAAAAACAATATTAACTTAATGCTATTTTTTTCATTTTTGGAGATGCAGGTTCCAATACATTCGTTGAGACACTTCGAGAGCGTTTGTTTAGACCATCCTTGTCAACAATCATTCTGGAGAGTACAAAGTAGGTAATATTTTTATGTCTGTTGTTTTATGTGGCCACACGATTATAAAATTTACCAGTTTTGATTTAACAGAGGTTTGTCTTTCAGGGTTTTAATAGTTTCACCAACAGATACAGTTTTGATGACAACAAAGAAGATGCAGGAAATGCGAGTAAGCTCAGCAGTCGTGATGATTGACAACAAGCCAAGAGGAATTCTTACGTGAGTTTATTGTCTTAAGTTTTTTAAAGTAACAAAACTACATTTTTAACTTTTTCACAGTACTTCTATCCTTTTTTAGTCGCTGTGATAATCTTATTGTTTCATAGATAAGTTGGATTCTAATCTGCGCTTTTGGTTCTTGTCAGCTCAAAAGATATCTTAATGCGCGTAATATCACAAAATCTTCCTCCGAAGACCACTCTTGTAGGGAAGGTACACGTCTCTATCAGTTCGGAAATCTTGTCCTTAGGGCCATTTTAATGAAAACTGCAAATGTATCCCTCTGTCCTTGTCTTATCTGGCCAGAAGTTGTAACATCTGCTAATTCCAAGAAGCTCTTCATTTTATGCTTGTATAATGGAAGGAATACAAATAATCCAACCATCTCAGCATTCTTTTGATTTGATTAATAGGTCATGACTCCAAATCCAGAATGTGCTACAGTTGATACACCAATCCTCGATGCGTTGCATACCATGCATGATGGAAAGTTTTTACACATTCCTGTTCTCGACAGAGGTAAGATACAGATAGTAAGGGTAATGTGTTTTGCTTTGTCAAGTAATATAAGACTTATAGTCTATGATAATTATTGAATACCGGGATGCAGATGGAGCTGTAGTTGCCGTTGTTGATGTACTTCATATCACTCATGCTGCTGTGGCCACTGTAAGTCTAGTCCTTACCTACTGTTGATTATTACAATTTTTTGTTGCCTATTGTACATTTTTGTCGTTCCTGCTGTGGCCGCTGTTTGCTTTACACAATATTCGTTGCTAACCAGGTTGGAAATACTGCTGGAGTGAGTAATGAGGCCGCAACCAATATGATGCAAAAGTTTTGGGATTCTGCCATGGCCTTGAGTCCCAATGATGATGACGATGAGTCTCGGAGGTTATATATCTATATATGCATATGTTATGGATATTAAACATCAAAAGTTTTGACTGTTTTTTAAGTTTATACGTACTTATGCATTATAATTGCCATTTCAGTGAAAATTCGTTGAAACTGGCTTCTGAGAGCGCGGTGACAGGGAGATCACTTCCCTTTCCGCCGTCCAATTTTCCAAATACGTTTGCTTTCAAACTTCAAGATAAAAGGGGTCGAATGCATAGATTCACTTGCAGTATGCTCCTTGTTCTAATTACTCATCAAATTAGTGTGCCAAATTTAGCTCTTAACTGAGTTTTCTTTCCTCTTCAGATATTCAGAATTTGACAGAACTTATAACCTCCATCATTCAGAGGATGGGAGATGACATTGACCGCAACAACCTTCCTCAAATTTTGGTATTTCGTAGATTACAATCGTAAACATTTTTTATCTGTTTTTCAGTCTGGCGCTAGAGTTCCCTCATCCTAATCGTATTATTTTAATTGGTGTTGCATTCTGTAGTATGAAGATGAAGACCGTGATAAAGTTATATTGGCATCAGATAGTGATCTTGTAGCGGCTGTGGATCATGCAAAGCAAGTTGGTTGGAAGGTATGATATATCTGTCTACATTTGCTAGATGCTTATAGAGGAGAAATACAGTGAAGTTTCCAACGGAATTTGATCTTAGTTTTCGGTTATAGATTTTCCTGTACTCTACTTATTCCTACCCGAGACTCAAATTCTAGACTATGATCCCGAAATTATGTCATCTGGGACAATAATATACGTTTGTGATTCGTCATAGCAAGAAGTATGTGATGAGCTCAGGCTGACATTGAAATGATCAACTCTGCAGGGTTTGAGACTGCATTTGGATTATTCAGGAACACGCAATCGCCAGCGAAGGGGTTCAGCTGCAGGAAATGTGGATTATGCATATGCAGATTCTGCATGGGCATCAGCATACAATGCTGCGGCAGCTGGGGCTGCTCTTGCTGTTGGCTTAGGCGTTTTAGCGTACCTGAAGAGATCCGGTAACTGAGTGATTCATTTTTCTGTTTTGAAGCCTACAGAGATTTTCCTAGAGCAGCAGAAACACTCTTCCTGGGACCTCATTGAATTTGGCTGGGAGGGCAAAATCTGTGCTTCATACGTGCTTTTTATAGAAACTATACAACATACACAAGTGAAATTCACTTCTCCCTTTGCTGATTATTGATCGATGACATGTGTGACGTTTTTTTTCCTCCTACACATATTCGCGCAGATTCATGAACTTGTGTTAAAAAAAAGAAAAAAAAAGAACTAAACATTGCCACATGAAATGTACAAGTTTTTGGATTCGGGGAAATTGGATTCTTGATTTTCTCCTGTCAAACAGCTCAAAGAGTGCCATGTTGTTGTGAAGACTGTCGTTTTAGGAACTTTTGTTTTGGTTGTCTATGATTGACATGATACATAACACGAGAGCTGTTACTGGCACTAAGAGCCGTCAAGCGCTCTCATACATAGAAGAATAAAAGAAGAGTGCACGACGATTAGTTTGGTCTGGCGTGCTGCTGATAGCAATTTCTTGTGATGTTTAAGAAGACATTATTTAACTTCACTTATGAACATTTTCCAATACAAATTTAAAACTCAACGTCGTCTTGTACATAAACTCGTAATCTTAAGATGCCGTTCTCATAACTTGTTTACATTATTTTCCAAACACAGAGCTAGAGTTTTCTACAAAGCCTAAATGTATGGCCTGCCGGCGTTGTAATCCGGTTGTGTGCAAGAGAAAAGAAAGTGAAACAATTTGTAGTGATTGAGAGTTAGTCAATCAAAGAGCTTACGAGAGTTCCTCAATGGGATTTGGGTTGAAAGTAGCAAATGCTAGTAACTCCTCATTACGCTCAAACTTTGCCATGTCTTGCTCTTCCAACGTCACAAAGGCCTCAATCCCATCCCCACTTCTGGTATCCAGTAGAATACTGACATTCTTCCCCGCCCGGCTGCCGATCCTCGCCCACACCGGCTTTCCCCACCCAAAGTCCACTTCGTATATCGGAAGCCTACACCAGCTGCTACATATATATTTAGCTGTGCCGCTCCCAGACAATTCCTTAGCCTTCTTCATGTGTTGCTGAATGCTCAAGCACCATTCTTTGCCTCTAAACTTGCTCGCATATGTATTGCAGAATTCAGCCAAAGCCTCTTTCATTTGTCCCACGAAGCCAGGCAGCTCTATCTCACCATCCTCCTCTAGTTTTGGGACTGGAAAGAACCAAGCCAAATTTCCTACAAAATTTTCCTGCATGGGAGGGACGAGCCTCGAACGCAAGTTGATATTTTGGCAAAGGACTGCTCGTCCACCAGAGGTTGAGCTTGCACACTTAAATAGTAGTGCAGTCACAACCTCTACCTTTGTAGGGTTATGCACTTTCTGAGCAACAATGGCCTTGAGGGCGGCAATTTTTAGGGCATCAAATACAAACCTTCTTGTGGCAAGCTTCCCTTTATCATTAACATGTTCCTTACCAATCGGTATGTCGTCCTGTGGGAACATTGAGGTTATATCGAATAGAGGGATCACATGTTCACCTGAGTTTGAAGCCATGGCAGCCCAGTCTTTGATGAAGGTGATCAGGGTGGCGGCATCGCCAAGTTTGTGTGACATGCACATGCTTATTGCCATTCCTCCACACTCAAAGTAGCTAACCTGAACGGCCAGTAAAGTGCTCAGATTTGTGTCCTCCCATTGCAAATTGTCTGCAAATAGAAGGTCTAATGTTTCATTGTCAGGATTTCGAAGAACTTCTGACAACTTGGCATGGATTTTCGCTTCCAAATATGTCACTCCCTCATCAGTACAGTCAATATATTTTGCATCTACGACCCTTCCAGCAAATGGGTAGTACAAGGCTAGTGTTTCCGACAGAGACTTCTTGAGCAGATTGGATTTTTCAACAGCACATGCGCCAGCCGCAGGGTTGTAGAAAAGAACCACCGGCACGTACATACGACCAGCCATCTTATCAAAGTAGCAGAAGTTGAAAGTTCTTAGGTGAGATGGAGTTGGAGAGGAGGGTTTGATGATTTCTCTAGATACTATTTCGAGTTCCATGTCTTGGAATTTCGACAAGAAGGAAGAAGGAGAAGAAGAAGAAACCCTAAAGATTCCGAAACTCAGAGGTGAATTCCAATGAATTCATCGCACCGCATATTTTGATGTTGGTGTTTTTCTACACGACCTAACCGCGTTTTCCTGGTGACAAGTCATCCATCAATCTTGACTAACTTATAATTAATTATTTTCTCCTGTTCTCTTGTGGAAAAGTTCGCAGTCAGTGTTGTATACACCAGTCAAGCTAGTTGAATTTTCAAATCTGCTGCACTGACAGAGCCAGTTAAGGCCTAGGAGGGTTTTACGACCGAGAAGATATTTCAACAAGACTACCAGATGAAGTAATCTAAATTTTTGAAATTTCATGTAACGATGAAAAATTATTATAATTTTTAAAAAATCAAAACAAATGAGTCATTGAATAAAATTTTAAAGGTTCGGATCATTTGATATGATAGCTTTGGTGGAAGATATCAAGGATGATTTCTTCTCTTTATGACCCATCTCCCAATTTGCTCAGAGGTTTCAACACTTAATTTCATTATTTGCCTCTTAATCAAATAAAAAATATTTAACCTTATGTCCCCATACTCGTATTCAATTACTTTTATTCAAATTCGCATCAAGATGTATAGGCATGATTGTTTTTCGTCATTGTTGAAAAGTGTCACCTACTATAATGTAATTCATTAAAACATAATAATATTAAGGTTGTAAACTAAGAATATATTTGATACTTAAGATTATTTTTTAAGTAAATTTTATATGTAAACTCAAGTTATCATTATTTTATAGTTACTTAAAGTTGACCCTCCTTAACAAAATTTTTGGCTCCACCATGTGCAAGTCTTATATCAACTCTTCCTGCTGAACTCTACTTGCATCCCTTCCCAAATCTAGTCTATACATGCGGAATTATCATCAAATATTATTGTTGGGACGTCAAGGACCGACAATAATCCACAAGTGGGTCAAATATACTAGGCAACTTCTCTAAGCCATGTACACTCACGCGCGGCCTCATAGAGGGTGAGTATCTTGGCATGGTTCGAAGACGTAGCAATTAAAATCTTCTTAGTAAACCTCTAAGAAATTGTAGTTTCACTAACAGTAAAGACATAACTCATTTAAAAGATTTATTCTGTATAGATCGGATAAGTATCAGTATCAGCATAACCAACAAAACAAAAATCAACTTGAGGATCAAGAGGAGCGGCGGCAACACTCAAAGTTGAATGGCGACAAAACAAGCCGAAAAACAGATCCACTCATACGACGAAAGTTAGAGGGACTGCAAGTCCTAATTTCTTAACAACTCATCATCATAATATGATTTAATGACATAATAATTAAATTCATAATGCTCTAGTGGAGTTAGATAATATAAAAAGTTATATGCTTTTAGTTGATTAGCAAATAAAGGTAATTGCTTTCATTTTAGCCGTAGAAAGATAATTTTATTGAACTAGGGGATCTTCCAATCGTATCCGTTCATCATATATCGTGCAGTCATTTTTCATTAAATACTATTTATGTTCAATTTTAAATAAAATAATTTTTTACTGCACGATATACGATGAACGAACACAAGTGGAGAATCCCAACAAAGAGAATTCAGAAAAGATCCTCATTCTTGAATTAGTAGCCAATGCAAACCAACGGCCAATCATAGTGGTCTTACAAGCAAATTGTAGATCTCCTCTTTCGTATTTTCATCGTCTGGCAACGTAGTAGAGTGTGGAACACTCAACACTTTTTTTTACCTAGTGATGAATCAGCAACAAGGGCTAAACTATTATAAGAAATATTGTGGGATTAAAGAATAAATAATAAATATTATCAGTGACACATCCTGATCTGGAATGTCCATTAAGACTCTGAATCGAGCTGTATTGGTCGACACCTGAAAGGTGATGAATCCATAAAGTGTAGTGATGTGAAAAATGTGAATAAATTTAAACCTAAAAGTGCCTAAATACAAGAGTGCGTAGTGAGCGGGAATGAACTCATTTCACACGTGATGTCAGAACATAAATAAAGTACAGCAAGATAGGATAAGGATTATACCCTTAAGGGTAGCCACCTATACTGAGATTTGCCAAGAATCCTCATCGATACAAAAGTTCAGCAGCTAAAACCTGGATGGATGAAAAACAAGGGTGAATGGCCCTGAAATAAAGTTTTAATAAAAACCTTTCAAAATGTTATAAAACATATATAGTTTCCAAAAAAATAATACTACGTATAAGTATAAAATCAAATGCAAATCAACAACAATTCCAAAAATATGCCAATCACAATATCTCAACAATAGCATAATAAAATCAGATGATCATCGATTTATGCTAGCACACAAGTCGGAGTTGCCTAATGCAACTTGTATGACAGGACTGGGTGTAATCATAATACACGCTTTAGTGCTACAATCACATGAAGACTAGCGTTATTCGCGGTCACATATAAGTCGGAGTTGCCTATTGCAACATGTATGACATGACTGGCACCTACTTGGATCCAAGGCACGGATGTGAACATACACATGAAAGACTGGCCCTGGCCCTGGATAAGCACTAACACCAGGTGGAGCAAACGATAAGCAGATAACACAAATATAGTCATGCCACAGTGATTTGATAGTTCTAATCAACATACTAACATTCATAGCCGTGGATATACTTATGGCATCAAAGATTATAAGCATACTTATGCATCCTGTAGGATGTAGCATATTCCATAATTTCTAGTCAATATAACATTCATCAAAGCCGTAACTTGGATTAAGGCATCCTACAGGATCCGGAATAATTTCATAAATTCCGTCATTTCACTAATTCTTATAAATTTTAGTCTAATCCAAGCATACGTAAGAAATTCCTTTTCAAATGCATAAATGGAAACCATCAAACACACACACACACACACACACACACACACACATACTATAAAAAGGAAAAGACCCATTCACTTGAAGTCCACGTTACAACTCCATAGCACGAATATCGAGGCGTCACAAACGATCCTCGCCTAGAACAAATATCAAATCATGTCTCAGAATTCTTATTGATAGAACACATAACTTACATAAAACACATCTCCAATGACGTTCTAAAATGATTTGTAACCCATTGACCAAAAGTCAACCGTCGGTCAAAGGTCGACGGCAGGGTCCACAACCCTACGTAACTCTATCCAGAAGATCTGCACCTTGGATTTCCAATCCGTAACTTCCTCAGAGTTTCAATAAGCTTTTAGAACAACACTCTAAAGTTTTGAAACGATCCAACGGTCGAATCTCCGCCAATCGTTAAAATTAAGTGGCGGCCAAAGCTTAGATTTACAAACTTTGATAACCCATCCGAGAAGATCCATACATCAGATTCCCGTTCCGTCAGTTCTTAATATCCTTAAATATTATTTACTATTACGTATTAAAGTTTGGTGACGATCCAATGGTCGGATCGTCGAATCATATAATAGCCAAGTAGTGGCCTTTAACGAAAATATAACCAAACAATGGAATTTCGTCAATCAAATGTCTAATATGGAATTAGGGCACCAATTTTAGCATAGGGATGCCAAGTGGTGTCTCTGTCCATGCGCCACCCCGACTTGCCAAAAAATTCAACTATTTCCAAAAATTTTCAAATTTTACAGGAATGATCTCAACAAGTAGAGCAAGTTTTATACATGTGACCAAGTCCAATTTGGCCATAGAATGCCCCAAATCATTCTCAAACCGCTGGAAACCCTTGAATTAGGTGTTCTTGATTCGTCGAATCCGAGGCTCCGCCACCTCCAAACTTGTTTAGGGTTTGTTCTTAGGCTCAAGGGAAGGCTAATGGTGGTGGTGGTCGAAGGAATCGCCTTCAGAAATGATAGATCTCCCCCGATCTCCTTATGCCGCCACTAGTGCTATCCCCACGAAACCAAGATGAAAAATCGTTGGGTTTAGGGTGGAACTTGAAGAAGGAAGGTTGTGGAGTTGGTTTTGGGTAGTGGCGACGATCATTTCACCTGGAAAACCTCAGAACCAGCGTCAAGGTGTCTAGGAACCGTGTCGGGTCGGTAAGGAGGAATCAGGTCAGGGGGATCCGATACTACCTCACTCTTTCCCCTCCTTTCTCTCCTCTCCCATTGGTCATCTCCTCACCTCCATATTCTGGTTGGTCTATCCACCCTCATTTTCTCTCATCCGATTGGGCAGCAGCCCCATTTGCTTTCTCCATTGTTTCCTATGTCCATTACTTTTCGTTCCCTTATTTCTGACAAAATAATTTTAAAATAATAATATAATAATTATGAGAATTATATAAAATAAAAAATTGTAATGGATTTATAGTTTCGTAAAACCCCTATCGTAACTTAGGTTTCAATTCGGATTACGCTTACACGATCGTCCTGTCGAGAACGTTGAGAGTACAGTAAAATAATAACTCGTACGCATCACAAAAGGCGATCAACAAAAATCAACAATCTAGTCTCAAGGGCATTTTCGTTAATTCACTAATTTAAAAATTAATAAAAATATAAAATTAGGGACGGGTTGTCACAATCTATCCACCTTAAAAAAAACATTTCGTCCCCGAAATTTGAAATCACTTGTTATACAAAAGTAATGAAAAGACAGCAGGAAAATAAATATGTAAAGGAAGATATCAAGTTAGAGTGGTTGCATAAAAGAGAATGTCATTTCGTCGCGATCGGAGTGCAGTGATTCCTCTTTCATGCACCTAAACTCCTACTTTCCTTCTCCTTCAACACAATACTATAATATAATACTTTTTATAAAAACATAAAGCCAAGAGTATTTATGTATGTATAATAACATCCCGTCAAAATACATATATATGTAATAACATAAAGTTAAAGGAATTGTGCTGAAATTAAAACTGAACATAGACTATTTTTCACCTATGCACTCGATGCGTTACGTACTTCGAAGATAAGCGTGTAGTATCTTTGAGTCAAGCCCAAACAATGAATAACTAATTAAATAAGTAAATACAAATGCTAATGTAGAATGACCTACTTGTCTACTTGCTTAACGAACACAACGAATAAGTTATTGATATTACGGTATGCAGCCCGCAATACCGACAATTCACTGTTGTCTTAATGAGCAAGTAACAAATCCCCGAGGATGCAATATTACCATCTTGCCCTTCATTGGAAAATACGTATAATTCGTCTGATTAGCGTCTCGACTGCGCTTATGTATTACCCTCTCAAGCAACATCATTAATACCATAAAATTTTCTGTATCGTAATCTTGATCATTCAAATACCTGGTCACAATACTCAATTGTCAATCATGTACAATGCATAAAATCTTTATACCATGGCTCAAACAGTACCATGCCCAAAAACCAAAAGTGTAACTGTAGTTACACACAACTTTGACAAAGATAAGTATATACTACTATCATGCTAAAACTATAGAACGGATAAATTAACGTATATATGATACTTCTGATATTTTTGACATTGTTCGTTACCTTGAAACTGTAAACCGGCTTTCTGGCATAAATGTATCATTCCCAGATACTAGTTCATGTGTCCGATATAAAAAATTATACCGCCTGAATACTGGTTGACAATTCTTGGATATCGGACAGTATCGTCAATTAGTAATGCCACTATAGGCTGATTACAGGCTAGAACCAGCTCGGGTAAATGGTCTCAGATGATTGGTAAGGAAATGCTCTTGTAAAGTGGTTTCAGTAATTCTAGGGAAGATGCTTACTACTTCAGGGATTCTTACTGACCGTAGGTATATAACTCGTATTCCCATGCCTATACTCATCAAAATGACGAGTATAACACCACAAAAAGCCCTGGAAACTAGTATTGGTTAGAACGTCCTAAGGCTGAAAAAGGAATTTACTAATAATCTACTTTAGGACGGGCTTAAACGTAAGTCGATTTTCCTCCTGAAGATTCGAAATTATAACTAGTGTGCTTTAGAAGATTAGTGATATCGAGGACCAAAAGTGATTTTCCCCTAGATGTTCCTTTGTCGAGTGCCACCACTTTGGTACCACATCACTTGAGATGCTTCTGGAAATTTAGACGAAAAGAAAATCTTTGCAAAGATTCCGATAGGTGGTATACTAACGGGTAATGCTAAGGAATCAAAACTATTCTTGATTTCCTAATTCGAAAATGTTGGTAGAGATAACTAGATGGTAGTGGAATTGGTGACTAAATCTTTTGTGATGCACAACTATCAATATAGTAGCCCTGCTTCAGGGCCAACAACTCATTTCCAACATGGAATCTTCCTTGGCAAGGAGGTTCTTCGTTTGTAGTCTAGGGACGTTCATTAAAACGATTTTCTAGAATGTCAATAAGTCACCCCCAAAACTTAGGAAAATCTAACGTGTTTTTCGTATTTGACGAGGCGGCAAGATTCAACATTTAGGCTCAAGAATCAAGAATGCTTACATCACGCGGGTGATAAACGCAATACTGCCCAAACTTATGCTCTGATACCAAACTGACACACCCTGACCAGGAATGTCCACTAGGACTTCGAATTGAGTTGTACTGGTCGACACCTGGAAGGTGATGAAGCCATAAAGTGTAGTGATGTGGAAAATGTGAATAAATTTAAACCTACAAGTGCCTAAATACAAGAGTGTGCGGTGAGCAAGAATGAACTCATTTCACACATGATGTTAGAGCATAAGTAAAGTACAATAAGATAGGATAAGGATTATACCCTCAAAGGTAGCTACCTGTACTGAGATTTACCAAGAACCCTTGTCAATACAAAAATTCATCAGCTAAAACCTAGAGGGGCGAAAAACAAGGGTGGGTGGGCCTAAAAATAAAGTTTTAATAAAAACTTTCAAAACGTTATAACCTCTTGCCGTAAAACATGTATAGTTTCTAGAAAATCATACTACGTTTAAGTATGAAATCAAATGTAAATCAACAATAATTCCAAAAATATGCCAATCACAATATCTGAACAATAGCATAATAAAATCAGATGCTCATCGATCTATACTAGCACACAAGTCAGAGTTACCTAATGCAACCTATACGACTGAACTGATGCTCATCAATCTATGCTAGCACACAAGTTAGAGTTACTTAATGCAACTTGTACAACAGGACTGGGTGTAATCATAATATACGCTATAGTGCTACAATCACGTGAAGACTGGCGTTATTCGCAGTCACATACGAGTTGGAGTTACCTATTGCAACCTATACAACATGACTAGCACCTACGTGGATCCAAGGCGAGCGTGCGGTGTAGATGTGAACATACACGTGAAAGACTGGCCCTGGCCTTGGGCAAGCAATAACACCGGGTGCATCAAACGATAAGCAGATAACACAAATATAGTCATGCCACAATGATTCAATAGTTCTAATCAACATACTAACATTCATAATTGTAGATATAACTATGGCATCAAAGATTATAAGCATACATGTGCATCCCGTAGGATGTAGCATATTCCATAATTTCTAGTCAATATAACATTCATCTAAGCCATAACTCAGATTACGGCATCTCGTAGGATCCAGAATAATTTCATAATTTCCATCAGTTCGCTAATGCTTATAAATTTTAGTCTAATCCAGGCGTACGTAAGAAATTCTTTTTCAAATGCATAAATGGAAACTATCAATCACACACACACACACACACACACACACTATAAAAAGGAAAATACCTACTCACCTGAAGTCCGCGCTACAACTCCTTAGCACGAATATCGAGGCGTCACAAACAATCGTCGCCTAGAACAAATATCAAATCAAGTCTCAGAATTCTTATCAATAGAATATGTAACTTACATAAAACATATCCCCAAGGACATTCTAGAATGATTTGTAACCCATTGACCAAAAGTTAACCGTCGGTCAAAAGTCGACGGTAGGGTCCACAAACCTACGTAACTCGATCTGAAATATCCGCACCTCAGATTTCCAATCCGTAACTTCCTAAGAGTTTCAATAAGCTTCTAGAACAACATCCTAAATTTTCGAAACGATTCAACGGTCAGATTTCCACCAATTGCTAAAATTAAGTGGAGGCCAACGTTTAAATTTGCCAACTTAGAAAACCCATCTGGGAAGATCTGTACGTCAAATTCCCAATCCGTTAGTTCCTAATATTCTAAATATTATGTACTATTACATTTTAAAGTTTGGTGATTGTTCAATGGTCAGATCATCAATTCATATAATAGCCAAGTAGCGGTCCTTAATGGAAATATAATAAACAATAGAATTTCATCAATCAAATGTCTATTATGGAATTGGGGCACCAATTTTAGCCTAGGGAGGTCAAGTGGTGTCTCTGTTCACATGTCGCTGCCCCGACTTGCTGGAAAATTCAACTATTTTCAAAAATTCTCAAATTTTACAGAAATGAAGATCTCAACGAATAGAGCAAGTTTTATATCTGTGGCCAAATCCAATTTGGTCAGGAAAGACCCAGATCATCCTCGAACCACCAGAAACTCTTGAATTGGGTGTTCTTGATTTGTCGAATCCAAAGCTCCGCCGCCTCCAAACTTGTTTGGGGTTTGTTCCTCGGCTCAAGGGAAGGCTAAGTGGTGGACGAAGGAATCGCCTTCAGAAATGGCAGATCTCCGCCAATCTCTTCCCGGCACCACCGTTGCTATCCCCACAAAACCAAGATGAAAAACCATCGGGTTTGGGGTGGAACTTGAAGAAAGAAGGTCGTGGAGTTGGTTTTGGGTAGTGTTGACGGTCATTTCACCGGTAAAACGCCGGAATCAGCATCGGGGTGTCTAGGAACCATGTCGGGTTGGCAGAGAGGAACCGGGTCAGGGGGATCTGGTACTACCTCACACTCTCATTTCCCCTCCTTTCTCTCCTCTCACATTGGTCGTCTCCTTACCTCCATCTTCTGGTTGGTCTATCCACCCTTACATTCTCTCCTCCAATTAGGCAGCAACCCCCTCTGCTTTCTCCCTTCTTTCCTCCGTCCATTACTATCCCTTCTCTCATTTCTCACAAAATAATTTAAAAATAATAATATAATAATAATGAGAATTATATAAAATAATAAAGAGTAATCTTTACAAAAGTACTTTTCAGATTTATAGTTCCGTAAAATCCCTATCGTAACTCAGGTTTCGATTCGGATTGCGATTACGTGATTGTCCCGTCGAGAACTTCGAGAGTACGGTAAAATAATAACTTGTATGCGTCATGAAAGGCGGTCAACGAAAATCAACAATCTAGCCTCTAGGGCATTTTCGTCAATTCACTCATTTAAAAATTAATAAAAACATAAAATTAAAGACGAGTTGTCACAATCAGTGGAAAAGTTTTAGCAAGAAATATAGACAACATAATCCTACAAAGAGTAGTTATTTTTCTACTCTTCTTTGATCCCGTAGTTTTGTGCCGTACTTTTATCTTTACATTCTCCTAAAACGAAAATTAAGAGCACATTTGTGCTGATAATGTATTACAAATAAAATATAGATAAAGAGAGAGTAAAGAGAAATATAGAGAGACAAGAGAGATTAGGAGGACAAATCAAATTGTCATTTTTTTTCTCATTAAAATTTTATTTATAGGTGTAAAATTTACATCAAAAAATGTCTCTCTTTGTTTTTTTTTTTTTTTTTGTACAAAAACTACTTACATAGTACATAATAACCTCAAACATATTAATAATATTCGCTTCTTAGCAAAAATGATCATTAAGATTATCATAACTCTTCATTTTGTTCTTTGAGATTTGAAATCGATAGAAGTGGTCCATGAGTTTGTCTACTATCAATCATTTGAGTTCTTCCATGAAAATCTCAATTAACTAAAGATTAAATGACAAAAATACCCTTAATTTTTGTCAAATCATTTAGACCCATTATTAAATTGAGAGTAATTTTTTTTTTGTTTTGATTCTTATTTAACAAAAAATTTCATAGAATGACCAAAATGATTGATAGTGGACAAACCCAGAGACCATTTCTATTTATTTAAATCTAAGAATTAAAGTAAAGAGTTATGCTAATTTTAAAAACCATTTTAGCTAAAAAGCCATAATATTTACCCAACCATTTGCTTCAATCATTATTAATTTTTAATTCCACATGAACCACATCTTGATTACCTTAAATCATGGTCGATCAACATGATTAAGGCAAATTTTAAAAGGATGAACATGTCGCGTAAAGTCACGCATTCACAATAAGATGTTAAAACATTTTATATGCTATTTCACCCCACCACCTACTAAAGTGAAAGAAAAAAAAAAAGAGAAAAAGAATAAAAAATATCAAATCTCACATCACAGTGGCATGCTATCATCACAATGTAGCCAATTTAGCACCCACCAACTTTTGTCCAGTGGAAATAATGGCATCTGAATGTATCGAACGTGTATTTTTAATACAACGATGTATTAAGGAGTTATGAGTTCGAGTTAAGTCACTAGTTATAATAAATTTGTTTTGAACTTATTAGTTAAAGAAATCAAATCTAAAACTACTCACTTATGAATAGAGAAGAATATCAATGGTAATATTAAGAGGTCTAAATGTGTACGAAAATTACTTTGATATTTTATTGCACTTAGGTCATTTCCAGTCAAAAATTACATGCCAATTTTAGCTCGAATTTTTGCAAAACCTGTCACCAACCAGGAGCCAAGATGAATCTGTTAATCAAGGCTAAATTTAGCTAGGGTTTGCTGCATATAACAAGCCCTCAAGCTTCTCGGCAGACCTTAACATGTGCATTACAAGTTAAGATGGAAAACTTTGGCCGTGCATGGCTAGAGATACATAAATTTAGCTCCACAATTGTTTCTCTCTTTTCAGTCGGGTTGGGCCGATCGAGAGAAGGAATTTTGGTCCTTCTTCTATTTGGGTGCGTAGGCGTGCCCACCAAACCAAGGAGTGGTCTGGATGGAATATGTGAATGTTGTGCGTCGTGAATCTGATTTCTAACCGAATGATTGAACGGCCAAGGAAGGAATCTCTTCTTGACCTAGGTCCTTTTACTCCCTTAGGATCAAGGGTGGTTAGAGCGGATTTGAATAGTTTGTAATTTTGGATTTATAGATGCAAAGGAATTTAAAGGTGCGAGAAATTAAAGTGCATGAACGTAAAGTGAGATAATATAAAGAACAATAACATAAAAGGATAGGAAGGTAAGCGCGTAAAGTAAACGACGTGAAGTAAAATGCGATTGAATAAACGAACTTAAATTAAAATGAAACTGAAATACCAAGATAACTAGAAGTACTTAAAACATTAAAGCCTAAAGCAATAAACTTACATGAAACCTAAAGCAATAAACTTACATGAGATGTAAATGGCCGGTAGCCGAAAATAAAAACTTTTTCCTTTTTTTAAAAGGGAACAACTGGTGATAAATCACAGTTATCCATCCATTCTGAGGGTTGGGAAGACTCACAGAGGAATTTCAGCATCCCCCTGATCACAAGTCTAGCTTTCACACCAACAACGGATTTTGAACTCGAGATCTTCAATTTTTAGTTTTAAAAAAACATCACCAGCTTGTGATTAAGTATTCATGCCTTTATGGGTTGATTAACTTTGTTTCTTGCCTTTTTGAGTTTCTCATGTGCTAATCTCCTCCGGATATCTCTAGGAGAAATTAGACCTTTTTCTTTCGCGGATCATGAACCATGATTACCTCATATTGACCATCAATTACTCCGTTTGCATCCAGACTTTGATCGTTGCTACTCTTAGATATTTCCGCGTGTGGGATTCTTTAGACCACCATAACATTCTCTGTTTCTGGGCCGTGACGGATATTTTAACTTCAAGATCTTGGGTTTTGCTTGATTTCTTAGACCAACGAATCACGTATCATGGCCGAAGTTGTGACTTTCAGGCCCTAATAAATTGTTCTACCCTTGCTATAGACGGGTTCGACCGACCTTTTAGATTGACCGCAAGCACGATCAACCCGTGCTATCAATTTTGACATAAATAAGGGCTGCGACGATATCGACTCATTCTAGGCTAAATCATTTTCAACCTAGACTAGAATTACGTCGAGAATCTTGACCTAAACCTTACGATGGCCGTATACTACCGTATTGGGATAATTGGACCGTTAGATTAATGTACATAACTAATTGAATTAGATGGTGTAAAATCGGGTACAAATAATAGTTTTCTTTAAATTTTGAAGAAAGCAAATAACAGCGGGAAATGTTATTGGCATTTTGAAAATTTCATTCTATACTTCCCACAAGTGTATTTTTCTTTTCTAATATAAAAAGTTTGGAGTATAGAATAAGATTTTTAGAATGCTAATAACAATTCTCTTTACAGCAATTCGATGACATGGTTTAATTCAAAGGGGTTCATTCCATTGGGTTTCAGTCGACAGTTATATGAGCTCAATGACATATCACCCCGTCTTCCTCAAGGAAATAACGTGAGTCCTGTAATGCAAGCACACCATGAATGCAATGTCTCTCTACTCTTTTGGGATACCAATTTGTATCAAATAGATTCACCATCATATGACATCTCGGTTTGATAATATCATACTATGTGAAAAGAAATTTACATAAAACTTAATATTATTAGACTAGAACAACAGATAACGATCAATATGTTTCATAAAAGTTTTTATCCTCTCAGGAAGAAGGTAAAATATATTTAATTTTCAAAATTAACTCTCCCAGCCAAGGGTAAAGAAACTAAAAATGGATTACGCATCCCATTACCTTTACCTTCTGCAAAAGAAATAAAGCAAACCAAAGCGAGAACGACTTACCTACACTCCCTCAGGCTATCGTGGCACTGGCACTGGCACCTGAACCGAATAGCGTGACATTGAGTTTTTGTGTTTTTTATGATCGAATTATTAGTTTGAGATACACAATAGCATAAAATCTCTCTCATTTTGCACCAGTACAAACCAGAAGCTTCTCCTCTGCTGTTTTATACTCTCTACCCCAAAAATCCATTGCTCCTGGGTCTCTCTCTCTCACTCTGATTTTTTTTTTTTTAAGAAATAATTAAATAAAAAAGCTAGGCACAGATGCAGTAATTATTTAATTACTTTATTTATTCAGATTTCCTCCACAGTCCACGCACTCATTGCTTCCTTCTTCGGTTCTTCTTCATCACCCAGAACCCGAAGAAATAAAGAAACCCATTTAGCTGAAGTAGTCTCCCTCTCTCTCTCTCTCTCTCTCTCTCTCTCTCTCTCTCTCTCAGCAATGGGAGCTTCAAAGACCAAAACTTTACCACATTTTCCATCATTTCGCTTCATTTTCTCACTTTTCCTCACACTTCCGGCACTTTCCTCCCAACCCATTTCTGCTCAGCTCAGCGGCAGCAACCCATCAAAACTGTCGTCGTTTTGGTCATGGAAAACCGCTCCTTCGACCACATGCTGGGTTGGATGAAGAAATCCGTCAACCCAGCCATCAACGGCGTCACTGGCAAAGAATGTAACCCGGTCTCCACCAAACCCGATGAGCCGACAAAATCCATCTGCTTCTCCGACGACGCCGAGTTCGTGGATCCGGATCCGGGTCACTCATTCGAAGCGGTTGAGCAGCAGGTTTTCGGGTCGGGTCCCCTCCCGTCAATGACCGGGTTCGTGGAACAAGCATTGTCAATGTCCCCAAACCTCTCTGAAACCGTCATGAAAGGCTTCAGACCGGAATCCGTCCCGGTCTACGCGGCCCTGGTCCGCGAATTCGCGGTGTTCGATCGATGGTTCTCTTCAATTCCCGGTCCGACCCAACCGAACCGGCTGTTCGTCTACTCCGCAACTTCCCACGGCTCGACCAGCCACGTCAAGAAACAATTAGCTTCCGGGTACCCACAAAAAACAATCTTCGATTCGGTCCATGAAAACGGGTTGGATTTCGGGGTGTACTTCCAGACCACCCCGACAACAATGTTCTACCGAAACATGCGGAAACTGAAGTACACTTTCAAGTTCCACCAGTACGATTTGAAGTTTAAGAAAGATGCTCGAAAGGGGAAGCTCCCGAACTTGACGGTAATCGAACCGCGTTACTTCGACCTCAAGGGGATGCCGGCGAACGACGACCACCCGTCGCATGATGTCGCCAATGGTCAGAGGTTGGTTAAGGATGTTTATGAGACATTGAGGGCGAGTCCTCAGTGGAATGAGACGCTTTTGGTGATTACGTACGACGAGCATGGCGGTTTTTTCGATCACGTCCAGACTCCGTATGTTAATGTTCCGAACCCGGATGGGAATAGCGGTCCGGCTCCTTATTTTTTTAAGTTTGATCGGCTCGGAGTTCGGGTGCCGACGATTATGGTGTCGCCGTGGATTAAGAAGGGGACTGGTAAGATTGTATTGGCATTGTTTTCGAATGTGTTTGCATTACTACATTGAATGTTGGATGTGTTTAACTTTTTTGGTAGCTTTGTTCTGCATGATCATTTAGTATCATTTGGTCTGATTCTGTTGTGGCACGTTTGAACTGCTATTGTAGGAAGTACTTATGCTCATAAGCACTCTACTAGAAGAGCTTTCGATAGAAATTCAAGTGTTTTCTGAAAAAATAATTGGAAGCGCTTTCTAAAGAAGCATTTGACGGGTGCTTAACCAGAAAGAGCTTGTGAGACCCAAAATACCCTTCCAATATTTCTGTCAGAACCCAGTCATAAGCGTTTTTGTCCCCTCCAGAAGCAATCCCAAACAGACGCTTAAATTGTCAGTGTCGAAATTAAATCGGATTAGTTGGTTTTTTTCTCAGTGAAAAATTTCTTGTGCACGCTGTTTCTGTGGATTAAGTAGAAGTAGAATTTGGTTGGTGGGCCGTTGAGTTCAACCCGTATTTGCTAAGTTGTGCTCCCGGGTCTTTTTGCTGTTATTTGCAAGGGGTTTGGTTGGTGCCTATTAACATAGGTGCAAATTGTTGAGAATCTTAGATCAATAAGGGTTGTTCTGTCTGACTTCCATTGTTCATTGCACTGATGTTTGTTTGGTTTTGCAGTGATGAGCGGTCCTCAAGGACCTACACCGAACTCCGAGTTCGAGCACTCCTCGATCCCAGCCACCATAAAGAAAATCTTCAACCTCAACTCTAACTTCTTAACTCACAGAGACGCATGGGCGGGGACGTTCGAGCAAGTTGTTGGGCAATTATCTTCTCCCAGGACTGACTGCCCAGGTATCTATCATGTTCTATACCCCCAATTACATAATGAATTTGATGCAACATGCATTATAAAAGTCGTCTATAGAATTTTTACAAAGTAACCGAATTTTGAAGCGTTTGTGGTTGTCAGAAAGCGCTTTTGACCCTTTCATTAGCAATCCCAAATAGACTAGAAGATACATTTGTTATTGTGGGTATATTTGAAGCTGTCAGTGGAAGAAAACTGACTCTGTATCCTATCCCGCTGAATTCTTGCAGTGACCTTGCCGGACGTAGTGCCTTTGAGGAAAACTGAGGCCAAGGAAGACGGTAATTTATCGGAGTTTCAGGGCGAGGTAGTGCAGTTAGCGGCTGTACTCAACGGCGACCACTTCTTAAGCAGCTACCCGGACGAAATGAGCACGAAGATGAGTGTGAGGGAAGCTCATGAGTATGTCAAAGGTGCAGTTTCAAGGTTCATTAGAGCAAGCAAAGAGGCTATAAATTTGGGAGCAGATGAGTCAGCAATTGTTGATATGAGATCTTCCCTCACAACTAGGTCATCAAATATTAAAAATTAAATTGGGTCCTCCAGAAAGGGAGATTCAAACCTGCATTATTCGGTTTTATAAAACTAAAATCCATGGGCATGTTTATGCAAACAGAAAGGAAACTGCAATTAATTCTAATTCCTTGGGCCTCCCTGCATTTACAAAATTACCAACGCATGAGTATTAGTATTAGGGTCGTGTTATTTATACATTTATTTTTACTTTTCACACACATTTCTCAAATTTGGACCGTCGGATCAAATGAATTTAAGAAGATCAAAGGCAAAAAATTAACAAAAGTGTATGGGAGGTAAAAATAAATATGTGAACAGCACCTTCCTAGAATTATTACAACCATCAACCTTAACTGTGTTTAGTAAGACATGAATAAAAACAAGCATTTTATTCACTAACCTTAACCGGTGGTACTGCATACCACCCTATTTACTACCAAGGAAATTCACAGGGACAATAAAAGGGGATGAAGAAAATCACTGACCAGTTGGGTTGATATGCTCCAAAGTTTTGAATCCATGGACTTGAGGTTTCTTATTATTTTTTTATTTGTTAATAATTAATTTTTTCAAGCTTCTTATTTTGTTAGGGATCTTTATTTTAAATTCCAATTATAAGAGGCTGAGCCACTCTCTATATTGCCAATTGATTTTGTAGTAAAACTTTAACTTTCTTCATAGATTAGATACCAACGGAAAGTCAACTAAGACAATTCTATAAGTACTACTATAATTCAAAATAATTACATGGTTGTCAATCAATCCTACCATGTTTCTCGACCGGTCAACTTTTTCCTACGACCAGTTCATCAAATTTCCGACGATCAGTCAATCAATTTTTTCGGTTTCAATGTCACTGTCTAACAGTGACCTTTAAAAAAACAAGTTAAGTGATGAATTTCTCTTCAATTCTCCAATTTTTTTGTGTATACATGCAATAAAAAACTATAAAATCATATAGCAAAACATAATTGAAGGTGAAAAGTTGCACATACTTTTTAAGTCATTGTTGAACAATGATATGAAATTTTCTGGCTATCGAACAATTTTTTAGACAACAATGATGGTAGCCCGCGAAAATCTGTGGCACTGGTGGCATGTGGGTCATGTATAATGAGAATTGATTGGTAGTTTTTCTTAAAATTTGTATTTGTTTGTAAAACTCTTATTAAAATAGGTATTTAATTTAAATTTACATTTTCTGCCATTTAATAATGCAATCTAGTGATATTTCTCTGTATTTGTAAGGGCAAGGTATTAGGTTCAATTCTCACCAAAGGCAAATTTGAACTACATTATTGCTAACCTATTATGAGGCTAAACTCACCCTCTCTCCCTCAGTGTCAATAATATTGTTTGTTCAAAAAAAAAAAATTTACCTTTTCTTAATCATATTTTTTCCCTTATATAAGTATGAAATTAATGAAGCAAGCGGGAATTTTAAATTACACAAACAAAAGTGCTTGAATTAAGTAGGATGCCAAAACATTAATCTAACAATTAAAATGGAGTATGTTATGCTATAAAGTATCATAGAATTTTAGAAAATGCTTATGTCATTTGAGTTTCTACTTACGTGCTTGGTTCTGAAATTGTTATATAAAACTGGGGGTGGGCAAACGGGGTCCTGGACCCACGGGTTGGGGTAGATCCTTACGGTTCGGGGCGGGTATGGTCCGAGTCCAAAAATTATAATTACCAAACGGGCCGGGGAGGGCCAAGTCCTGGTAAATAACGGGGCATGCCGGTTCTAAAAGTTGAAAAAAAGGGCCCCCAGCTCGGACCGTTGATTTCCTACCCTCTCTTATTCTCAAACCCAAATCACTGAACACCTATTTCTTCCTCATCCTCAAGCCTTTTCTTTCTCCATGGACCTTTAACAACAACCCAATCTTCTCTAATGGCCCAAAACCCAATCTTCTCCGGCAACCCCAAACCCCATCTTCTCCAGGGAAACCATCTTCTTCCCCCCCATAAGACCTCACAACCATGGACTTACTGCAACACCAGAAGGGTAGTAGCACCGATCTTGGTGTTGACGCTATCAGAGGTAAACTTCTCACCCTTCCTTGTCGATTCATGCTCAGGTTCACCGATTGAAATATACCATGGCATCAATGACGCCATCGATCACCTCCTTGACTTCCTCAAGACCCAATCCCATAGTTCCCCCAAACTTTTCTTTCAATTTTCATCATTTCTTCACAAAATCAATCATTTTCAATTTCCTTATTTTCTTCCTAAAAAACAAAAAAGATTGTGCCTTTTTCTTTGCAGGAAAAGATGAGGAGACAGTGCACCGCCTCATTACCAAACTATCGCGTGCTGACGCGACCATTTACGATGACGATGATGACGGTGTTACTAGTACATCTACGACGGCGATGAAGACTCTCCTTGGAGGTGGTGGTCCGAGATTCGAGATTCGAGAAAGCTCCTGGAACGATCCAGAAGAAGAGAAGAGAAAAAAGAAAAAGAATAAAAAAAAAGAAAAAAAAAAGAGATTCGTGGACCTGGCCCGTTTCGGGCCGAGTTAGATCCGGTTTCTGTGTAAGAATTTGTTGGAACCGCCCCGGCTCGCCCCATTTATTTTAAATCTAGGTACGGTCCGGTCCCTTCAAAATTGGGGCTGGCCTGTGCCTAGCCCTATATAAAATTGTGAATCCTGGTCGATGTGGATAGCAAGTAATTTCAAGGTTCTAAAAAACGCTAAACGCTAGTCGAACGGCAAGTTGGGACCTAGCGCCTAGGTGGTTAGGCATGATCTAGACGAACTAGGCAGATTTAACTAAATTCATTATATTTAATGTAAATAAGTGTATGTTTATACTTAAAATATATATAATTTTATTATAAACTACAAAATAAAATGACACATATATAAGTATTCAACAAGTCTCTTACAATTTATTGAAAAAAATAAAATGCAAAATGTAGGTTATCTATTTTTTGCCTAAGTGAGTTGCAACCTAGACGGATGCCTCAACAGGTCTAGATGTTATTTCTTAATTTTCAAACGCCTAAACATTAATCGCGACGGTGGCCAGCCGCCTAGCGCCTACGCGGTGCTAGGCGGTGATTTTTAGAATAGTGGTAATTTACATTGATCATGCAAAATAAATTAGGTTCTCTTCTACTATCCATATATATTGTCAATTAGTTTTTATGATTCAACTAACTGTTTAAGAAATTGCGACAAATATAGACGACAACTTGATATTTTTCACAAAAAACAACAACGATATTTCATTAATCATTACAAACAAGTACAAGGGTGTGAATTGGGTACATTATTATGGTGACCAACACATTGATTTGGAGTGATTTTGCACAAACAAACAATTCATTAAAACTTAGACACAGTGCAAGCACAAATGCACCCATACAGAATTGTCACAAGAACGATAGACACAAAAAACCTATACTAGTGCACACACCAATCTTCATTGACAAGACAAAGTTATTGCTGAAAATCGAGACCACATAAAGTCACCGCTGAAAGGTTTGAAAACATAGAATCATTACTCAAAGGTGAGACCACATCAAACCGTCGCTCAAAGGCGAAACAATATCACCTGTTAACGCGACACAAACAAATCTACACTAATCTGAAAAGAGAATGCACCAGTCCGCTAGTCTTAGTGGAAGATTTGGACACTTTAGAAGACCACCTACAACTTCACCACACAAGTGTGATCCGTAGCTTTCATAAAGCAAGCAAGTAGGGCAGCCAGGCGCCTAAGGCAGCGCAACCACACAATAAGTTGGGTAAAGTGTCCCATTTGATTTATCTTGAGTGTGATGAAAGCATTTGAAAAATCATATTTGAAATGGCAATTTAGTAGTTAGACATAGTCAATGATTGGTGTGTTTCTTCCATTTAGAATAAGGTCCATTGATTAAAGATTATCCAGGCAACAAGGTGACGTAGAGCACGACTGAAAAAGATTGAAGAAAAATTATATAATTATAAAATGGGAAGCAAAGTTGAAGTATTGCAGATTTAGTATCTAACTAGGAAGTGGTGCATGCGTATTGATGTGGAATAAGAAAGTTCGTAGGTAATAACTAAAAAATTAATAAAAATAGATTCAACATAATTTCTAAGTTTTTGAGTTTTGACTAACATTATATTAATTTATTCAAACAAATGCATTGAGAAATAAAGTGTAAGTGAAATTGGATACATACCTGGGTTGAGAATTTGGATAACATGTATTCATTGTCTTAGTTTAACCAATATCATAAAAGATAAGTTTGTTGCAATTTAGTACAACAAAGATGGAAATTGGTGTGTTATGCAATACAATATATTTAGTGATAGCGTTATATAAGAGTTTCAAAAGTCTTGCAAATCATGCTATCGTTAAATAGAAGTTAATATCATTTTTTAAAACAAAATTAAATGCCATTCTAAGATGGATCAAATTTATGTAAATTGATAAACTTAGTTTTGATTATCTAGAGTAAGAATCATCATTTCCGTATCTTCTCTTCAGAGTAATTAACTATTACCAATTTATACACATACTTTCTTCTGCTAACTTACTATGAATAAATGGCTAATTATTTGGTTGTCTAGTGAAAGGTTTAAGGCCAACATTCAAAAGTATTAAAAAGCATCGTTCCACGAAAGATATGCTCTGTCCATATTTTCTAAATCTGTGAAAGAACACATTAGTTGTGGAAATGTCTACTTTTAGACTTTTGGATATTCAATCTAACCTTTCAGTATGCAAGCAGGTAATTTGTCATGTATTTAGATCATGTGAAAAGAAGATATATATATATATATGTGAGTAATATCTAATTCCCCTAAAGAGAAAGCTTAGTAAAAATTGAAATAAAATGTAAAACGTCTAATTCACCAGGATTCAACGATCAAATTAGAATTTCAACACCGGAAAACTTAACTTCTGACGAATTTATGTGTGATTCTCTCAGTAAGAAGGTTTAGGAATGTAGAAGAAGAATTTGATAATTTATGTTTTCTAAATGCCATGCAAATAGATGTATAAATAGTGAGATTATGCATGTTCACAACAGGTATGAGAATACGATGTGACTGTTGGGAGACATCTCTTCGGAGGGATGCTGTGCTCTCTACGTTTTTCTAATGGTTTCAGACTTCATTTGAAAAGATAAGTCTGTTAAAAAATAATTTAATTAAATTCGAAATTAATTAAAAAATAATAATTAATTAAAGAATTTAATTTTCAGAGCTCAAGATCCATCTTTTGATAATTAATTATATATTAATTAATTATCAATTATTTAATCTCAAGGTTGAGCCCAATTTCATTCTCAAATGTCCATTATTCCAATTACTATTTATAAGAGACAAATCCTTATAAAGTGAGGAAACCTTTTAGGAATGACCAATGTGAGACAATGAAATTTCTCCTCAAAATTTCCAACAATACCCAACATTTGAGTGAGTTTGTTAAAAACCGTTTGATATATAATTTAGACCCGCGATATTCAGTGTTACTAAAAACGATAACACAATACACCATCTAAATTCCATATACAATTTTGACCCACATCATTCACATCAATGAGATAGTTGACAAAGAAATATAAGTAATATAATCTTTCACAGAATATTAGCTGTGAACACGAAAGATTCCTTGAAACAAGAAACCAGAATAACGTGTACAAAATAATATTTTTGTGTTTATGATTTTGGGGTTACGATCTCTCTCAAATTTGGTCCTCTGATTCTATCTTCGTAGGGTGTAGGTTTGTGGATGAGTTGTTGATCCAAAGGGCCGTCGGGGCTTGATCTAAGGATGAACAGTTGATGAACGGATCTTCAAGGGGCGTTGGGCTTGATCTTGAAGAATGGGTGTATGGATTTCTTCAAGGGCTTTTGGGCTTGATCTTGAAGGTTGATGGATGAGCAGATCTTCAAAGGCTTTTGGGCTTAGTCTTGAAGAACGATTGGATGTGTGGATTTGTTTGTGCTGTTGATCCAAGGGGCCGTTGGGGCTTGATCTTAGGATGAACGATGAACACTTTCTTCAAGGGCCGTCGGGGCTTGATCTTGAATAATGGTTGTGTGGATTTCTTCAAGGGCTTTTGGGCTTGATCTTGAAGGTTGATGGATGAGCGGATCTTCAAGGGCTTTTGGGCTTAATCTTGAAGAACGATTGGATGTGTGGATTTGTTGAGGTTGTTGATCCAAAGGGCCATTGGGGGCTTATGCTTAGGATGAACGAATGAACACTTGTATGCGGCGTATGCCATGTATGCCTTGACACGTCAAAACTTTAATGCGTTGGTGAACATTTGTTTCACCGAAATTTCGATGTCTACATTAGCAAAGTGAAAAGCACTTACAAACACACTCACTTGTTGATAAACGTAACAGCCAAAATTTCAACGGGAACTCTGATGCAACATATTTTTTTTCAAACCAAATAATTAATTTTCAAACAAAGATAAGACAAACTTAAAATATTTGCTGTCAAACAAATTTATACACATTAGCATAAATCTAATTTAAACACTTAACACAGGATTTACAAAAGTAAAAAAGAAACAAACTGAAAGTCTAACTATAACAAATAACAGTGTAAATGTTAGCAAAAAACTTGTCACACAAATTAACTAACACTGGTAAACCACAATATTAATCCACCTTGAAGAGAGAAAATTGATAAAAATAAAAAAAAATAAAAAGAAACCAAAGCTTTAACCATCACATATAACGAACAGATTAACCAATGCATAAAAAGTAAATTTAAACAATTGGAAAATATACACATGAAGCAAAACATGTAGAAAAGTTCAAAAAACTGAGTAAAAATGAAAGGAAAAAATATAAAAAACTTAATACCTGACAAAAGGAAGCAAGAACTCCAAGCACAAATCCTCAAGACAGAACCTGTTTCCAAAAAAAATTAAAAAAATGCATGCTCCAACGAAAGAACATCATAGACCGCGAAACAACATCACAATTGCAGAGGAAAAACAAAAACTCCAAAGCAAAATAAAATCGAAAGCAAAAAGCACAACAAAAATGAGGACCAAACTTACAAACCCAGATTGAGGACCGAACTTACAAACCCAGATTTGCAAGCAGCAATACAGAAAGAGGAGAAAAAGCAGATGTCCAAAGCTTAAAAAAAAAAAAAAAAAAAAAAAGGAGGGAGGGGTGGGGGGTGGGGGAATACCACAGCAAACGGACAGAAAAGAAAAGATAAATAAAAGAGATGAGCTTACAAACCCAAATTTCCAAGCAGCAATGCAGAGAGGGAAGGAAACGCAGAAGTCGAAACCAAAAAGAAAGACAAATCAGGAGCAGACGTGCGGGAAGGTTAAAAAAAAAAAAAAAAAAAAGATGAGTTGAAAAGCCAAATGCAATGGATGATCAACACGTGGTCTGCCCTGCCCAATATATATATATATATTTTATTTTTTTATTTTTTTCCTCCCACTTCGCATCATGATCTCTCAAGCCTAGCCTAATTTAGTATTGAGGCAATTCTAAAAAAAGTTAGTATAAAAAAAGTTGTGAGTTGTTCTTTTTTTTGTAAACATTCAGCTTCAGTTTTTTTCACAGTTTTTTATGAAAAAAAAAAAGCCAAAAACAAGAAGCTGCAAAACCCAACTTTGAAAAATCTGTTTTTTTTCACATTTGTTTTACTTAAAAGTTTACTAAACACTATAATACTGTTTTTTTTTTTTTTTCCAAAAGCATTTTTACAAAAAAGTTTACCAAATACTCTGCTACTTTATTTCACAGCTGTTTATTCTCACAGCACAGTAGAAATAATTTTTTTTCAAAGCATACTAATACCAAACTAGTCCTCACTCATATTAGAATATCTTTTCTACCCTGCCCATTATATATATATATATATTTGTGCAACTTCACATTTATAATCTCTTTCTCAAGGAATTGGCGTTCGTTACTACCAGCCGACTACAATGGCAATGACATTCCCTTTTTCCTCTGTCTCTCTCTCTCAAATGGAAGGGGATGATCAAGAAATGGCATAATGTAAGCCAAAAGCAACCAAAATATGCTTCCAGCATCACCAATATATATATACACACATATACAGGTCCCTTAAGGAAAAGGATCACCATTTTTCAAAAAAAAAATAGAAACACCATTTTGATCATTAGATTTGATTTTAATGAAATTCTATGGCTGAAATTAAATCATAGTCACAGGCCACAAAATCTCAACCACAGAATTTCATTAAAGCCAAATCTAACTGTTAAGAGGATGATTTCATTTCTTTTGAAAAATGGGAATCCCTTCCTTTAAAGGCTTCCTATACATACATATACATATAAATATATGTGTGTGTTTATATATATATATTTCTGCCTCCTTTGCATTTAGGATCTGGATTGTTTGCCTTTGCATTTAGGATCTGGATTGTCTGCCCTCCCCATTTCATACCCTTCCCATCCCCTTTTATTTCTGTGATCACGGTTAAGCAACGTCAACATTTTACATTCTCATTGTTTTTTGTCTTATTATTTTTATAAAAAAATTAATGTTCACATGGCTTAACTGTGACTACAAAATATAAAAATGGATGAGAAAGGTATGGGATAAGAAGGGGAGGAACCAGCATCCTTGCGGGATCCATTCTCTAGGGATCTTAGGGATCACGCAACCGTGTCCGTTCACCGTATATTGTGCGATCATAAATCATTTAAAATTTGAAATTTAAAATTCAAATATAAATAGTACCTATCAAAAATTGATCACACAATATACGATAAATGGATACGATTACGTGATCCCCAGAATCCCTAAAGAATGAATCCGGCGAGGATCCTGATTCGAAGGGGAGAAGTCCTTGCATTTATTATCTCTTTTTTGAGGAATGGCCTTCGTTACCACCATTAGGCAATGGCATGCCTCTTTCTCTCTCTCTCAAATGGAAGGGGATGATCAACACGTGGCATAATATAAATCAAAGGCAACCAGAAAAGGCTTTAAATACTGGACTTGAGAGCGATAGGAGGAAGAACCATGGATAATGGACAGGTAGATATAAGAAAGAGTGTGATATTTACGAATCATTTTTTATTTTTTTCATACTATTTTAGTTTTCGATCGTCAGATCGAATATTGAAGAAGATCAACGGACATAAATTAATAAAAGATGTGTTCATGAGAAAAACAATTATATATATATATATAATAATAATAAACAAAACAATAACCAATTGTTTTACCCCGTGGATAAACACATTGGTTTTTGGACAAAAAAAATTGATAAACAAACAGACTGCAGGACAAAATAAATGATTATAGTTGTCAGGAGTTAAATCCAGCCACATAGATTGTGGCGCAAAAAAGGAAAAAAATTTATAAAATAATTGTTCTAGGGAAAAAATGATTAAAAAATGTGCGTGGGTTTTGAAAAGCGAAGAACTTCAGATGATGGAGAACGGCACCAGAAAGCAGAAAGGGCAAAATGGCCAACTCACTGCACGATTCCAGAAAAGGTCAAAAAATTGCCCAGCAAGCAAGCAAGGAACAAAACCGGATGGGCAATGAACAATACCCATCAGCTGAGCTTTAGTATACATAGAATAGAATTTGGGTTCATAACTTATCATTTCGAAGAAAATGGTGTCACAAGTCCAACAAGCATTTTTGCCGTGACATATGGGCTATTTAGGCCATTCCGTCTTTTACTATATTTTATCGGTATTTTAAGATTTTATGATATTTTTGATATTTTCTTATCAATAAACTTGAGAATTTTCTCAATTCCTCGTGAGTTTTAAATTGCAGTATAGATAACTAGTGTAATTGTGTAAACTTAAAAGTAAGAATCTCAATAACTTTAAAATCAAATTCTCAGAAGCACTAAATATAAAGAATTACACACAGAATTCGTCAAACCCTACTCTTTTTCTCTGCCGGCCCGACCTCTCTGTGTTCTCTCTCTCAATGATTAGTTTCACAACAACTTATAGTATTTTATTCAATTTCGATGCTATTTCAACCTGTATCACTAGGCAAATGAGAAAGTAAATCCAATTCTTCTTCCCAGCTCAACATTTCACTACTCCAATGAATAAGGGAAGGCAACCACTACGGGATGGTTCAGCAGTTGGGTATGAATTTTAGATTTTTATTTCACACGATATGTCATGGGTTTAATTCTTGATACTGATGAATCGCACGATGGTGATCAGGAAAAGGTTGAAATGTCTCTGTAAGTCTTCCCGATTACCAAAAAAATAGACTATCATATCGAAACCACCGACTCATCATTTTAAAAAAATGAATAAGGGAAGGCAAGAAAGCAAGACGATAGTGTAAATTTGTCTTATAGAAAATGAAGCTCAAACATTTACTTTGTTCCATAATATCTCTCGATCTCCTACATAATGCTTGATGTGTCACACGGCGTACTTTAATTAGAAGGTGGTCATATCATATAAGTCCTTGTCCATGTTTATTTTTTATTATTTATAATCCCAGCAAACAACTTATCGTCCTGCTTGCGTATTCAAGTTGAATTACACTACGTACTCTTCTTTCCTTTTCAATTTAGGTGGCTATATATCTCACGTGTTGATTAAACTAATTCCACGATTAGTGGTGTACAAGATAAGTGGACTACGTTGTTTGTAGTCATTAAGATCCTTAATGGCTAGGACCGGAGGACACTTAAATTTTTACACATATTTTGGCGTTCATTTTGTAAGGTGCACTTCGTAATGTATTTCAACTATCTAACCTTTTATCTTTTAGGTATTCTCTAAAAATCATGTCTACCAAAAATCATCCAAAACGAAACTATATAACTGTTGGATTAAATGATAGTCATTTTGTGTTATTTGAAGAGCCCTCCATTTTCTTTACTACAAATGATTATTTAATGGTTTTGGATTTGTCTAATTTTTTTACAAAAATAATCTATGAAATGATGAACTAAAAAATAAACGGTTCAACTTTGAAAAAAAAAATTCTAAAATGAATGTCAAAAATATAACTCCCAATCCTAACTCATTTAAGTATAAACTTATAAAACCAAACTCAGAAAAAGGGAGCACTAAATTTGTAATCCATGTAAAAAATGGGCATGGATCCTCCGGATCCAATTGTCCTAATCTTAGGGATCCATCAATTCGGACCATTGAAATTTGATCTAACAGCTACAAACAGGGGCCCACTTTACAAGTTATAATAACTTTAACTGTTGGATCAAATTTTAACGGTCCGGATTGATGGATCTCTAGGATTAGGACAGTTGGATCCGGAGAGGATCCATGTCCGTAAAAAAATGAGCATCACATGACACATGCATGTTGCCAGTTCATCTACACGTACAAAACAATATGTTAAAAAAGATCGCATCTGTATGCCTTAGGCCACCAAAAACAACCCTAAAGTAATGCTTTAAGTTGTCAAAACGTAACCTTCAACTGTAGATGCTTTAAGAGTTTGCCAGAGCACCAACTGAACCAATGGATGCCCATTTTACACTTGGTATCAAAGTACGATTGTGGTTGTGGTGGTGGAGGAAATGACGGTAAATAAGAACAGTAATTGAAGATGCGGCGGTAACGGTGATAGCAAAGGTAATTGTGGTAGACTGGTAGGTATCTTTGGATGTACATCGAGAACTCCGGCCCGAACAACGACCTTGTGTTAGGTTCTGTCACTTTCTGGTCCCATGCAGGCCTCTAAATTGTTTGATTCCAGTTCTAAAAGAAAATCAACAATATATATTGGTAATTGATTGATCAATAATTCCCACCCAGGCACCCACTTGTTTGATTTTTGGGACATCAAACGCATATATTTTATTGTTGTAAAATTGCCGAATCACAGAAAAGGCCAATGATGAAGATTGAAGCTGCTAAAAATCAATGGGGCCGATAAGCAGCCCCATTTTAATATTTTATACACATGTGATAAGCGAGGTCGATGAGTTGAAAAAGTTTAGGTGGATTAAAAAGCCCCGATGAACCGCGACCGTAACACGGTTATAAAGTAGTGAGATTTTTTGTCAAGTAAATTTCGACTCGCATGAAAGACGTAACGATCTGGATACTATCTTGAAGAGAAGTTTGGAGAAATAGACATAACTGTGAAGATGCAGATTACTTACACCTGGACATAAAGACTCTATCAAGCTTCACTAAGGAAAAAACGAGGTCTTTTGTCCAAAGAAATGCCTTCTGAAATAGCTAATCAACATTATGGTCAATAATTCAAATTTTTAATATTATATTTTATGCACATGTATTTTGGAGGAGCCCATGTAATAACGAGTGTGTAATTCACGTTCTCATTTACATAATTAGGGTTGTTTACTGGATTAGATATTTCATTTTAGCGGTAATCTAGAAGGGGGACTGAGTTTATGCGTGTCAACTTTCTATTACGAAAATTTGACAAAATGTATTACTTCTTGTAAATGAATAGATTTACTACTAATATTATTAAGGTATTTTGCGATAAAATTCAACACGTGAGGGTTGCGGCATGTGATTAAGTTAGAAAACATATTCATGCCATGTTCGAGGGAAATATTTAGGCTTTATAGCTAAAATGGTCCTTGTTATTTATCATACCTCCTTATTTTGGTCATTGAAATTCAAAATTGATACAAGTAAAATTGTCAATTATTTTTGGTTCGTTTGTGAAAAATATCTATTAAATTGAAGAAATCACCAATTCAAAGGGAATGGTTGATTTAACAAAAATACTATCAGTTTAATAGAAATTTCTCATAAAATGACTAAAATAATTAACAGTGGACAATCCCTGCGTTCTATTGGTTTTAAATTCTAAATATCAAAGTAAGGAGTTATATCAATCTCAAAACCATTTTAGATAAAAAACCAAATATTTATATGCAATTGAGTTGAGTCCACAAGAACTGCGGTTTTAGACTTTTAGTAAATTAGTGACAGATAAACAATCACACGTGTAATGAAATTTAAAAAAAAACTTAAAAAATTATAACGTGAAGGTCATAGAATCAGAGTAATTAAGCACTTTATTAATTTTGTTTTAACTCATAAAAAAATCAACCTTTTGAGGTGCTATTGCTAATTTCCAATCCTCCCATCACGTTCATATCATATCTTGTCAAGTAACGTACTCACTTGACCAGATCACAATCCACTTCACATGGAACATGGAAAAGAACAAGAACCTAAATTAAGAAATTGAAACTCTTCAAAACATTTTAATCTTGATTAATATTCTCTATCACTAGTGAAGCAAATCTTACAACTTGGTGTCGATCTTTAACTATAACACTCAAAGTTAGTACTTGATAAGTAGATGACAAGTAATTTTTTATGAGATATTATATTAATACATCTCAAATTACTTCTCTCACACCTTTTTAATTTTTTAATATTTTCTACACAATATTAACACTTGATAGAAAAATATTAAAAAATTAAAAAATTAAAATGGTGTGGAAGAAGTAATTTAGAATGTGTTAATATAATCTCCCTTTTTTATAATGATTGTCACACCAATAAGTGGTTAGTAAGTGATGTCATCAATTAACTCATATTACAAGCCATCCATCAACAACGTATTACTGTGAATCGTCGGTTCATGATGTATTAACCATGTTGTGTTCACCTGCTCATATTATAATAGATGGATCTTTTTACAAAGTCCTAAATTATATTATATTATTGTTGATCCCTCATGTTATCATTATACATACTAGTATTGTGTTCATCTGCTCATATTATAATAGATGGATCTTTTTACCATGTCGTTTACTCATATTAATACATGATAACACCACGTGACGGTATGTCTGTCACTCAAAATATTTCGTGAATAATGTAAAGTTCGACATAAAAAACCAAACATAATAAAGTACAACATACATTGAATTGTTTTTTATTCCACTACTAATAACATTGAGTCGTTTCGTAAAAGACCTCCCACCTATTAAGATACACAAACATTTAAACTGAAAATCATATTGATATTATAGTATTGTTGATCCCTCATGTTATCATTATACATGCTAGCCTTCATGCACGTGCTCATGTGCGTGCAGAAGATATTTTTTGAATCACGACATGCTACACGTGACTTACACGTTTTAAATGAATAATATTAGACCATGCTAGAAAAAACCCCTCATAAACCAATCAAAGTAACTGAATCCACATAATAAAATCGATCTTTCAATTTCGATCTACATTCTAATGAATTTACATTAAGAACAGAGAAAATAATATTTAATAAATAACTGATTGAATCACATTATTGATAGTCCATTGTGAGATATTAATTTAAAAAAAAAAAAATACTGTACAGGAAAAAGTTAAATATTAAAAATACTATTTATCATTGTATAGTAAATAGTTAAATATTAAAAACACAGTTTATCACTATTTATATGACAAAAATACCCCTACCACATTTGATGCATTATTTTGAGCTGCTTTTGAAGTTTTTTGTTTGAGAGGCATTTCTGTCCACTTATTTTTGGTGAAGTCTATGACCTCAAAAATAATTGTTCAAAAGCTCTGCCGGCTTTATATTAAACATATATACATATACAGTCCCTTTATGCAAAAAGATCCCCATTTTTTCAAAAAATAGGGATTTGATGGGGAGCCCACATGGAACTTCAACTTAGTTTGTAAGTCTCGATTTATAGATCATCTTTGCAAAAATTCAATTCAATCCAAAATCATTTGCCTATTTAATTATCAAGATAAAATTTCATTGTTTCTTATATAACAAAGTATTTGTTAATTTTTTTTTTTATCCCAATTAGATGACTTAAATATCTCCGATAAGATGATCTATGAATGCAACTTGAAAAATAGACGGTCTCAATCATTAAAATTTGATGTAATGTGGACCCCACAATTAATTCCTATTTTTATAAAAAAATAAAGATCCCTTCTCTTAAAGACTTCATATACATACACACACAAAATGCAAAATATTTACCGTATTTAATAAACCACATACTGTTACAATTGGTGATTATATTTTTTCTAATAATTTAAAAATATAAATACAATTAAATGTTTTATATCACATTTGTCTCACAATACAGGTGAGACTCATTTGTATTAATAGATCTTACCTTTTTTAGAGAATTTGATATAAAAAATATAATAAACTCAATCAACACATCACACCATATAAATTATAAAATATGATTGACAAATAGTCTCTTTGTCGTTACCTTACAAAAATCACAAAGCTGCGGTGAAATCCATATTATATTTATAACAAGTACAAGCCACACAACAAAAATACCAAACATTCAACACTCTTCACTTTTCACATTCATCGGGATCTCAAATATCCCACACAGAATTGCTATGCAGCAGCAGATTCGGCTTCTCTGATCAGTGATCACCGGCCGTCGCTTTCATCTGAAACTCGAAGATGGTCCAACTCCATGGGAAGTTCAAGGCCTTCGTCAACAGCAGATGGCTGGTGTTTGTGTGTGCAATGTGGATCCAATCCTTTGCAGGAATAGGGTACCTGTTTGGGAGCATATCACCTGTGATCAAGTCCACCATGGGCTACAGCCAGAGAGAGGTGGCGATTCTTGGAGTGGCCAAGGACTGGGGGGATGCTGTAGGGTTTGTGGCTGGAAGCCTGTCTGAAATATTGCCCACCTGGGGCATTTTGGTCATTGGAGCAGTCCTCAACTTTGTTGGTTATGGCATGCTTTGGCTTATTGTCTCTCAGAGATTGCCTGCTTTGCCTCTCTGGGTGGTGAGTTAACTTGTTCAACTTCAATCCAAGTCTCATCATCAAAGTTTTCTTTTGGGATCTGCTACACAGATTTTATCATAGCTCCTCTCCATATTTTTGCTAGGATTTCAGTTTTTGTTTTTATGAATGGTTTTAGATGTTCGGGACTGCTTCTGGAAGGGTTAAAAGTGTTTCTATATCATAAAAGCACTTTCTGGAGAAGTAAGGGACCTTCCTGCTTCTTTAGGAAACACTTCCAACTGTTTTTTTAGGAAGCACTTGGATTGTTAATAAAATTTCAAACATGTTTCTAATAATAGAACTTGTGACAAAAGTGCTTGTGAGTATAAGTGATTCCTACAAGTACAGTCTTGAATGAACCTGATATCGGATTTGGAAAGGATATACATCGAAAAAATTTTCTACTGGTAAATCAAATGACTGTACATTTTGTTGTCTTGTACTCTTTGTTGTACTGTTGAAATTCATATATTGAAATTTGCCATTTTTATCACAAAAGAAAATAATACAAAATTGAGTCTTGTGTGTATTCAGTTGGCATTGTTGTAGTCTTCCTAGTGTTTTTTTTTCTTCGCATAAACTGTCATACAGATTGTATTCGTGTCGAATCCGTGTAGTCTTCTGCATTTTTGTTGTGAGCAGAATTGCTAACCAGGTTTTATTTTTCATTTTCTCCTTCTGTGCAGCTCTGCATTTGTATATTTGTGGGAACAAACGGAGAGACGTTCTTCAACACAGCAGCATTGATATCATGTGTGCAGAACTTCCCCAAAAGCCGGGGTCCTATAGTCGGGATCCTAAAAGGCTACGCCGGTCTGAGTGGCGCGATATTGACTCAGATTTACGCAATGATCAACTCCCCTAATGAATCATCGATGCTTTTTATGATTGCAGTCGGCCCATCAATGGTTGCCATTGCTCTGATGTTCATTGTTAGGCCTGTGGGAGGCCACAAGCAAGTCAGGCCATCTGACAATTCAAGCTTCCTATTTACTTACAGCATTTGCCTTGTTCTGGCAGCTTACATGTTGGGAGTTTTGCTCCTCGAGGATTTAATCAACATAAGTCAACCTTTGATCACAATGTTTGCAGTTATCCTAATCATTCTCATTCTGCTTCCAATTGTGATCCCTGTCATACTGGTTTTCTTTTCCGACCCAACACATTCGATGCAGGAGAGCCTTCTCGTTGAATCGCAGGGTGAAGAAGCTGGAAAATCTGAGGAGGACAAGACTGAAGTCATTTTTAGTGAGGTGGAGAGTGAGGTGGAGGATGATAAGTCCCTGGAAGTGAACTCGCTTTCAGTGTCCGAAAGACAGAAGAGAATTGCTCAGCTGCAGGCTAAGCTGTTACATGCAGCTGCGGATGGAGCAGTGAGGGTTAAGAGGCGAAAAGGCCCTCGTAGAGGAGAGAATTTCACCTTGATGCAGGCATTGGTAAAGGCAGATTTTTGGCTCATAGTATTTTCCTTATTTCTGGCTGCTGGATCCGGCTTGACAATTATTGACAACTTAGGTCAGATAACTCAGTCACTTGGTTACAATGATTCGAGTATTTATGTTTCCATGATCAGCATTTGGAACTTTCTTGGACGCGTTGGGGGCGGTTACTTCTCTGAGATTATAATAAGGTGACATAATGTAGAGCCATAAAATTGAGTACTTTTTTTCCTTACACATATTTCGCACGATGACTTGCTAGTCCTCATGTGCATGTTTGTTCTTTTACCAGAGATTACGCTTACCCTAGACCCGTGGCAATGGCGGTAGTTCAGGTCATCATGGCATTCGGGCTTTTCTACTATGCCATGGGATTTCCAGGGCAGATTTATGTGACAACTGTGCTGGTAGGACTTGGTTATGGTGCTCACTGGGCAATTTTGCCAGCTGCAGCCTCGGAGCTCTTCGGGTTGAAGAGTTTTGGGGCCTTGTACAATTTTCTTACAATGGCAAATCCCGCTGGTTCTCTTATATTCTCAGAAGTGATTGCTAGTGGAATATACGATCACTACGCGAAGGAACAAGCCACGCTCAGACACCAAATTTCAGGTTCAATGCTCATAAAACCCCTCCGCGATGAGGACTCACTCACTTGTGTTGGCACTGTATGCTATTCCATCACATGTGGAATACTCTCAGGACTCTGCATTGTTGCATGTGTTTTAAGTTTAATCGTTGTTTACCGGACTAGGAGGGTTTATACGCAGCTCTATGGATCGAGCACTTGAGCTGCGAAAGCAAAAGGGCTACTGGATACCTACGGCGATCAGCACATTGCGTCTGAAAGGACTTTCTTCCTACGAATCCAAGTCCCCTGTGGGGATTTTTCTCTGAACATGAAATTGAATTCTTTTCTTCTCTCGTTTACAACGGAAGAACAATTTGAAAGATTTGCAGAATATTTCATTGATTACGATCTGCGATGAGAAATTAATAATGTTTCAACTTCTTGATATTTATATGTAAACAACAGATGCAGTTGCAGAAAAGGTACAATCTTTGTCATGGAAATCTTTTGTTAAAACAACATCAATAGCTTCAAAAGGCTGAGATTTCTTGAGGTTTAAGGAAAGATACCTCGAAAGTGAAGCCCATCAAGCGGCCCAAAATCCAGTAGAACGCTAAAAAGCCCACAATGCCTGATGGGCTTGGTCTTCTGTTTGTCTAATAAGGTAATTAGGTAATTTTCTTACATAATATGGCTAGTTTTGTTGGTACCACGTCAGCATGAAATGGATATTTTTGGTCAAAATAAAAGGAAAGAGATCCTCTTCAAATATGTTCCACCAAAGCTACTGAATCAAGTGATTTGAGTTTTTAAAATTTGATCAAACGGCTAAAAACATGGGCTCCTTTTAAAAGTTATAATAATTTTAACCGTTTAATCAAATTTCAAGGATCCAAATTACTTAATCTGATGATCTTAGTGGAAGAGATCCAGAGAGGATCTCTTTCCAAAATAAAATCTACATACATGCGTATCTACCGAGAGAATCTGAGGTGGCATACAATGCATTATGTTTGCCACAAAATCTAGACTGTATTTACAAACTAATTGATATATTAATTAAGTTTTAATTCAATTCAAATATATTGTTATAAGGAGCAATATTCGTGTGTCATTTATTTAATGTGTAGCCTTGCGAAGTTAGTTACGGTGAATCTTTGATTGCTTCTTTTAAATAGATACGCTTGTATAAATTGATCAACAGCTTAAAAATGTGATTGAAAAAGATAATACGTAATATAGCATCAAAGAAAATAAAATAAACTTACGCAAAACATATAGTAAAACAAGATGACATGTTGATTTTCTTATATTCCTAATCAAATTTTCCATATTAGGTAAAAATAAATATGGAAATATAGGAAAGTGGCAACCATGTAAACAAAAAATTAGGCCAATTGCAACAATGGTCACTATATATTAATTGAGATTTCACTTCTGTCCTTCTAAAATTTTTGTTTTGCTTTCTACATGGACGAAAGTGAAGTCTCAAATAAACTAGGACCATTCTTGCAAATCGGCACAAAACTTAACCATGGTTAGGGTTTTAAAATGGCCAAGTGGCATGATTTACAAAAATTGAAACTGCAGCGATGGTCCTTAGAGTTTTTTCACGATTTCACTTTCGCCATTGTAGATTTTTTTTCGTTTCACTTTCTACAAGGTCAAAATTGAAATCTCAGGTAAACTACAGGGACCGTCGTTGCAATTTTGCCAAAAGGTTAACCTTGGGTAGGGTTTTAACCATAGGCCAACCAATGCTTAGGTGGCATCATTTTACAAAAGCCGATGCTACCTATATATATATATATATATGTGAAAAAAATACGTACATGCAAAATATCTCAACTATTGAATGAATTTCACCAAATAAAAAATTGGGATTACTTGAATTTTGATCAGGGCGAACAGAGGGCGAGCATAAGAATTTTATGGAGAATTCATCAATGGCGTATCTGCGATCACAAAATTGAAATGGGTAAATTTCATCTCTCTTATATATATCTGTTTGTATATGGTTTCACTGTGGCACGTATGGAATTTTTTGTTTTTTTTGGCCCTTTTTTTTCTCATAAATTCTTAGTAATGCTAATAAATTTCTAGGGTTTTAGGCAAAGCTACTGAAATTGGGTAGGTTGAATGCGTGATTTGAACTCTTATTGGCAGCTGATTTGGATTGTTTGCATGTCTGTTTGTTTGTGCGGGTTTTGCATATTTCATCATATATCTTCAAATTTTAGTAAATTTGAGAACGGGAGGTTGGTTTTTGTTCTTAAATTTTCAAATTTGGAGCTTGGTTTTTCTGTTTGGATTGTAATTTTTGTTCATTCGAAGTGTTTGATAGCTGAGATTTTACTTCTAAGAGAAATTCTCATTTGGCCTTGTGATGAATTGTGGGAAACGAAAACTTGGAATTCAGATATATCCATACACCCTGTGATCTGTCATTAGGTTTACAAGCGTTTCGCAGGAACAAAATAGGCCGTTAGGATTTTGTTTTACTGCCTCTTGTTGATTGGGATCATGATTTTTCTGATTAGTGGCTGAATGTGAAATGTGTGTGGCATTTCAATCCGTAATGTACTTTTCTTGATTAATCCTTTGTTAATTTGGAGTTCAGTGTTTAACTTGTTGATTTTATGGAGACATGATTTCCCGCGTATTTTGTTTGATCGTTGAATTGAGTATTAAAGATTCGGTAACTGATATATCTTAGGAAGATTGGATAGCTGAATGTGAAATGTGTGTGGCATACAAATTCTGTGATTCTCAATGTACTTATGGTAATTCATCCTGCATTTATTTGGAAGTTCAGCGCTTTAACTTGTTGAATTTGTGATTTCCCGCGTACTTTGCGTTGAATTGAGGATTCTAGATTAGGAGGTGTTAAAGATTCGATAACTGATATATCTTAGGAACATTCTATAACTGAACGTGAAGTTTGTGTTGCATTTCAATCATATGATTCTCAATGTACTTTTTTAATTCATCCATTGTTTAGTTGGAAGTTCAGCGCTTTAACTTGTGAAATTTTGTGGACACGTGATTTCCCGCATATTTTGTTTGATCATTGAATTGAGTATTCTAGATTAGGTGTACAAGATTCGGTAACTGATATATTTGAGGAAGCATTCATTAGCTCTTTTTTTCTAGGTTTGTAGTCGTCTTTGATTAATCATGGCCGTACTGCTTGGGATAATCTTCGTGTGTTTAATTAATATCCGAGTTCAATTAGTTTCCTTATTGTGGTTTTCTGTTTTCTGATTGCAGCTGCTACAATACAAAGTAACTTGTTAATGAGGCGTGGAGTGTTAGATAAAAACAATACCCGGGTTTATTCTTGTTCACAACGTGGAAACGTGGCGGCCTACCAATAAAAGAAGTACCAAAGGAAATAACGTGGGAAGATAGAGTCACCAACATCGTGAAAATGGAATGTAATAAAGACGAGGCCCTCAGGGCGAAAGAGTTCGCAGAGTTGAAGTTTACAGAGCGTGATGTCTCTGGGGCTCTAAGATTTGCTTTAAAGGCCCAAACCTTGTATCCCGAGCTTGATGGTCTTCCTCAACTTTTGACAACTCTTCATGTTCACACCTCCGCTCAGAAGGGAACAAATGGGGAGACCGATTACTACAAGGTCCTCAGTGCGGAACCGTTGGCTGACAAGGACACAATCCGAAAGAAATACAAGAGACTGGCACTCTCTCTCCACCCAGATAAAAATAAATCTGTAGGCGCAGACGCTGCTTTCCAAATTGTTAATGAAGCCTGGACTTTGTTGTCTGATAAAGACAAGAGATTTCTCTATGACCAGAGGCGGAGCTTAGGATACATGCTTGAAAGAGTTCCAGATGGCAACTTTTCTGCAGCAACTAGTCAGAATGGTTTTCATACCTCCTCCAACTATAATCATTCAAACGGAAGGGATCAGTGGAGTGCAACCTATACCGACCATGTTGCAGCAATGAGTCAGAATGGTTTCCATACCTTCTCCAACTGTAATCATCCAAACGGAAGGGATCAGAGGAGTGCTTCTTACCATATTAGAGCAACAAGTCAGAATGGTTTATATACCTCCTCCAACTACAATCATTCAAACGGAAGGGATCAGAAGAGTGCTACTCATACTGAGCATGTCACTGCAATGAGTCAGAATGATTTTCATACCTCCTCCTACTATCATCATTCAAACCGAAGGGATCAGAGAAGTGCTACTCATACCAATTCTATTAGACCTCCTTCTCCACCAAAACCGACATTTTGGACTGTGTGCAGTAGTTGCAAGATGCAATTTGAGTATCTTTGGACTTATCTGAACCAATATCTTCTGTGTCACAACTGCCGTCAGCGCTTTTTAGCTTCTGAGACACCAGCCCCCAAAATGCCCAATGGTAGATCAACTCCATGGGTTTCCTACTTTCAGCGAAAGGGTTCTAGGCAGCATAACAGGACCATGAATACATGTGCTCCAGGAAGTTCACAGACTGCTACCATTAATGTGAAGTTAGCAGGAAATTCTGGAGTTGACACATCAACAAAAAAATTTCCGGCAGGATTCTTCAAACCGGCAAGTTTTGAAAGTGAGCAATTACGAGGTTCCTGTGCTGGTCAAACTGCAAGTGACGTTCGCCCAGGATTTGGGGAACTGAAGAGAGGGCATGAAGAGGTGGTTCTAAATAAGGAGGCGCATAAGTGGAATCATGAAGCTTGTAAGAAAACAGATGCTACCTTAGCGTCTGGGTCTCTTGGCGCTGCTTCCAGTTCCGTACCCAAAGAGAGGCCTAAAAAGAAAAGGCATCTGAGCAGGCAAGAGATGGGAACTCAAATGGGAATAGCAAATGGAGGAGTTGCTATGAAAAGTGTATTCGGACTGTACAAGGGTAGTGTTGGTACAGGAAGGTTTGATGTAGCTGCAGTGGATAGTGTCTTGATAGAAATGGCTAAGAAGGAAATTTCCCAGAAGCTTAAAGTGTGGAAGGAAGCTGCTGCACCGAAGACTTCATTTACATCAAAAAATGCAGATAATAACCAGGTGAAAGAGAAGCAAAAGGAAGAAGCTGGCCTGCGTGGTGTAAAAATTAGTGTTGCAGGATGTAGGGCATTTGTGAATCCCAAGAAGTCTTCCCTTGCCAATTCTCATGTTGACGCTGATGTCGAGGAAGCTAATACAGTGGCAATGACTGTTCCAGACCCTGATTTTCATGATTTCGACAAGGATCGTACAGAAAAGTCATTTGGTAGCAACCAGGTTTGGGCTGTCTATGATGAAGATGATGGCATGCCCCGTTATTATGCCATGGTTCACAGTGTGATATCATTGAAACCATTCAAACTTAGCATGAGTTGGCTAAATTCGAAAAGTAACATCGAAATTGCTCCACTAGATTGGATTGCTTGTGGTTTTTCTAAGACTAGCGGGGAACTTCGGATAGGGAAGCATGTAGTCTATAAGAATCTTCCTTCTTTCTCACACAAGGTGGTTAGGTGGAGAAAGGGCAAAAGAGGAGTTGTCTGCATATATCCAACAAAAGGAGAAGTGTGGGCACTATATAGGAACTGGTCTGCTGTTTGGAACGAGCATACCCCAGATGACGTTATTCACAAATATGATATGGTGCAACTGCTTAATGATTACAACGAGGAGCAAGGTCTGACAATTGTCCCACTGGTTAAAGTAGCTGGTTTCAAAACAGTGTTCCGCCAACATTCGGACCAAAGTAAAATCGTGAAAATTCCAAGGGAAGAACTCTTTCGTTTCTCTCACCAGGTCCCTTCTATCACGCTCACCGGTCATGAAGGTCCCAATGTTCCGAAAGGATGCTTTGAGCTTGATCCGGCAGCTACTCCGTCGGAACTGCTTCAGGTGGAATCAGAAGAACGTGAAGATGACATGGAGGTGACAGGTGAAGGATGTAATGGTGAAGACCCAGTGGGATTGTTGAAGAGCACCAAGGAAGAGGCTGTGGTGGATAATGGCAAAGTAACTACAGAAACGGGCTTGATAGAAGAGGCTGAGAAAAAAGATTTGCAAGACATGATGAAGAGGGAGGAGGAACCCCAAGGGCCGAAGTTGCTAGTGTATAGTCGGAAACGTTTCAGGAAATACAAAAAGAAGGGTGCTGACTGCTAAGTGATTGCAGCTTTAGTGGACTCATCATCAACAGAAGTGGAAGACTTACAATCTCGTATCCACCTGTGGAACTGAAAGTTCATCCCCTTTTACTGCATCTTCTTCTCCAGTTAGGCAGGGCAGTTATCATGAGTTGCAAGACTGAGGTATATCGCTTTTAGTTCTCTTATCTTTACATTGATAGATCCACAGTTTTGTCCGAAGGCGTGCAAATGCCGTTGAGACCAGTTTCAGTCGTATTTTCAATTTGAACCACAGTTTAGGAGCTTTCACTTTCAAAGTTTTAATACCCGGGGGAGCACTCTTTTTTTTTTTTTTTTTTTTTTTTTTTGTAAGTTTTTGTTGTTGCAGCTGGTCGAAAATGCAGACCTCGGAGCTGCTAGATCTTTTAATTGGTATACCGAAAAATGGTTTATAGGGTTTGTTTTCTGTGTTATACCAAACTTGGATAAACTCTTGAGCCAAAGCAGAAAGAGTGAACTGAATGAAATTTTCAAGTTGTTAGTTCCTCATTCTACGTGCTCTTGATTGCTATTCCCATGTTTTTATCATATACTTGATTCTTGACCATATTACATTTCAGCATTTCACATTCACTTTTGAGGGATTTTGAAACCGAATCACGTTATTTGTCTTGTAAATGTTTTAGTCAGTTTCTACAAGTCTTGTGTTTTTCAAAGAAAATGCTAAGATTGCAGGAACCCTGGTAAAATCCCTTTGTGTTTTTCACTTCTTACATTTTGCCTGTACAATCCATAGCTTTGAGTAAATAAATGGTACCAAAAACTGAGTTGCACAAATGTTCCCATATGAAAGAAGTAAAAATAGACTTTGGTACGTGAAAAAATGCAGTGTAGAATTAGAGAGAAACATCGGCATGGCAACTAACACGAGATGAGAGACCATTATAAATAGGGTCTTATGTTTTTGTGCGAGCTGCCTTGAGAATGACGGAAATTTCGATAGAGCAGTTTCCACATCAGTTGAGACTAAAATACATTAGATCTTATGTTATTTGTGAAAACATCGTTGGCATTGCAAATGACAAAAACATCGCTGGCGCTGCAAGTTTTTCTTTAGAAAGTTTGAGTGTGTTGCAATACAGCAGTGCATGAAAACCAGATAAGAGTACGACTCTCTCATTCACTGCTGTATAAAGTAAGAGACAACAGGCATCACATCAGTCAACAACAAAGTGTTTGCTTTTGGATCAGGATCCTCTCCTGATTTTAAAAAACTGAGTTTGCTGAGCAAATAATCATGATCGTTGAAATTTGATTCAACGGCTACAACCAGGAAGACTCCTTCAAAATTATTGTAGTTGTTGGATCAAATTTTAACGGTTACGATTGCCTGCTTAGCAGGCTTAGTTTTTTAAGGTCAGGAGAGGATCCTAATCCTTTGCTTTTGCTCATTGACTTATAAATCTATTTTTTAATAGTTGACAGCCCTAACTGTGCAGATAGTTTTTTGAGAAATTTTTCGGTATGCCGGAAATGTGGTTTGGTACATTAATATATTTGGTGGGCTGGATATGATACGTTGTGATTAATTAAAATGAATTTGAATTCAGTTCGTTATTTGTTGTGTCAAAATGTGAGATGAGCAGAACTGGACATGATGAACTATGAATCCACAATAAAATAGGCTATCTGACATATCATCTAGCCCACCAACTAAGCCCTATTATAACAATGGGTGGGAATTTTTTATTTTTTTTTTCAAACTTCTAACTAGTTATATTATTACACTTAATGTATCAGGCCACGTGTTCGGCACACTGAAAAATCTCCCATCTTTTGCTTCAAACTGATATTGGTGCAACGCCACGTGGAATTTGCTAAAAGAAGGGGATTTGTTTTTTTATCAATAAAAAGAAAGAAGGAATCAACCTTTTCAATTGAAAAAAAAAAAATTTGAACATATTTAATTTGTGAAATTAGAATTGGAATTTACATACACTTATATCATGCACTAGTACCTATGGCGTAGTTTGAATTTTCAAATAATGAGGTTATAATATCAATCAAAAAGTTTTATTGGGCTATTTTATCAAATACCTAATCGGCATCTGCCAATTTCTGTCAACATATACTAAAAGTTTATGCCAATATATGTCAATAATTACTATTATTTGTAAAGGCTTGTCAAGGGTGGATGCAATATGCTATGGAGTAATATCAAAGATTGCCAAGGCTTTTCAATTAAAGTATTTCATGAGCACTTAATGCGCACAATAGAGTCACACAAAAAGAGAGAAAAGAAAGACAAATATGATAGAATAAAATAAAAAGAAGTAGGAGGAGGAGGCTGTAATTTACTTTGCCTTAGCTATTTGTAGGGGTCACATACAATACACAAAAAAATATACATGGAGTTTTTGAAATTGTTGGGGATTAAAGACGATTAATAACCCTATGTTGGCTCTGCCACTAAATGCAAGCATAAAAGAGATTGACGTATGTGATAGAATATTTTGAAGTTTTAATAATACAAGAAGTGACTTTTGCACTCTTACTTTTTTCTCATAGCACATCTCTATTCATTTTTTTTTTTAGTTTTTGAAAGTGAATAAATCAAAGAAAAATCAACGAGTATAAATAAACCAGGATGTGCAGAACAAAAAAGATCGGTGTTCTAAAATCATTTCCAAATAAAAATCCCTCTACATTGTATTTCATTTCTTCCAAGATACTAAACTCCTCTGAGCGAGACGTTTGTGTATAAGAGCAAGTCCACCGGGGACATTTAGGCTAGCACCTAACAGCCAAAATGGCCCGGCACCCAGCTAATCCTCTCCAGCCCAGACCCCTAGGTCAGTTGACAGCCCAAGCTGTCCCATAGGCTAGCCCAGAATGTGTTGAACCAAGGCGCCGCCTATGTGACGTCATGCTGATACTAGCGTGACGTCACAATCCATATAAATTTTTCTTTTTTGCACTAGGCGTGTGGGAAGCACGCGCGAGCGGGCGCGCGCCCCCAACAAGAAAACATGGGTAGGGCCCTCATGCGCAGGCGCACTAACGGCTCTTACGGGGAGGGCATGTGGCTCGTTCTGGGTTGTTAGATTTCCAATGCCTAGTTTTCTGGACCGTTGGATTTCCAACGGTAAAAAAAAATTGAATTTGAAATCCAATAGCTAGTGACATGGTGTGATTTGGGACGTCCGATCCAGCGATCAACGGTCCACATTTTTCAGTCCAAATTTTTTTTTTAAAAAAAGGGACAACGGTTAGAATTATGACCGTTGGTCATGTGTTAACATATAGGCTATTGGATTTGAATCTTTTTCAAATCCAACGGTCCAAATCAATTAACTAAATTAAAATTAATAAAAAATTATTAAAAATACAGAAAAAATTAAAAAAAAAATTTCTATAAATACCTAACCCTTATATTCTACCTTACACCACATTTCAATATTTTCAACACTTTCTACCAAAGCTTTCATATACTTTTTGTGTGAAAAAAAAATGGCTACGTGGAAGCTCATCGAAGATGTTACGTTGTGTGAATGCTGGGTTCAAGTCACTCATGACCCGATTACGGGTAATGGGATGGAGTTGTGAGAAATGTGGAGTAGAATTACGGAAACGTTTTGTGCCATACATGGAAAAGATGTCAGAAGTAGTCAAGGTCTTCAAGGGTGTTGGAAAAAACTCAACATATCCTTCACTTGTTGGAAAAACGCTATCTCGATTACTTCCAGTAATTTGCGTAGTGGGACAAGTTTAGCGGATTAGGTGACAATTTTGTAGACAGTACAAGCACAAGCATTCTACAATTCAAAGAACCACAACAAATCATTCAACAAATAGGAATGTTGGGAAAGGAAATTATCAAAAATTGTCCCAGATACAAAATTATGCCAACATGTCTAGAAGTTGTCATGCGCGACGTCCCTCTACACAGTTCGCCAGAACCAGACACATCCACACAGGAAGATGACACATTTGAAGAAGTGCCAGAAGGGACGCCCGAAGAAGTGCTGGAGACTTAGCTGACTCGTCGGTCCCTAAGGCCTTAAGGTAAAAAGGCGACAAAGAAAAAAAAGGAGTTCTTCCAAAAATGACTACACAAAATATATGGATGAACTTGCTTGTCAAGGTGAATTGAACATGGTGTAGGAAGCGGCTAGAGATGAGGAAAAAGTTATTACTATGGCAGCAATATTAGCAGCTAATGAGAGACAAAGAGAAATACTTAATCGAGAAAACGAGATGATTAAAGAAGCACTTAATTGAGAAAATGAGATGCTTAGAGAAAAAAGGATGGCTTAAGTAGATTGTGACACTATGAACAAGCCTTTAGTAGGACTGTCTCTAAATTCAAAATATTTTTGGACATCGGAAAAAAGAGACGTGGTGCAAATGAGGCGTGCAAGAGAAGCAGAAACAAGTCGAGGGGTTTCGAGCTACACAAATCCTAGCAACAAAGATCCTAGTTCCATAAACTTTGTATAATTTCGTATTTATTTGTAGTACTTTATTTAATTTCGTCTTAATTTTTAGTACTTTATGTAATTTCGTCTTTATTTTTATTACTTTTTGTAATTTCTTATTTATTTGTAGTACTTTATGTAATTTCTTATTTATTTTTAGTAATAAATTTAATCTCTTAAATATTTTTAGTACTTTATTTAAACACACCAAATAAACTTAAAAAAACACATGAAATAAAATTACATAAACCAAGAACTTTATTCTTCCACCACAAACTCCTTTTACTTATCTTCACCTTGTTGCAATCTCTACTAGTGCTCAATTAAGTCACTTTGACAAGTACAGTTCCAGTATGGCTTTTGCATTGAAGTGTACTGCTCAACGATCAATTGATTATAATGTCCATCTCGTTCCAATGGCTCGTGTTGCATGGAATCTTCTGTGCCGTCATGAGCACAATAGATATGTGTTCTTGAGTTGTTCATTGTGTCTGGCTCGTATTCATCGACGACAACATAATCATACTCATCTTCCACAATCATGTTGTGGAGAATGATACACGTTGTCATGATGGATCGAAGAGCCTTGACATCAAACATTCTAGCAGCTGACCTGACAATCGCCCAACCAGCGTACAAGATACTAAAACAATGTTGTACATCCTTCCTACACCTCTCTTGACATTGTGCGAAGTGCTTTTCTTTTTCACTTTGTGGATGTGGCACTGTTTTGATAAACGTTGTCCACCTTGGGTAAATGCTATCTGCAAGGTAGTACGGTCCTTCATTTATAACCATTGACCCAATATGTGACTATGGGTGCTTTTCCTTGCAACACTTCGTGGAAGACTGGAGATTGTGCAAGGACATTTAGGTCATTCTGAGCTCCTGGAACACCTAAAAATGCATGCCAAATCCATGTATCAAATAAAGCCACCGCTTCCAAAATAATACTTTTGGCTCATTTTCTATCGTCATAAGCTCTTTGCCACACACTTGGACAATTTTTCCAAGTCCAGTGCTTCCAATCATGCCAGGGAAGCCTTGCATCTCACCCTTCCTCAGCAGCCTTTGCAGGTTCCTTGGTGTGGGTGTCTGGAGGTACTCAATGGTATCAAGAGCTTCGATTGCGGAGCAAAACCACATTAGGGACTCCAAAACAATTGAATTTCCCATCCTCGTTATCTCATCCACTTGATTTGCAGATGCCCCATATGCAAGCATCCGCAAGGCAGCAGTAATTTTTTGCTTAGGAAGAAGACCTTGAACATGAAAAGCATCTCTTTTTTTTTTCACAAAGTATGGATCATGGTTGCAAATAGCACTCATAATTTTGTCGAACAAACTTCGTTGCATTCTAAAATGACGTCTAAAAACATGATAAAATAATCTTCCAAGAGACCTTTACCTCATTTTTCCCTCTTTCTATCCACGTTTGCAGCACATATGAGTTTAGATATTTGACCCATAACTTCCATGACACGGCTGGAATGTGAGGCCCTCTGCCTTCTATGTTCATCATCTTCATCCTTCTCCATTGCAAATGCCTCATCTCCCCCTTCCTTGAGATTGAACAATTCATCCCGTTGTGCCAACAATTTTTTATGTTGCTCCTTAAATTGTTTAGACAATCTCCTTGAAGAAGACATTGTAAGAACTCAAGATTTAAAAATGATGAAGAAGGATTCTAAGTTAAAAAGGAGGATTGATTTTGGTGTGTGAATGATGATGGATGTAGGGTTTATATGGACAAAACAAGAAAGGATGAGGTTCTGGACACTGCCACATGACACTATGTGATTAGTTGAAAATCTTATCGAAATCATGGTTATATTATTGTAAACAGATAGTGACACGTAGTGCGTCAGGATTGGTTAAAAATCTAATCGGAATCCACAAAATAATACGTTTGGATAATGACACGTGGCGTGACAAGATTGGTTGAAAATCTTATCGAAATCTTGGCTAAATTATTGTAAACAGATAGTGACACGTGCACGTGATGAGATTGGTTAAAAATCCTATCCAAAATTAAAACTAAATTTAAATAAAATTTATTATTTATAAAAAAAAATTAATAATATTTTAAATAGGCTGGGTACCAGCGCATTTTGTAATAGTGGTGATCGTTTATGCCAACGTATTTTTTAGGGATAGAGAAGCATTTGACCAATTTACTGTTCATAACATCTATTACTGTTCACTAAATGGATTAAATAAGCTGAATACCAGCACATTTTTTTAAGAATGGACTTGCTCTAATATATTTTCTTTTTCTCTCGTAAAGATTCCATGTGCATTTGCCTCCGCAAAGAATAGTATGTGGGACCTACAAATTATTCTTATTTGATATTTTTGGTCTAATTAATATAGAATTCTTGTCGACGTATACAGTGTGTTCTCTTCTTACAAAAATTGAATAAGACCTATAAAATCTCGATGAACATGGAACTCGTACGTGGACGGACGTGATGAGTTAGATTCTCACAATAGTATTAAAAAAATATTCATTCCAAATATGTATAACTCATAAGGTGTTGCTTTTTGACAAGTTATATACAAAAAAAAAACTCCGCCTAGGTTAACATTAATATAAATTTAAGTATTGACTTAGCTAGTAACTGATTACTAATCATTTTATGCATCTCTATCATACTAAGGCATCCTTTAGCTATATTTATATAAAATAAAATAAGTTAATATAAGGTTCGGAGATAAAATTAAACATGAATGTTTCAAACCTAAAATCTGTCACTTACCAGAAATAATTATCTTATATCATTACTTCATTTCTATATTTTTCTCTACTTTTCTAGAAATAATTATCTCAATGACATAGAATTTTTGTTTGAAACTATGGTGTATGTGAATTTTTCTAGTATTGATAAAGTGGAACTTTTTATTTCTTAAAAAATTGAACAAACTAAATTAAAATAAACCTTTTTATTTTATTATTATTTTTTAAAATGATATTATTTATATTAAAAAAAAAATTAAATCTCACAAAAAACTAGTAATGATGTGCTCTTATTTACAATAAAAATAAAAAAGTATTAGATTGTAATATTAAGCAACAAATAAACATGCTTATTGGAGTCTAAATATTTAAGGTAATTTTCAATTAAAAGAAAATCTGAGGTGGTACATGCCTCTTGGAAGACAGAAAAGCCCACCAATAACAGAGCATCCCTGTCTCTCTTCTCCTCTCTCTCCTCACATCCATCTCCAACCCTTGAAATCCTCAAATCTCCACCACAAAAATCTCCCCAAATCAAATCTCAATCCACCCCCTCTGATCAAATCAAACCCTTCATCTTCATCCCCCTCCCAAACTCCCTCAAAACCCACCATTTGGCTCAACCCCATCACACCAAATGGACCCCAACCCCAACACTGCCACCGCCGCCGCCGCCCCCACCCAGCAGCAACCGCAAGCCCAATCCTCCCCCTACCCAGCAACCCAATCCTCCGTCCCCGCCCCCCCATTCCACCACCTCCTCCAGCAGCAGCAGCAGCAGCTCCAGATGTTCTGGACCTTCCAGCGCCAGGAGATTGAGAGCGTCAACGACTTCAAGAACCACCAGCTCCCCCTCGCCCGCATCAAGAAGATCATGAAGGCCGACGAGGACGTCCGTATGATCTCCGCCGAGGCCCCCGTACTCTTCGCCAAGGCCTGCGAGCTCTTCATCCTCGAGCTCACCATCCGCTCCTGGCTCCACGCCGAGGAGAACAAGCGCCGGACTCTCCAGAAAAACGACATTGCCGCCGCCATTACCCGCACCGACATATTCGATTTCTTGGTGGATATTGTGCCCCGCGACGAGATCAAGGAGGAGGCGGTGGGTCTCGGAGGTATGGTTGGGGCGACGGCGAGTGGGGTGCCGTATTTCTATCCGCCGATGGGTCAGCCGGCTGGTGCCGCCGGGGGGATGATGATTGGGAGGCCTGCGGTGGACCCCACTGGGGTTTACGGCGTGCAGCCTCCGTCGCAGGCGTGGCAGTCTGTGTGGCAGACTGCGGCGGATGATGGGTCGTACGGGAGTGGAGGGAGCAGTGGGCAGGGCAACCTTGATGGTCAAAGGTAATGTGTATTGTATCTATGTTTCGAAAAGTGGCTTCATTTGGATAACTTTGATGATTCTTCATGTGGGAATTGTACTGTTGAGTAGGGTTTGTGACATTTTCATGGCTTCGTTGATAAATTTAGCTTCTTTTCGGTTATGTTCTGTTTTCATTAGCGTGATTTGGGCGAAATGTATAGCTTCGTTTGTGATGTTTGAAATGGTTTCTTTGTGCGTGTCTTCTGCGTCGAATAGGAGTTACGAAATTTGTTTGAAGGAGCTAAATTTTATAGGTTTCGAGGCATAACTTGTATTTGTTCCTAGAGAAGCATTCGACTGTTGTGTGATTTGGACTTTTGATTTGGTAAGTTTATATTTATCTGTTCTCTTGCACCTGCGTGCTTTCATTGCTTATTAAGAAAATGGAAATCTTGGAGTTGGTGGAGGCAATTTTATAGGGTATAGAAGTTACCAAACATGAAACTTGAGATGGCCATGTGGATCCAAATCTTCCAAGTAGTATTTCTGTGGATAATGGTTGATATGGTCTTACGTACTCAACTTCAATGTCTTGATGGTTTATGGATATGCTTGTTTCGGGAATAGAGGAGGAGGAGAATATGGAATGTTGGTGATTATGCAAAGTCTAAGCATGATAAAGATGTTCCTTTTGCTTGTGGAATAGTGGTGATTCTGATGGTCTTCTTGAAGGAAAAAAGAAAAGACCGAACATTTGCATGATATGTAGTTATTATCAGATGCCCTATAAGTTTCGTGGTGATTGGGGTCAAATTCCTTATGAATTCTACCTTCTATGTAATGGGGAAGAGTGGCCTTGGACCCATTGCAGTAGTCTATAATACTATCCAATGGTCTTCTTTATAGAATTGCTTTTTGTTTTCTGTTTCTCGAATCAACTTAAATGATGTGTACTTGCCATCCCAAATAACTGAAATTAGGCCGCTTTGCTTTTTATTGATTGATTAATTTTATCTTCCGAATGGATTGCCTTCTGCTTTTTCGTTGTCATCACTTTGCTTACCCAGTATGGACTGCATCTTACAAACCTCAGTGATCATGCATTAAAATGCCTGCATTGCAAGGTGATGGTTCAAAATGCTGGTTGAGTTTATTGTCGGTTTCAATTCCTTCTCGGATTTGAATCTAAAAAATTTCATAGCTGTACTGTATAATCACTGGATGCTGCGAACTACTCCTTTTGTGAAGGGAATTCAGTTCCTTGGGTTCATCAGTAAAGGTGACCTTACTGGTTGACTGTAAAATTTGTGATCCTTGTACCATTAGCATGAAACTTTCGAAGTTGTAGCACGAAAGTTTCTAACTCAAAACGAAACAATACCGACTGTTTCCAATTTCTCTATGCAGTTGAAGAGACTAATTTGCTGATGGTTTGGTGCGTGGCGGGCACGGCGGAAGGATACTGAGCTTTGGCAGAGGATTTTGATTTTGGAACTGCTGAATTAATATTATTATTTTTTTCTTATGAGGATGACTTAGACCTGGTAAAACTATTGATCCAGAGCAGTTGGAAAATCACTAGCTGATCATTGCTGTGTTTAATATTGAATGTGCAGTCTTGTATAATTTAGGCTATTTTATCTCATGTTGCTAACTCGAATGATTGTGGGTCATTTCATATTAATCAAACCTCTTAGATTTTAGCATGTTTTGTGATTTCTATTCCTTTTTTCTCCTCTCCCACTCTCAGTCTGGCTGCTTTTGGTTCTGAAATGCATGTCCGATTGTTCATCTTGATTGCCTAGAGGTGACGAATCACAGTTTGAAACATTTTAGCAAGTCGTTTGTACATGTTTCAATTTGTGATTTGCATCCAGAAAAACTACTTTGTAGTGTAAGGATCCAATTGTTGCCTCTAAAACAAGGCCGTACACTAGAGGTTCCGTGTTCGATTCTCCTTTCCTGTAGTTTATATAAATTTAGTGAAATTATCCTTTGTGATTCGAGCTCATGTTTTTATTTGGAAATCCAACGTAAAAGTGTTATTGTGTCTTTTCTATCTTGTTTTACATATACTGTTAAGATAATATGAAATGAATATTAAAATTCATCAATAGTAATACACCCTTCATCAGTTCATCTAACCTTGCCTAGACTCTAGAGTATATTGCCACTAGAAAAGCCAATCGTGTTTACAAGTAGTTGAACGCCATCTAGTAAAAATTGTATGCTGCTTCGGAGTATTTAGTATGCTCGTGAGTAGTAAAGAAAATCCCCTTGCTAGTATACAGGTTTTCTTCTTTTTTGAGTGAAACAATAGCGTTAGTAAGTTAAACATTATATTAGTCACCGATGGGGTTTAAATCCATGCCGTCATGCAAGGGCACAACACTTTTCTACCACTGTGGTAAATAACCACTTACTTACTAGTATACAGTTGAGTAGTTGTGTTGGATGAGGGGTCCAAGATTCTCCACTTAAATTCTACAACCATCCAAATCAATTACCATTCAATAACAGTATCTGTAATAGAGAGCAATTTACATGAAACGAGTTTAATGTCAAATGACATTCTAGTCTACTAATACAATATCATGCGAAGAAAAACTTAAATTTTATTGTTTTCCAAACAGCATAACCTTATTATGTGACACCATGCATCATGACTAAAACAGCTACGTACTATAAAAACATAAAACACAATACTAACACCAGCAACCATAGCATATATTTGTAGAGTAACAATGTGCAATGTACATTTTTTTAAGACAAACGTATAATTTATATTTTTTCAGAAGTGGCATCCGTACATTTTTTTTTTTCTTTCATATTATGTACACCCACGTGAGTGTTTTTTTCTCTCCTCGTATCTTTCTTTGATTTCCGAATATCCAGATTAAACATGAGCGTATAGGAGACAAAAAAAGACTTGTGGAAATCACTTATCAAAACTTCTACATGTTATTATAACTAGCAAATGGTGAACAAAGTTGACATGATTAAAAGCTTGAAAGTTGCCCAACAACCACTCGCTAGCAGAAATTGTTGTTATTGATTTTCAGAGGTCTAACACACAGCAATTGGATCTCAAAACGCAGCGTTGCATTATGTAACAAACAAACAAGCACCTCAATAATTAAAAAGAGAATAAACCCTTTAAACCTAAGCAAAAACTTTTCCTTGTTCCTCACTCAATCAGCCAGCCAGCCGCCACGTGGTCTTTCAGCTTAACAGCTTCAACCATCCAATGCCCCACCACCAGACATGTCCGTACGGGGTTGTGATAGCGGCTGCGGAGGAGCTGAAAGCAGATAGAAACCTGAAAAACAATGCCCCCCGAAGTGCCTCATTTTCGCTCTTTTGTAACCCCTCTCATTCCGTTCTCTTGTGCAGTCTCACCGCAAGAACAAGAGAACCAGCCTCATAGACCCAAGCAATCGAGAGGATCTAAAGCCATGAACTTTTCCAAAACAAAACTCATCCCTTTCCTTGTTTTGATCCTTTCCATCATTTCGGTGCTCAGACTTGTTAGAATTGCAGTAACTACATCTTCTTCTCCTCCTCCTCCTCCTGCTCTTGGAAATACATGTTCATTCCCGTTCATATGCACCAAGTTTCCGGCAGAAACAAATGCCTCTGCCAACACCTCCAGCCTCAGGAAAAAGGAATACCAACTGCTGTCGAATCTCATTTCGCAGAAAGCTCCCTGCAACCTCCTCATATTCGGGCTTGAACCTCAGTACGTTTCTCTCTCATCAATCAATGCAGGCGGCACCACCGTCTTTCTAGAGGATGATCAAAACAAGATAAGCACACTGAAACCAAATTCCAACACAACCAGAGTTTACAAGGTGGACTACCAGATACCTGCAAAAGAGGCTTACAAGCTGCTCCAGCATGCAAGGGAAAACCCAGATTGCGCACCAAGCTCAAAACTGCTTCAACAATCAAAATGTCAACTTGCGTTGAAAAACCTACCGCAAGAAGTCTACAAGCTTGAATGGGATGTGGTGGTGGTGGATGGACCAAGCGGGAACACACCAGAGGAACCGGGTAGGATGTCATCAATCTATTCTGCTAGTATGATAGCAAGAAAAGCAAACATTACGCATGTGGTAGTGCATGACGTAGATCGAATGATCGAGAAGTGGTTTTCCTGGGAGTTTCTGTGTGATGAGAACTTAGTTTCTTCAAAAGGGAGATTATGGAACTTTAGGATCACAGGCCAATTAAACTCTACAAATTTTTGCCCTGCCAAAGGGATTACGATAGAGTAATAAATAACTTTATTCATTATTTTGTCACCCTGAGGTGGAACCGTGGAAGTACAAAGAGAACAAACTCCTTTGATCATTGAGCTTCTCCAATAGAGCAATGGTAAAATGTAGGAAAATGGGACACCAAGGCAGTTCTTCGTGAACCAGCTTGGCATCGAAGATAGAAAGACAGCAATTTCAAGTTGTGAGATTGCAGTCATAAATAGAGTAGGAGCTCTTTCTATTTCTCTTGGGGTACAGAGTCCTAGTGGACAGATCTCAATCAATTATTTTTATTTTCTTTGTAAATAAGAATCACTATTTCTGTGCAAATATCTGTGTCTATGACTGGTGTGCCAAAACGTAAAGATCTGTGTGCAAATCTGCAGTTCCAGTGCAGGGCCTGTGGGATCTAATATCCAGTGCCTAACGACGTCAATTCTACTAATGATGCTGTTTCAACATGAACTAATTAAAGATGGATCTAAACATTGATGTCACCAGAAGAAATATCATTCTACTTGCAACATGCATAAGATCTGAGGCAAAAGTTTCATTGAATATATTTGATCGGAAAAAATTCAAGTTGGATACATTTGAGTGCCATAGTCATTTGAACTTACAGCTATTTTGTACAGTAGCCTAATAATCAAATTCCGGCTGAATTTCAGTTTGCTACCTGCCTGCCATCATACTTCCAGCTCCATTTGACGAGACGTACACCACAAACTCGAGGAAAAAAGTAGAGAACATGCACATTGGTTCTCCCGCAGTAAAAACCATCATGGCAAAATTACTGACTCGAATCAGTTCTCTGCATGAAGAGGGAAACAAAATAAGTGCTTAAGGCGTTGGTAATTCTTGAAGAGTGTGTGTTGTGTTGAGTCTGCCTAACTTTTATCAACTTTATTAACAAAAACACTAAAATGAAAGCCTCCCATCAGTTCTCTGCATGGTCTAGACTGTGATAAGTTCAGTAATCTATAATCCAAAGCAATGAAATAAAAACCACTAAACTAATCCCTATGGAGATCACATGGTGGGAACTTCATGTTTGGTGCCAGGTCATACATCTCTTGTCCTCGTAAGCATGAGGTGGAAAGCGGGTTGTAAGCGAAGAAGTCAACATGCTCAGCCAAAATGGGGGATGGTGTTACTTCTAAGAAAAATCTACTAAAACGCAAAAAAATAGCTTTAAAAATCTTGAATTCGACAGCAAACTTACATGCTAAGATGGAACATGGAACTCACCATTCGTTTGCTGATGTAAGGCTGTATCTTAATTGGCATATCCGACTGACTTTCAACCTTAGGTAATTTTTGTTTCTCCAACTCAAATTCTTTTCTGGACTCTTTTCGGCTACCAGACTGCCAAACTCTACCAAAATTAGGGAGCCAACTGGCATCACAGTCACTCATGACAATTTCCCCTCTTTTCTCCATCTCCATCTCCCTCTTTCTCCTTTCTGCCCAAGCTGCTCCCACACGGTTTGGGTTCAATTTCTTGGACTTCCCCAACTTATTTGATGGGGGAATAAGGCTGCCTGAAACTCGTTTCAGTGGAACACTACACTGAATTTCTTCATCTGCTTGAAGCCAAGGAGGAGGTGCCCCAGTGTGCACATTTCCACTAGCCTCTTTAGGACCCATGGACGATATTTGGGTGAGATTCTGAAAAACTGTAGAGAAATTTTAAATAAGGATCCACAGCTACAACAAATAGAAGATAACTATATCAACCTCCTGAGCCAAGCCACCGAGATTCCAGACAGATGTATATAAGTTTTTCTACAATTCCTAAGAAATGACAGCTTATTGCTCAAATCATGCATACATTGTGCACCAGGATGATCAGCTGAACAGAAGCAGAGAGGATACTAACATATTAAAAATCAAAAATCAAAGATTGATACCTGGAGAACTGCTCTGCTCGTTTGTCATTCTTTCATGCTGAGACCCCTCTCTCATCTACACCAAAAGTATTACATGTTTTCCGATTTTATAGCCGTTCATTTAAATACAACCACAAGAAACAGATGCTTTTAGTGAAGAGTGTGGATGATCAAACTTACCCTTTCATTACTGAAGTAACCATCAGCCAAGGATTTTCTACCATTAGAAACCAAAGAATGTTGGTTACTCCTGATAACTGAGTCACGAAGTAAGCACACATCAGAGAGCATAAAACATGCATAAGCCATAATACGGGAGGAACTTATATTAAATACAAGCCATATGGATACTAAATAAGATATCAACATCATAAAAATAGAACATGCATACCTGTTAAAGCGTTTGAATTTATGGAATTTGTACCAGAACTTGATCCCCCATGATAAGAAGAGGTAGCAACATCTTGCGAAAAGCAGCCAACATTTGTAACTTGAGGGAGTCCTGAATGGGATACCTGATACTCATTTGTATGATATAGTAAAGGCATAACACCATGTGAAAAACTTGAACTACTATTATTTTCAAAAGTATCTATAATTCCGTATTTCAGTTCAGTATGGATATCATTCGATGGTCCAGATGTCGGTCCTCGAGATCCTTCACCACATGGCACAGCTTCAAGCTTCAATGAATTACACTTCTTCTCCCACTGCAGACACACAAAATAATCACCGCTCGTTAATGACTTCTCTAAAATTGACTAGAAGTCACAATTCTAGTATCTTTTCTCAGATGATCACATCACTGCTGATTGAAACTGAAAGCATACATATACCTTAGCAAGTTCATCTTCCGAAATTCTGAATGTATCGACGCGGTCCATTCCTCCACCGTATTTCCACAAGAAATGCTTCAAATGCTTCAGATGTTCCGCGTTCGCAAGGTGATTAATTGCATTGCCACTGACAATTACAAAATCACAAACAGAGCATAACTCCAATGTCATGTATATCACAATGCACAATTCAATTCCTTTCCAACAATGCAAATTGCTCAACAATTCTCCCAATTTTCTTCCACTTTCGTTTGATTTGTCGGCAAACAAACAGGAATTAAACAACTAATTAAAAATTGAGGACAGAAATCTTACCAGGCGAAGGAGCTATCGAGCTCGTCGACGTCGGAGTCGCAGAAAACGCACCAGAGGCGGTTGCGGGAGGCGTGTTCGGGGCGGAGAGGGATAGGGTTTTTGAGAAAGAAGCGGACATCGGAGAGCTTGGCTTGGAAGCGAGTAAGGAAGGCGGAGAGGGACTTGGTGTGGCTGGGTGTGTACTTGTGGCTCGGACCTTGGTCGTGATTCAGCTTGCAAACCACGCAGTACTCGAACTCGTACTTCTTCTTCTTCTTCTTCGTAATCTCCTTCTTCTTCTCCTGCATCCTTCAATTCGGTTTTAGGGTTAGGGTTAGGGTTCGACAAGTGAAAATGAGATCTTCCCTCTCCTCCCTCTGTTTTGTTCGGAATTTGGAGGCAAACGTTTAACAGTCGCTAACCGCCTCTAAAGTCGTGACTTCTGTTATTCCGGCCCGAAGAGGCTATTAGAATTTCATCTGGTCCGTTACCACATTCAAATAAAATTACTAGTTCGGAGCATCGAATTTAGGACCTTTCAATTTTTTTTTTTGTTTATTTGGTAGCTGCAATCCGCGCTCTTATCATTAGGCCACTTTCTATGGTTAAAATTCAAAAATTTACAAAACAAGTTTTCTTTTGCGAGATAGAAACTCTCAAACAACCACAACATCAAGATAATTGTATTTCAAACAAATCACGCGCCGCCATGATATAGTAGTAGTTAATATTTAAAATTTCTTCGATACGTTCAATATTTCCATAGAAATATCAAAAAAATAAGAAAAAGATATGGAAATGAGGGGTGAAGTATAATGGATAAACTCTTAAGTTTAGGCTAAAATCGACATATATCGTCAATATTTCTGACACATTTGTTATATATCAAAGAAGCTCTTATATTTCGTCCAAACCAGTGTTTCATAACCCTAAAGTTTTATTTTAAATTTCCATTGAAAACAATCGATATTTCATAAATTTGCATAACGAAGTTTCCACCTATACAGGTATTTTAAACATTGGTAGTAGTACAGTCCAGTGATGCAATGGTCTGTGAATCACATTTTCACATGGTGTGATTGCAACAATTTGAGTCCCACCATGAATCCATGATCATCTGAACTTTCCCACTTCAAAAGTGAGGTGCCCTTTTTTCTTCATTTGGTCACTTGAGTTGACTCAACAACAATCTTTAGGAATTCAGTTACCTAATTTCTATCTCTATTTTGTTACATGTTGAAAGATAGGTACAAAAGTATAGGCACTACTACTCATGGGAGTTCGAGCAGTGCACGGACTCCTTTTGAGAACTTTGAAAACTCTGAGCAGTGTTCGAACTCTCCTCAAGTCATTGAAATATTGAAAATAAAAAATATGAGCTAAAAGTCTTCAACATGTCAAGAATTCGACTACGTTTCAAAACTTCAAAAGTTGGTTCTATGATAATATATACAACATTATTCTATGCCGCATGAACAAACAATGGTTGGTTCCGAAATTCATCTAGATTCACTTAATGCTGCAAAAGTCTTTGTTCTAACAAGAACGTCTCACTTGATGTGTCTAACACTATAATCATACTAGTAACAGTTGCGTATGAGCGCGTAGAAGGTGAATGACATTCGTAAATGCGTGTTAAATTAAACCTCTCCTCAAAATCTACATTCATGGACAATCGTCGTTGCGCGAGTAGATGCTACAGTACTATAACAGCCATGACTCATGGGATAAGATCATAAGAGTAAGTAAAATGTAGAGTTATATATGATTTAACACATCAATCTGCTCAGAAATAAGAGCATCAAATGAACATCATAAGTGGACAATATGAAAAGACAAATGTTAAGGTTATGTTTGATGATTCAACAAGCATGATGCCCTACATCTTTTATCCCTTTGCTCTTAAAACTTTCTGAAAGAGTCGATGGCCCTGGTATTTGCTAGTATTTGGTATTTCTGCAGACAAGAAATCCAAAGACAAAGGCATACCCATAATGTGGGTGGTCAGATGTCAGTACTGCCTGTTATATATAGCATTAAAGTTTAAATCAATTAGGCTCCACCAGTAATAGGCACTTTTTATAATTATAGATAAGCGATACTGAGAAGGTGAGGAGTCGAATGTGAGGATTTGAAGATTTGTTCACATCGGAAAAGTTGACAATGGCGTATAGGGAGTTGATCTACCCCCCAAAATGCCAATCAATTTTGCAGCAGAAGCTCAATTTTCTTCGTTATGTCATAGCAAGTTTGTTTACGTGTAAAGCCGTTGTGTGAAAATATGAAAAAAATTGTCCCAATATCAGAAAGTTAAGAAAACTTGTAGAGGAGGCTTATAATTGGTCTACTTTCCTTATTGCCACTTAATTTTTGAAGAACTTCAACTTCTTTTGCTGAACATAAAATCATCGGGTCCAATATTTGAATATTCTTAACCGACTGAGCTACAGTAACTTTATTTTGTTTTTGTGAACTTTCAAGATCCATGAACTTCATTATTTGGTTTCCAACTTTTGAGCAGTGAACATCTCATGATAACAACTGTTGGGTTACTATAGTACAAGTACATTCAATTGTTTAAATAGTATTTTTCTTTTGAATATTAGTTAAGATTTTGATCCTTTTAACATAAGTAAATATAGAAAGAAAAGGAAAATCACTTAAAATAACAGCAGCAATGATAATGAAACCACTAGGCTGGTGCTTACATCTGCAGACCAAAAGACTGTTTTAGGGACCTAAGCAGTAAACCCAAGTTATCAAGAAGTGAAAAAAAAGGGTTGCGTTATGCAGTTGGCTAACGGCAGTGTGCTCGTTTTTTATTTTTGTTTTTGTTTTTTTTTTTTATATCTAAATTAAAATAGTTTAGAATACTACATTATTTAAAAAAAAAAAAAAAAAAAAAAGGCGTGTTATTAAATCATAGATTAGATTGGGGATGGGAAGATTCTGAAAATCAAATAAAGGATCTGCCTTGAAATAAATAGTCAAATCTTTGATTACCCTTTATTTTCTTTCTTCCCACGCCCCCTTGCACTTTTCAGTTCAATGTGCCCACTAAATTATGTCTAGCTCTTTCTCTTATTACCTCATCCAGAATCAAAGTCACTGCATTATAGCAGGCAACCATATATATATATATATGTGTGTGTGTGTATCCTTAGCTGATTGATTGTATTTGTGTAGAAGCTGCTGACAAACGAAGCTAGCTAGCTCGGGAAAATACTTGGCTCCTTACATGTAACAAGTCATTCAGAAATCGATATGTCGGTAAAAAAATTTATTTTTTGTCATTGTCATGAGATATTGTTGTAAATCATCAGTCAGATTGTGATCTACAGTTACGTTGAAATGAATCATTACGTGTAAGGAGTCGATCCGTGTTCGGTCTCTGGTGATGTTTCAGTACTGTGATTGAAGCTTTTGGAGCAGAGTCATGACTTAGACCAATAGAAATGATTTTCTTTTTGTGTTGGATCGGAGACATGGGTAGTGCGTGTATGATTTGATGAACAAAAGTTAAGAAGTTGAATCCAAGTGGATGTACAGCAACGATGTCTTGTTGCTGCTAAATTACTTGCCCCTTTTTGTTCTGATTCATTTGCCTTTCCATATCGACATCAGGGTTCTGAAACTTGACCCTCTTTACGTCAGCCCGATCGATCTTTCCCTCTCTTCACTTCACTTGGGTTTCAAATTTCAGTAGTGGTTAACCAAATTTTGATCTGTACATAAAATAAAACAATCTAGGAGTTAGGGTTTTGTTGCAACTTCATTTTTAGATCAACGGGAGAGGGATTCGATCTTGAAACCCTTCGAACATTATGAAGAGATGTACCATTAAATTAAACTAAGATTGTTAGTTTGTGATTTTGCTTGTGACTTTAAAAATATCGTCAAGTTATGTGCCCATCTCTTTGCACCTAAATTTGAGTTTTCTTTCTTAATTATGGTTTAAAATATCGCTTTGTGGTAATTAAGTTAAAAAATTATTTTTATAATTTGTGTCATACTATTCCATTATCTACTCAAGTCCAGCAGGCTAATTTGTTGTATATGTTCAGAAACTGCGAAGTCATGATAAAAGGGGATACTTATTCTGTGCTCTGAATTCCATGCAATCTTGCCCAATCTAATGTCATGATGGTTCAGTCAGTCAAATGCAATTAGCTTAATTAAAATTATTCTCTTTAATTAAGAAAATGATTGATGAACTGAGTAAATTTGTTTGCAGTTGGCCGAGTCAACAAGCCGGATATGGAAGCTTAAAAAGTCATGCTTCTTGGTATTTATAGAAGCACAAATATTGGATCCAGATTCATATTTATATATGTAATTTTTCTGAAATTATCTTGTAGCCTCCAGATAATTATACAACACGTAGTTCATTCGAGTTCCGCAATCAATTCCAATAAATTGATCGGATAGAATTATGCAGAATAAAAAAATTGTGCTTTAATTAAGCTTCATCCAATTAGGTTTGTGTGACCAGAGTTTTGCTACATTTTTTTCCTCTAGCGTACGCCATCTTCGAGTTACTCGAGGGTGCAAAGTAGGAGGAGAGAATTGTCCTCATATCAAACTTCAAGTGTGATCCAGTTTGGTTCGTGTAACTAGAATTTTGTATTCTTTCATTTCTACTGTATACCATCTTCGGAGTTGCTCGAGAATGCTGAGTAGGAGGTGAGGATTAGTCCTCGTATCAAAAGAAAAGTGTCCTTCCAGTTCCCGGTTGGAATACAAATTAAACATACATAACACATGCATAGGCTGATTCTACTCTAAATTTTACAAATTAAACATAAGACATTCATCACACGAATGAACATAGTTCAAATCTCATCATGTCTCACTTTCATTATATCCATCAATTTGTAATTATTTTCTTTGTGTTTTCTCCAAAGAAAAATTCCACAAAATCCAATACTCAAAAGTACGATCAGGAAAGAAAAACACAAAGATCTTCTTCTCTCTGTCTGCCGTCTCTTATCCGCTAACCAAATGGTCCCTTTTTTTAAGGCCTAAACCTTTGCCGGCACGACTGGCAAGTGATCTCCATGCACGTCGAGTCCATCTGAAGCATTGCCTTCTCCTTCATTCTCTCGGCCTTCTCCACTTCCTCTCTCGCTCTCTCCCACATGTGCCGGGCACGCGTAAACTCCGACTGAGCCAACTCCATCTCTCTCCTTGCGAGCTCCCTCACTTGCTCCGCGTACGCCTTCTCCGTAGCCGCCAGTCTGATTTGCTCCGCCGCCTGCCATTTCAAAGACTCCATGCAACTGGCTGCCTTGGGCTTCAAGACATCTAACTCGGAAGTATTTGGATTTGCGAAGACATAACAATCCGAGGAAGAAGGTTTGGCTGGCCTTACACTGATTGATAATTGTAGGTCAAGCTGGGAATCATTAGGCCCTTCCTGCACTGCTGACTTTGATCGACGATATCTTATGGAAGAATCCGACGGCCGAGATGTCATCCAGTGAGGAGAAGGGAGGAGCTGCAACTCCTTTTGATCATCTCCTTCCATTGGAAATAAAAGGAAGCAAATGAAGGGTTTTTTAGTACAGATACGACTGATGCAAAAACAGTTTGTGTGGGATGCCAAAAGTTGCGTGCCCTATATATACACACATACACACACAAAACTAAAGCAAGCCCAAATTACCATCATGCCCATGTTTAACGTTAATTTCTGGATTAATAGGGATAATGGAACTCAGAAAGGTAAGGCTAGAAAGTTAAAAAAAACCTAATCAAGAGATGGTAGTCCAAGAAATTAATCAATCTATTGTACAAAACAGTCTCACATTATATTATTTCAATATTAAGCATTCAAGGGAGATTAATCAATCAAAGAATGCATAATTTTCTTTTGTCAAATGATAAATTTGTTAGATTAGGGAGCCGACGAAATTTGAACCCACATCGTGATGCAAATACAGCACTCCTCTCCACCATTGTGGTAAAAAGTCACTTACAAACAAGACATAATTAGTGCTAGTGAAGATTGAGGATATTTGACATACAATTATTTGAAAAATATTTTCTAATCAAACTGTCTCACATGCAATATTTTCAAATTGTCTGCAACATATATAACATTGACATATAGTTGATAAATGTTTTTTTGTTCAAACAATCTTACATATCCATTAAATGCCTTATGGTCAACAAATCTCACACGTTTGATCCTTTTGTTTGACCAATCAATATTTGATCAGAGAACGTTACTCTGCATAAATTTATGCAATAACGATCATTTACGTCCTTTTGTATTTTTTTTTTTATTTGAACAAACGAGTGAGTATGATAAGTTTCATAATAAATTAATAATAGTGTGGTTTAAATTCGTTTTTGATGAGAATTAAAAATAAAATCTCATACTTATAAATAAGGAGAAATACCACTACATTGTATTATTAAGTAATATTTACGTTCCCATTTAAGAGCAATGAGAATCCCAGTGTCCGTTACAGAAGAGCCAAACCCTAAGGAAAAATAACGGATCACGTAATTGGGTTATGATTTGCCTTTTTTCCCTTCTATCTTCTATCTTCTCATTATTTAATCTCTTTGACCTTTTTATTTTTATTTTTTATAGGAGATGACCGAGGAGGAATGAAAGGGCGCGTAATAATTACGGTCGCACGTGCGGTTTGGTTTATTGGACGTAGATTCATAGGCTTTATTGGTAGGCCTATGGTTGTCGGCCCACTTGTACATAAAGAGGGGAAATGATTATCTTCATATCTTTTCTACTACATCCTTCAAATCAATTAATTTGGATCTTTAAAATTTGATCAAATAATTAAAATTATTATAATTTTTAAAGAGATTCTCTGTTTTTAATCATTTGATCAAATTTTAAGAGCCCAAATTAATTGATTAAGAGGATTTAATAGAAGAAATGTTGACAGAATCACTTTCCTAGAAAAAGCGACCCACTTTTATATCTCAACCACTCCACGCTTCGGGCAGATTGGCACATGAGGCTAACTGGCTAAGGCTGAGGATCATGATTGGGTCTCTGATCCTGCCAATTGGGCGGTTGGAAAAATTTCATTGTGATTGAAACACAAGAGGTAAATCACATGTTTTTATATAAATGATGAAATATTATATTTTTTAAGTTATTAACATTTTAATACATATATATCACTATTTGTATAGTAATACGTAATATATCATTCCGTATTCTGATCACATTAAAAAATTTCTTATTGGATTAGACGGGTCCCTCCAAAGAGACCTCTCTTCATCAAACATCATGTGATTGGGAGGTTGACCATAGAAACGTTGGAATTCAGTTGAACCCATTACTTTTCTCTATTTCTGTGGATTTGAGGTGTGTTCTTTATTTCTTGATGATTTAGATAAGATGCTGATAATAATGTCGATAATATGTCAAGAACAAAACGTTAGATACATGATCATTGAATAAAATTTGTCATTTAGTAAAAGACGAACATCTTGCAAATAAAATTTCTTTAACTTATTGCCTGCTATGATTTTTGAGTTATTTTTTGTAATATTATGAGACGTTTACTTACTAGAAAGTTGAAACAAGAGAAGTTGTGAATCAAAAAGGGGAAGAAGAAATGCATGTTATCAGAAAAGGCTGCTACAAAACAAGGGTGAAAATTTTTGCAATATTATGACATGTTTACTTACTAGAAAGTTGAAACGAGAGAAGTTATGAATCAAAAAGGGGAAGAAGAAATGCATGTTATCAGAAAAGGCTGCTGCAAAACAAGGGTGAAAAAAAAAGCAAAAAGGAATGTTGACAGTGGGATTTGAACCCACGCCCTTTCGGACCAGAACCTTAATCTGGCGCCTTAGACCAACTCGGCCATATCAACTTCGATGCTCTGATTAGCGAAAGATATCAATATGTACATGCCAAGAAACAGATGTACCACTTGCACGACCTTGGAGAACATGCATGTCAAGGTATAGAAATGGAAGATCAAAAGGTTTTTCGATTTTGGTCATGGACATTACAAGTCCCACCGATAGCTTAGGTTGTTGGTATCCATTTGTCTCTGAGATGCTGCCATCAAAATCGAGTGGAAAGCTTGCTTTAAAGGCGAAAGTTGTTGGTTTTGGGGTGGACAAGGTGCATGTGAAAGTTTGGGAGTTGGGGAAGGCTTTTCTAAGGGTATGTGCCCCTAATCTATACTTATCATCCTTTTGGATCTGTCCAAATTATCCCACCTCATTTGGGGTAGTGATGGAGGTCACTCAAACTTTAGGACAACGATTAATTTATCATGGCCTCCAACTAAGACCTTCATCAAGTTTTGTTCATTGGGGTGCCCACCCCACCCCAATTCCTACACCTCTATCATGTATTTCAACCCTAAAGTACTCCTAGGGAGATAGTTGTAGAGCCAAAAATAATCACAAGACGATACGTGGATTTTTGAATAAAAGATGACAAAAATACCCTTGAGGCATACCAAGTCAAAAGTGTCCAACATAGGTAAACAATTCAAAACTTATTTCATCCATCCTCATCAAATCCTCTCCACAAGGTAACCCCCAAAACACTCATTTTAAATTATGTTAATTGGCTAAGTAATGGATTTATTACCTAATTAATCTATTAATGGTCAATTAAATCATCAATTATACCGAAAAAGTACACAAAGGCCGGTCACCTTCTCTCCCAAGGGGACGGGCCATGCACTATATATTCAACCTCATTTCCTCTAAAAACCTAGGTCTTCACTCTTGCTAAAATTCTCAAACACATTTCTCTCAAAATTCTAACTTTGGCATTGGTGGTTCTTTTGCCAAAGCCCCCCCATTCATCGTGGGTGTGTGAGGCTTTTGGCCTTGACCTAAGGTGTTATTTGTTTTGTAGGTGCAATTTTGTCCAAGATCAAGAAGGAAGAAATTTGCATGCACAAATTGGTGCTTTCGTTGAGAGAAGAGTCACACACTCGTAGAAAACTCTCGCATCAAAAGGTTTTTTTATTTTCTTGTCCATTTGTAGATTTTTCGTACGTTCTTATTATTAGAGTTTTTTTATTTGCAAAGATTTTTTGATAAAACGTAAAAGAGAAATACAATGGCTAGAAATTTAGAAAATTCCACAAGTGAAAATTCCAATACTCAAGAAATGGGACCGTGGCGATCCATGAGGCTAAATGTGATCATAGGAGCGGCACCACCGTTATGGGGCTCCACCATGGCAACCACCGCGGTGGCCACCACGGCCACCACTACTCGCGGTGGGGTCCATGACACCATTACCACAGCCCGAGCCGTGCCATCCAAGCTTGCACGGGCCCAAGCCCAAGCCGTGCCATCCAAAGCCCACGGCACCAAAGCCACGGCCCAAGCCTCGCACCTGTGTGCATCACGCGCTAAGCAACCTGCTTCCGCAGCCCTGCCTACTCCCGAAGCTCTGCCTGCTCTCATGGTTTCCTAAGCAGCCCAAGTTGGCCCGAGAATATCTCAACCATCCGGACCAACCATCGAGCCAAGGGCATTTTCACCATATTTCTCCGCGGATTTGACATTTCCCAACTCAAATCTTGCGCTCGGAGTCTACTACCTTTCCACTACTTAAGGAAGCGTTTTTTTCCAAACTCTTCCAATCCAAATGGCGAACAACACTTGTCTTGACAAGTCATAGAGTTGACGAGTGCCCTTGCACAACAGACGACCTTGGTGAATCAACTTTTGCAATGTACCGAGATCCAACGTACCCTTGATTAGTTGTCCCGAAGTAGGACAAGGGTAGACGAGCCTTTCTAGTAGCGTCCCAACAAACAGCCACTCGACCAACCACGAGCCGAGCGTTCGGGTAGTGTACATTCTCGGTTAGGCCCCCAAGATAGCGTATACTTTCGTCTTAGCGCGCGGATGAGCGTGCACTCTCGACTAGGCCCAAGGGCAAGTATACATTTACGGTTGGGGCCACGTTCCGATGATCAACATAAGTAGCCTTCTAGGCAAAGCATTCATTTTTGGCTAGGCCCGCAAGGAGTATCATCCACATCACATCAGAGCAGGCAACATGACAGATGGAGAGAGCGGTCACTCAATTTGGCTCAAGTTCAACTGGTAGTCTGCAAAGAATTCCCTCGCCTGCTAGGAGAGGACCACATGCCCTGCTACCGCGACGTAGACGAGTCAAAAACATAGAAGAGCAGCATAGACCAGCCAGTCAAGACCAGAGGCAGCTGAGAGCTTCGCTACCCCAACAAAGGCAAATCCAATAAGAGGTAGAGATACTCCTTAACGAACAATTGTGTGATTTCCAACGCAACAAAGTGGCCGATGAAGCATTACGGCGGGATATGACCAATATAAGCAAGTCACCCTTCATAGACGGGATTGAGCAAGCAAAGCCTTCACGTAAGTTTAGCATGCCACACTTTACATCTTTCAAAGGAGATGGAGATCCAGAGAGGCACTTGAAGCACTATCGAAGCACGATGGTCCTTTATTGGAGCAACGATGCCCTTATGCGCAAAATCTTCACCATTACTTTACGAGGCGAGGGGCAAAATTGGTTTCACACCTTGCCACCACGATCCATCGGGAGTTTTGATGATCTTTCCTTGGTTTCACCAAAGAAGACTCACCCTACCACTCGATCAAGAAAAAGGCGAAGATCGTCGGATGCGAACATCTCCATCTCCTTTATAAAAGTAGAACCTTGATGAGTACCCTATGTGACCTGGAGGTCCGGGACATGCATACAAAGAAACCCAAGTCACTTTGCAATCTCAACCAAATCACAGAGAGAGAGAAAGAGAAAGAGAGAGAGAGCAAAATTAACAAATCCCCAACACTATAATTAAAACTCTTTCAAAGGAAACTTAATTGGAATAGTCTGGATTAATATTTGTCTAAATTTTTTTAAATACTTGGTGCCTCAGATTTGTAATTTATTGGGCGCCATTACTTACCGCTCTAGATTTGGGAAGGAATCCATTCCAGCATACCTACCAAAAATTGTTTCACTCAATAAAAAAGATTAGGTAACCCAAATGTTGTTCAAATGCATATATAAGTTTATAACTTACAAAATAAAACATTATAACAATAAGAAAAAGTGCTGATACATTTCCTACAAGACACTTAAAGGTGGGCATATAACACTTATTTAAGTTATTAAATCACTTAACCTGTATATATTTGTCACTGCACTTAGAAATATAGGTGGTAATCTAACGAATAGCATGATCGACTTGCAAAGGACATAAATGGATTCATAAAAGTTATTTGCTGCCCAGGTTATTTGGATCTTTGGACCATTTTTACCATATTAGTGTACCTAACCGTACACGAAGAGACCATTCCTTAAAAAATAATGAAAACTAAAATACTCAATCCCATTTAAAAAGCAAAGCACATAGACTTTAGCGAAACAAGAACTTCAACGAAAATTTCAAACAAAAGTTCGTCACAACAAAGAGAATACAGCACGCACCTAATTCCTCATATGAGCTAATAAAAGGGTTAGAAGTCAAGCAACCAAGTACCAACCTGTAATTGAAAATTAAAATTAAAAAAATGAATTAACCAAACATTCAGAAAGATCCAAATGTAGAAGCCCAAAACACATAAAAAAGAAAAAAAATATTGAAGTGTATTACAAACTATGAATTAGATAGTGAACCCAAAAACCAAATATAACCAATAAGCACAAGTTCCATCATTAGTAAAAACTGATCGATTCATTGATTTTCGTATGAGTGATACAAGTATTGGTATACACAAGTAACTGTAAACACGAAAAATTCCTGAAACAAGAAACAAGAATACGTGTACAAAATATATTTTTTGTGTTTAATGATTTTGGGGTTACAATCTCTTTGTAATTTGATCCTCTGATTCTATCTTCGTAGGGTGTAGGTTTGTGGATGAGCTGTTGATCCAAAGGGCCGTCGGGGCTTGATCTAGGGATGAACAGTTGATGAACGGATCTTCAAGGGGCGTTGGGCTTGATCTTGAAGAACGGGTGTATGAGTTTGTTGAGGTTGTTGATCCAAAGGGTCGTTGGGGCTTGATCTTAGAATGAACGGATGATGAACGATGAACACTTTCTTCAAGGGCCGTCGGGGCTTGATCTTGAATAATGGTTGTGTGGATTTCTTCAAGTGTGTGGATTTCTTCAAGGGCTTTTGGGCTTGATCTTGAATGAACGGATGATGAACGATGAACACTTTCTTCAAAGGCCGTCGGGGCTTGATCTTGAATAATGGTTGTGTGGATTTCTTCAAGGGCTTTTGGGCTTGATCTTGAATGAACGGATGATGAACGATGAACACTTTCTTCAAGGGCCGTCGGGGCTTGATCTTGAATAATGGTTGTGTGGATTTCTTCAAGGGCTTTTGGGCTTGATCTTGAAGGTTGATGGATGAACGGATCTTCAAGGCTTTTGGGCTTAATCTTGAAGAACGATTGAATGTGTGAATTTGTTGAGGTTGTTGATCCAAAGGGCCGTTGGGGCTTGATCTTAGGATGAACGGATGATGAACGATGAACACTTTCTTCAAGGGGCTGTCGGGGCTTGGTCTTGAGTCGGTGGAAGTTCTTCAAGGGCCGTTGGGGCTTGACCTTGAGTCGGTGGAAGTTCTTCAAAGGGCCGTTGGGGCTTGACCTTGAAGGAGGATTTGACGAAGAACGAAGAGTGCTTTCTTGATCCTTCGGGATTTGCTTGAGAGCTTTAGAGTGTCAAAGCTTCAAGGTTTTGGTGTGATGTAAATTCCTTTCTTTCTCCTTCTTCTCCTTTCTTTCCTTTTCCTCCTTCCTTCCTCCAAAATGAATGCCTTGGCTTCCTATTTATAGAATTCCAAAACTTGATTTTTGGATTTAAATAATCAGATGAAATAAATCATTTCTGCCAGGTATTGACATGTGTCCTATTTGATGACTTTTCCAATTTATTTCGATTTTTTGTTGAGTCACACGCTACATGTAAAATTTATGTGATACGTGAGCGTTGAAATTTTAATTATTGGTCAACATTCATTTCACCGAAATTTTGATGTCCACAGTAACATGAGGAGATAAGCCTCCAGGACGTGTAGGATTAGAAAGTAGAGCAACTAAAAGATAAACATTACAATTGAGAGCATTAATATGTAATATCCAATAAACAGTAGCTTATGTTTTTAATTTTTAAAACTACTCGAGTACAGAGCACTCATTGCTCTGGATTCAAAGAGAATCTCACATAATAAAATCGCTTCTCCATAACACATAAATGATAGCTCTTGGAATTGATTGTAGAGTATAAGGTGGTAGCTTAAACAATTATGTATGGTTCAATTTCATAGCATCTACAAAGCCCAAAAATACTAAAACTTCTTTTCTTATTAATTTGTATAGGCAACAAGCCAGAAAGATTTACCTTTAAACAACCAGAAATACAGAAGCATTCCAGAAAAATAATTTCATCCTACAAATTCACAACAAAAAGAAAAATACTGAAAAATAAAAAGCAAATAGAAAACTGATTAAAAAAATCCTCCATATGTACTAATAAATCAAGTTAAAAAATCCCCAATCACAAAATAATAAAGCCAGGCACAAATACATATAGATTTAGAAAAAAATCAAACCCAAATTTACCCAAATTGGAGGTTGTGGAGTGCGAATGTGCAGGTAGAGGGGCTGCTGGAGGAAAGTACCTGTAAATTCAAAACCAAATTTATATAAAAATAAAATAAAATTTTGAAAGAAAAAAAAATCAACCTTAGAACATTAGGAGAAAAACGGCGGTCTCATATGTCTGGGAGTGGAAGATTTAGGTGTCGATATGAGTTTTGGCGGAATGGATCTCCTGGGTTCTTGAATTTTCGGTGGTGGACAGCAAGCGACATGGAGATGAGCCCATGGACCGCGACAAAGCGATGGAGAGAGGGGTTTGTTTTCTGGGTAAATAAATGTGGGTATGACATGCCTGTTGGGTCACGATGGTGTGAAAGAAACGAGCAATCTGAAAGGCAGAGAGAAAGAAAGGGGAAAGTGAAGTGGGATGGTCTAGAATTTCACTTGTTTGATATTTCATTCTAGCGCTATAATTTCCCACTGTCCATTTTTTGTTAGGTGTGGAGTGGGAAAGTTTGGGCGCGAAGTTTGAAATCATTATTTACAATGTATGATTCGTGCCATAAAAGGTAGGGACCTAAAGATATATAAAATTCACTTTACGACATAACGCGATGCCTTAAAAGAGAAGGAAAGTACGTCGTGTAAATTGTTAAATACGACACACAATGTTTACGCCGTAAATATTTTTATTTAACGACTTGCACAAAAGTGATGCTGTGAATGCTAGATTATGTGCAAGTATTACGACATGAACTTTACGAATGTTGTGAATAATATCATTTAAGACATGCTAGTACTATACGCCATAAATTTCAAGTCGTAAAACACCAAAACTGTTGTAGTGCAACGTCAAACGAAAACGTACTAACCCTGAAGTAAAATGTACCCAATTATAAACTATATTAAAGTGAATATTCATCTTTTTGGAAATGTTTAAAAATATGTTTGATTCATACACAATGCTCTAGATAGTCTTGTTTTTTTGGTAGATAAGTCTCTGGAGCAACTTTTAATTGATCGGAGATAAATCTTTATTATTGTAGATAATGCTAAATAAAAAGAATAAATCATATAATTTTGAATTAACAAAAAGGCTATTGTCCGTTGATTAATGACTCTTCATATAAAAAAAAAATTTAATTAACGTAATTTAAACTTTTACATTGTTAACGACTCTTTCTATAAAAAAAAAAAAATTTAATTAATTAAAGTAATTCCTTATTATTAGGACAAAAAGTAATAAAACTTATGTTTTGAAAACAAACGTAGCAAAAATTCAAATGTACCAAGTAACTAAATATACCATTATAATTAAACGTACCTAACAACGAGTTTTGTTGCATTCTATTTAATTTACTAAAAATAATATTTAATAAAAAATAAAAAATCTTAAATCATCATAATAAGAGATACATAAAAATAGGAAGAAAAAAAAAAGAAATGCTAACGTGAATAGACTTCTAATGAAATAAAATGAGAAAAAATTAAAGTACCAAAATGGTAGGGAAAATATTTAATCAAATTTACCAAAAAAATAGATATTTAGTTTATAACATTTAAAAACAAGGCGTTTATATAAAAACATCATTTTTTTATTACTATATTCACCAACCGCTTTTTGCCGCGCGTTTCCGTATCTTCCCCAATTCTTCACCTAATTTTCCCGCTACTTCTTCTACCACCATAACTCGAAGCTGGAAATATTCTCGGAAGTGACAGTGAGGCGGAAGTTTCTCCCTTTCCAATTCAATGAACTCCCGCGAGCTCGCCCTGGTCTCCACCGCGGCCGTTTTCGGTGCCCTGGCCTCTGCGCTCACTTGCCGTTTCTTCTTTTCAAACCCTAAGAGGCAGTCCCCCAAACTCGATTTGTCGAAAAACGGCGTCGTTTCCAGGAAATGCTCTTCTCAGAGCCCTTTCGACCCCTCAAAGCGCGAAGGGTTAGTGTCCAAAATTCCATCTTTTCATAAAGCCCTTTGATTTTGGTCATACTTTTCTATTGCAGTAATAAATATATGAGTAATTAGTTACAAATTTTACAAAAATGGATAATTTCACTCATATTATTATTGGGTTTTTAATTTTTAATTGTGTTTTTTGTTTTGATTGCAGATATTTATCATGGGATGATTATTTCATGGCAATTGCATTTTTATCAGCTGAAAGATCCAAAGATCCTAACAGGCAGGTCATATTTCTCTGCTTTTTTTATGTATGCATGCTGATGAATTTGTGATTAAATGAGGAGGAATTAATTTTTTGAGAATTAGCAATGAGAGTGTTGCAAATTTCTTCGATTTGTGGTCTGATAAGAACTTGGTGAGTTAGACAATATATTGATTGGTCGTTGGTGCTATGTTTTGTATTTGTGGTGTACAGGTTGGAGCATGCTTGGTGAGTGAAAATGGTGTAATTCTAGGTATGGGATTTGTTGACGTGAACTCTACATCCAAATAAAGCCGAATTATAAACTATATCGTAGTATATTGTTCAGTGATTGTATGGCTCTTATTGTCCATTGATTATTATTTTTATGATCATTGAACTTTTGCGAATGTAGTTTCCTTTGACTTCCAGCCAATTTCTCTCTTTTCAGGAATTGGATATAATGGGTTCCCGAGAGGTTGTTCGGATGACAAGCTTCCTTGGGCAAAGGTTTGTCTACACTATTTGATGAAATTGTACAAAGAAAAAAGAATGATTATATGATGCTATGGTCAGTACTCAGTAGTAATTGGTAAAGCTGTCCTTTCTTGTTCAGAAATCCAAAACTGGGGATCCTTTGGAGACAAAGTATCCGTAAGTGTTTCTGCTTTCTTAAATTAATTTTCTAACTCGTGGTCTGCTGTTTACTCTGAACTTATTCTGAAGTTGGAATCTAATATCTGTTTTCTTTCCATTGCACCAGTCAAATTTATCATCCCACCGCTATCACATCATATCCAATGCTTGTGCTTTCATTGTATACTGGTTTCAAATCTCTGGTTATTTCTCTTAGTATTTCTGATTTCGTTTTGCAGTTATGTTTGTCATGCTGAAGTCAATGCTATCCTAAACACGAATCATGCTTCTGCTGCAGGACAGGTTACTTCTGGTTACACTTACCCATTCCCATTAACTACGAATATATCATCTCCATCTGCTGACCTAGTATTATAATGTGGATTCGAACTAAAATGTTGTCCTCAACCAACTTGACGAAATGATGACCCTGAGGGACTTTTACGTGGATATGTTTGGTAGAAACTCAAGTTCTAAAATGTACTTAAGTTTAAATGATGGTTTACTATATTTCCTTCATTCCATTTTGTGGTTATTCTGTTTCGTTGCCCTCTGTGACTGAAAGTACTGTTTGAATGCTTATTCTCTATTTCTTTGCAGAGGCTTTATGTGACCATGTTCCCCTGCAATGAGTGTGCCAAGATAATTATTCAGGTTCTTCCTTTGCTTCTTTGTGCTTGTATTTTAGGGTATATCTGAAATAACCATGCTTATGTCATTCCCATCTCCCGCCTTCCCCTCCCTTCCTAGTCCCTCTCCAACCCGCTAAAACTCTAGTAATGAGCATGTAAAGAGATGGTAATCTATTCTTATTGCCTTGAAATTTCAAGAACCTGAGTATTTGCACGTTCTATGTGGTACGTTGCCAGTGTCTAACCAGTTTGTTTTTCCTGCCAATTGCTTCTTATTTGCAGTCAGGAGTCACGGAAGTTATATATTTTGTGGAAAAGAGGTTAAACAATCCAGATGTTGCCTACATTGCTTCCCATAAACTACTATCATTGGCCGGTGTGAAAGTATGTCTCATTCACTTCTTGAACTGTTCTATTAAATTCATTTTGATTTTGCATATGCTTTTGAAATTAGAACATTAGGCTTTCAATCTCTTCAGCTTGACGTTTCCTTGTTTTGATGAGCGGTCCCTAATAGTCTCGCTAATTTTTCCCTTTAAAACGCTAATGTGTGTACGAGGTTGCTTGTGTGAACCTCCAAAGTGTTATCCAATTGAGTCAACCTGCAAATCCTTTATCCATAACACAGGAGCCGAAAACTTAACTGATATCTGTGTTTTTACGTCTCAATTGCAGGTCAGGAAACATCACCCATACCTGAACCAACTTTTAGTCAAGTTTGAGGAGCCCTAGATTTCGTATCGTTCGTTACCATAAACCGGTAAACGGACCTTCATGCTCGGTGAAAATGTGAATCATGAATCCCTCTCGTGTGTAAGCATCTAGTATTTGGTTGTTGTCTCTTGAATCATGAATCACTTGTAGGTACAATGTTTTATTTTCAATTCTGCACTCTGGTCTGTTGTTGAACTATGAAATAGAAGATACCGAATCATATGAACTCACGAGACGTTAACAACCTATTGTGATTGTATGGAAGTGATTTTTCATCTTCCGATTTCAATATTTCTGCCCGAAAAAGTTTGGAAGATATGGAAAACCATGTATCAGAGTACCATTCGTGTCGTTTTAGGACGGATTAGAAGGGAATCAACAAGAAGATTATTATCTACAACACTAGAAGACCCCACTACATGTAATATGAAATGAGTTTGATAAGTCTCTATTTGTCGATGTCTATGGCCGAACCCCACTACATGTAACATTAAATGAGTTTGATAAGTCTCTATTTGTCGGTATTTATGATTGAATCCTGTTGCATGTAACACGAAATGAGTTTGATAAGTCTATTTATTGGTGTTTTTGACTGGCATCGTTACTCTTGTTGTTATCTTTGATGTACTACTCTTGATCATGTAGTTTATGATCAGTCCATTTTTCCCTTCTTTTTTTATTTTTTGTTGATCATGACATAATATTGTTGATCATGAGCAAATGTGTAAAATATAATAAGAAAAAAAAGAAGTTGACGGTTAGAACTCTTTCCCAAATTTGTTGACTGTAATGTGCATGGAAAGTTTGTTTCTCACGGTTTGGAATTATGCCACGTATTCAGTGAGCCTTATTCTTATTTATTTTATTGAGTAAAAGTAATCAAATTTCTGACAAAAAAAAAAAAGCAATAAAATTAATAAAATAAGGCTCATTAAATATGTAACGTAACTCCCAACTATTAGATTTTATTTAAAGGGTCTCGATTCAAAGAAGAAGAATGGAGAAGAGAGAATCTAAGTCTAAATTTTTTGGTGCACGTCAATCCGTCAGATCATTTTATCCGTGCAAATTTAGTTTTCAAGACCAAAAAATCAAGGAGGTGGATGGTCTCCCTTTTCATTTTCATATTTTTTTCATTTCTTCATGTGATGTGTGATCACGGTTAAGTCATGTTAATATTTTATGTTAATTTTTTATAAAAGTAATAAAATAAAAAGTAATAGGAATATAAAATGTTAACGTGGCTTAACCGTGACCACACAAACAAAAAGACATAAGAAGAGCATGGAAATGTGAGGACAAACAACCCACCTCCAAAAATCAAACCAAAACATCTGTCGGTCTAAATCTGTTTGTTTTGTGAGCACCCAGTTAAGTTTGACCAGTGCAATTGGAGTTGAAGAGTCACTGGATGCCTCTCTTCGGTTGGCTGGCCTACGATGAAAACGACATTGAAAAAACGAAAGCTTAATTTTGTCAACTAAACAGAAGTTCAAAGTATGATTCCTGGGAAGAGTATGGTTAATTTTGTTCAACCATTTCCAACTAATGAAACTTCACCACCTTGACATTTGATCTATTGTAGTATTACCAGGGTTGGCCGGTAAAACATGACTAAAAATCAGCAACCTATGACCATTTCGTTTTCATTTTTCACTTTTTGTTTTTACTTATAAAAAAAGGGAAAATAGTTTCAGATGAGAAAACACTTTGACATTTGATCTATTGTAGTAATTACCAGGGTTGGGCAGTAAAACATGACTAAAAATCAGTAACCAATGACCATTTCGTGATTCCATATGAACGGTGGTTTGTAAGATGTAACATCACATGATTCCATATGTGTCAAAAATTCTACTTTCTAGCATAATTTAACAAAAGTCACCGCAACTTAATCAAATCCTATTACGTCTAATTATACACCATGACAATAATATAACATAGAATAGAACAACTCCAACTCCATATTCCTTGCGTTTTGCATGCATGTTTTTGTGGGGTTTGTAATATGTAAGTACGAATTTGCCCCCCACACCCTACTAACTTAGGACGTGTTTACGTATCCATAATCGGAATGAAATTTGTGGAATTGAATTCCGATTATGGAGTATTCCAGTGTTTACTAAATATAAAGGAATAAAAAAGGCAGTGGGGCCCACACAAATTTTGGAATTCAATTCCTTGTATCGGTGGAATTGGATTCTCTACATATAGATGGTAATCCAATTCTTGATTGCTTGGACAATCGGAATGACATTTTTGTTCCCTTTATGCCTTCACTTGCTTTTTTTATTTCCAAGACTATCCTTGTAAGATCCCACATCGCCCAGGGGTGAGGATCATGTAAGCCTTATATGTATATTCTCATCTTTACCTAACGCAAGTCCTTTTAGGAGCTCACTTGCTTTTTTCTTACTATTATATATTATATCAAATTTTGTTAAAAAAAAGGTATATAAAATATTTGATTTGGGACAAGGGCATTTTAGTAATCATATTGGTTTATATTCCGATTCTGCTGAATTAGTAAACAGTTTTATGAAATTCTATTCCGATTCCAGAACATTTAAGTAATTAGCTTCAACAGGAATCTGATTCTAACTTCCCATTCCAACTTCTCCTCAATTCAATTCCTCCTACTTTCATTACGATTACGAAAACGCGCCATTAACCTATTATTATCAAGTCCAATATAGCCACTCAGTATTATAGTATGATAATATTCTTTTTCACTTGTAGGTAAAAAGTACAAGAGATCTTAAGTTCGAATTTCGTAGATAATGAATTCGATATCAAATTAGGTTGCCTATTGTATATCTTAGCCAAATTTCGCCCTCTCTCGAGTGTAAAATATAGCGTTGTGAAAAAAAAAAAAAAAAAAAGTAGTCCAATATAGAATACTATTTACGCTTTCTATATATGACGCAATATACATCTGTAATTTTAATTTTTAACCAACAAAAAAAAAACATATAAAATAAAAACGCATATTTTTCTTTTCCATTAAATATCAGTTCATTATCCAACGGCCATATTGTCACCTTCTTCACCCTCCACCGGTCCCCCCAACTCCTCCACTGCCTCACCGTCAACCGCCAGCCACCGTTCGATCGGCTTACACTTGACTTTGTGTCGCAGCTTCCAATCCAGCGCTTGGCACCCACGCGAGCAATAATTCACCGTTCCGCAAACCGAGCACCTCCTAAACTCGTGCGGCATCGTCTCGGGCCTCCCGCAGCCCACGTGCGAGCACATCTTCATTCCCTGCCCCGCCATCCACCGCCCCGACCCGAACCACTCCCTCATGAACCGGTTCGCAGGGTGGAGCTCCGGAGGTGGAACGTTGCACCCGAAGTCGCTCAGCAGTGGGCAGCTGACCAGCCCCGTCAGGCAGGCGTAGAAGTGCTGGTGGTGGTGGGACCGCCACGCCGCGGAGGAGCGTAGAACGGATGCGAGCTCCCGCGCGTTGGCCTGGACAAGCAAGCGGCGTCCCTCGGTGACGTTCTGCTTGACTCCATAACCGTCCTGGAGGCAATGGCCGAGCTCGCGAAGCGCGTCGACGTGGCCGAGGGAAGCGGCTCGCGCGCAGAGAGCCACGCCAGCTCGCAGGTCCTTATCTTTCTTGGAGTAGCCGCTGCCGTTAAACTGAATCACGGCGAGCGAGTACAGCGCAGGCGCGTGGGCTCTCATGGCGGCTTTCGCCATGAGCGACGCCCCGCTCCCTCGGTTTTGTAAACAGTAAAATCGGATCTGTAGCGAAAAAAGCGAAATTATTTTCCAAAAATAAAAGAAAATTACATTAATTAAAAAAACAGAAAATAAATAAGATAAAATTAAGCGACTGACCATTCCGAGAGTGTAGGAAGCTTCAATGTTACCGGCGGTGACGCACTGTTTGAGAAACCGGTGAGCCGAATCGGACCAGTTCTTGGCCCGGATTGCAAATGCTTTTGGACCGGCCTTTGATAACACCAGAGAGTGGAGTCCTAACCGGTTCAATCTCTTACAACTATATTTTATTTTATTTTCCAAAAATTAAAACGAGAAATTCATCAAGAGCAAGCTAGAAAAATAAGAAATCCGAGGTCACGGCGCTTACGTGATGAGGACGTTGATGAGATCGGACGGCGAGGAAGCAGAGGAGCTGAGCTTGCAGAGGACGAAGACAACGAGATCGTCGGGCAAGCCGTCAAAGAAATCCGACTTCGCGGCGGCGGGTGATCGGCGGGAGCTTCTGAGCTTTTTTCTTTGCAGCGTCGCCGCCTCCATGTTTAGCTTTTCTTCTTCTTCTTCTGCAGAATCTTCACATAATCCAAGCTCGATCTTTCTCTGTGCGTATGGAAACGGTGGTTGTTTGGATGTTTGTGGGTTTTATGAGGGTGGAGATAAAAGTCGAGAACGATGACGTCTGGACGGACTTATATACAAGGGGAAGGAGGGAGACCAAACGACAAGCCACTATGTGGGACCCGCGAGATTGATTTGAAGAGAATTAAATATTAATCCTTGATTAAGCTTTATATTTGCTTTAATTAATTTTTAGTGGGAAATAAAGAAGCCGGATTCTTGTTGGATTATTTTTGTGTAAATTCTAGAAATTCATGAATCGTCTGTTTATTGTATATCATGAGATCAGAAATTATTTTAAATATTTTTATTTAAAATTAAACACAAATAATATTTGATAAAAACTAATAATATGATATATGATAAACGGATATGATTTATAAATCCCTAAAATTCTTACCAGGATCCGGAGAGGATGTTGGAGAAATAAATAGGATACTCTCTCCGGTTTTAGCGATTTGGGTGAGACGAAAGGACTGGTCAAAAGACTCGTTGTGGACCCAGACTGAGCTTTAGGCCAGCCGGTGCAGGCCCAGTACGGTACACCCTATTGTTCTGCCGAATTCACCTTGGATTTTTTTTCCCAAATTCTTTTTATTTATAATTCTCCTAGGAGTTTTTAATAATTTCTAAAAAAGATTATTACAAATTATTGAATAAGCAATGATAAAATTCGGAACCGGATCCCCTCTAGATTCTTTGAAATTGAGCCTCCTGACAAAAGGATCCAGATCGTTGAAATTTAATCCAACGACTACAAATAGGGATCTTTTTAAAAGTTATAATAATTGTAGCCGTTGAATCAAATTTCAATGGTCCGAATCCCTTAATCAGAAAGTTCAGTTTATAAGGATCCGGATGAGATCCTGTTCCATAAAATTCATCTAAATTATAGAGATGGAACAGCTGAAACTGACAGAGTGGGTTAAATAGTAGAGCTCGATCAACCAAGGCATTTCACCACTAACTAACATCACAACCATTGGCCTTAAATTGTCATGACAGTTGGAATTGAAAGGTTCGATGGTATTTGGATTGTTTTTTTAATACAAGTGAGCACTATATATTTGCGTGAGGTTGTAAGTAAATGTAATATGATAGCATTATTGTTACAGTAACGTTTTATAATCAAAACTTAAAACGTGCAAGACAATGTTGAACCTTTTGTTGTTCCTTCAAATTTTTATAATTGGCGTGTTCATAATGATGTATTGCATTCTCTATTATCAAATATTGTACCCTAGAAATAGATGAAAAAAATAGACTGATAAACTCCAGAATAATCGAGTTCTTCCATCACATTTTTTAGTAGTAGTAAAGGAACTTGTAAGTATTGTAACCAAATTCTGTAATTTATATTCATTACTAGGATGGTCACAACACACAATAATTAATTAGATCAAGTTGGGCACACTGGATTTTTACATCCATTTATTTTTATAGTTAAGAAAACAAATCCATTTTAATTGCAATATGAATAGACAAGATAATAATAATTTAGCATATGTTTACTCGGTATGGGGATAAGAATGAACGGGTATAAGATAAACCATTTTCTCTGATTCTCTCGTACCTTAGTTTTTCAGATATAGAGATATACCTACTTTTTACTCTTTATTTTTTAATAAACATATGAATAAAAATAGAGTGGTGATAAACTCATCCCATTGTCTTATTTTCCCATCCATCTTTTAATAAAAAATTTAATACGAAATTTACTCTCTTGTAAAACGATATCTAAGACCAAAGAAAAGAAAAACCCCTACCCTCTAGGTTGTCAGGTTCGTTCTTCCCCATCTTCTAGAACAACCCACCTTTTTAAATCTTCAAAAAATCCAAGTCCCCTATACCTTTGGCCATTTTAATTTGAGCTGTTTGTTTTTGTTGTCAATACCAGCAAACAACCTTGAAAACTAGGATAAAGGCTTGTCTGTCCACAATCCACAATACACATACTAATTGTTGTGGGAGGCGCAGATGAAGTGGAACATGGTGTTCTCGGGGTGGGTGGGGTGCTGGAGGATGGAGAAGACGCGGGGAATTGTGTAAAATGTATTGTAAAGATGCGATCCTTATTGTGCATCTTGATCAATTGAATTGTGTCTTTGTAGATTTTGTTTTACTCAATAAAAATAAAAAGAAAAATAATTTCAATATAAAGGTTATTTTAGGAATAATAGTTGGTGGGAAGATAACATTTCAAGTTTTTAACTTTTTGTGGCGGGTGAGAATCTTATAATATGGGTGGAGAAATAAGACACTGAGGTAAGTTTAATAGCACTCTAAAAATAATACTCGCAAATCTATTCCTTATAAGCAAACACGCCTTAGTATTTTTTTATACATTAAAAAGAATCAAAGGGTTAGGTTTTATCTGCAGTAGTATTTTGAATAAATAGGTGGGGGAATATGCATACAACCTTAGAAAGAAAGAAAAAATTGGTGGAATCCGTCCCCATTTGTCCCAAAACGAGTTTAGGTGAGCTTCTGGATTTAATTCTAAGATGACCAGTTTTTGGGTTTTCTGCAGATTCCGTTATTTCTAACGAAATATGCGTATAAGACAATTATTTAAGGATGATGTTATTTGAACGCACAAAATTAACACTTAACCAAAAAAAAAAAAAAAAAAAAAAAAATGCATAAAATTAACACACTTATTAGCATATTGTTTAATGCATGTGGGGTTTTACATAGAACAGTAACGCTCACGTATGTTGAAAAGTATGTCACCAAGTGCATATGTCCAGATAACTTTATTGATTGCATAATCGCCAAATTGCCACCAATTGGATAATTCATCAAAATTTCACTTAAAGAAAACACATACACAAAATGTTAAAACATGATTATTTTTAATTTATAAACGAAGTTTCAAATTAATTTGGTTTAAATCCCCATGATATATGCTTAGTTCTCATGGAAGCAGCATGAAAAACATGTTTATTGGCTTTTAGTTTACGTAGGCCGCCTGCATGAGTGACGAAAAAGCCAAACTTTCCAAGTCTTACGAAGGATCTTATTTTTCATCGTGTTCTCGGACTAAATCTCCATAAAAAAATTGGGTACGAGTAGGACCTTACTTTATTCAATCCAAACAACTCCTTACCATACAATGTGTACATGCCTATCTTTTTTTTTCTCGTGAATTAAACGTGGAAGTTCGGCACATAAACCATTTTGTAAGTTTCAAATTTTCATGCAAGTGTAACGTCATGCACTATTCTAAAAATTCTCGTCTAACACTGCTTAGGCGTTAGGCGGCTGCCTAACGTCCTGATTAATCAGTAAACGTTTGAAAATTAAGAAATGACGTCTAGACTTGCTTAGGCATCTGCTTAAACCTGCCTAAGCACAGTGACTGAGCCAGAATTTTAAGTGAGGAGGGGCCTTTCACACACATGTATGTATAAATAAATATATATATACACACACATATATATATATATATATATATGCGACATATGTACAAACCCAAACAACCAAGTAAGAGGTAGACTGGAAGGCTAAAGAAAATACAAAGAAGTAGAAAAAGAAGGATAGGGGGAAGAGGTCTGCAAATAAAGAAGGTGGGTTGCTTTAGAAAATTATAGGGTGTATATTACTCTTAGCTGAGAGAATTGAACTAGTAGTCCTAGCTGAGAGAATTGAACCAGTAGTGGGGTTGCTTTTTCCATTTAAAATTGCATGTCTCTTTTAAAACTCCCCTGCCTAACTCATCGTTTCATTAAACAGTCAACCAAATTTAAAACCAAAACAGCCTAATGACGTCGTTTGCTTCGTCTTCTTCCTTGAGGTTCACACCTCTGCAAATAAAAACTTGGCGCCGTTGGTTGATTTCATACACCTTTCACATAAGTCAAGATGAGCCTAGGACCCTAGTCCCTTGGTGGCTCCGTCTCTGCCTAGGCATCCGTCTAGGTCGTAATTTTCATTAAAACAGAAGATCGATAACTTTAATTTTTCATTTTATTTTTAATAAAATGTAAGAGATTTGTTGAATACTTAGACGAACACTCATTATATGCTTGAATCACATGTTTTCAATATTGTTTTAATACTCTATGATCTATATATCATTTTATTTTGCAATTTATGTATCCCAATATAGTTATCTATTTTTTTTTATAATATGAATATGTACTTATTTATACGAAATATAATAAATTGACTTTAAATCTCCTAGTCTTCCTAGACCCCATCTAGCCGCCTACATGCTAGTTCCCATTCTACCGCCTGACTAACGCTTCGCTTAGTATCTTTTTAAGTTAATTGATGGTAAGTGTGATATACGACAAAGTTTGTAAACCAGTTGAGTCGTAATAGTACCTTGTGATGTTGTCAACTTATTTATGTTATAATACGTATTTAATCTATTAACATTCTACTCTACGAAAAATTATTCACACGTACGCTCATACTATAAGACGTGATGGTTTTATGATTACATGCACAAAAAAGATTCATCACAGTTAAAACCCTAATATATATGATGTCTCTATCTGCCCCCATCAATTCATTACACATTTCATACTCTTAGGCATGGTGGTGCAACTTGAGAGTTGTGAAAGTTTCACAACCTTTTATCAGAAATATATACGTGTGTAATCTTTTCTCTTGTTGGATTAAACGTGGAAGTTGTCACGTACATAAACCACTGTATAAGTTTCAAATTTTCATGCAAGTATTATTGTTGGGGATTATGATGTAGGAGGCATTTTTTTTCAAAAAAAAAAAAAAATTGTTATACTATTATGTAGTGTTACCAATTTAGTTGTACATGTTACACACGTACTTTTTTAACATTCTATTATAAGAAATAAACTAAATATGTCACTCATGCAGATAATATTATCTAGGGGTGCAAGTTAAAATAGTGTTTTTTATTTTGACAAATTAGAATGAAAATTGGTATGCATTTTAGAGATTTCAAGAACTCCGAATTTTCGACATGAAGTTTTCCTAAATTTTTTTTATTAAAATTATGTATTTTTGTAATCATCTTTTGTATTTTATTGTTAGTCGTGGATACATTTTGGTCATTGTCCTTATATTAATCATACACATATATAAAACAAAAAAGTACAAGCATCCTATGTTATACCACAAAATTAAATCAATTCATACACAAGCATATAACCAATGAAAAAACAATAAAATGCATGTATGAGAAGTTTGGGAATATTAAAAAACTTGCAAAATATATGAATTTCCAAATCGTGTTCCAAAACTTTCAAGATTACTCCTATTCCAAAAAAAATTCTGAATTTGAAAATGTGAACCGATCCAATCAAATTTTAAAACTTTGTAATAAAAAAATGAAAACGTTGTTTTTGATCTCGTCCGTCTGAAAATCACCATACTATTACCGTGACATGCACCCAAAACTTTACATCGGAATCAAAACCTTATATGATGTCTCTACCGGCCTCCATCTGTACATTGATTACTCATTTCGTACCCTAGGGCATGATGGTGCAAGTTGTGAGCTGTGAAAGTTTTGCAAACCAAGTTACTAACGTGGATATACATATGTTTCACATTTGTGAGTGGGGACATGAACAAAAATTGAATAAAGAAAACTTCCAAACTCCTACAACTTGGATATGGGAATGAGGATTTGGATAAGGCTTGAAGATGTGGAGTTGGTGGAACACAAATCTTGTCCATTTTAAAAATAGTTTGGTAGAAAATGAGTGCTGCATTGCGGCCATTTGCCACAAGCATGCATGCACCTTTCAGATTAACAATTTAACAATTGTATCCATTTATTTTTTTTTAATTTTTAGCAAAAAGGAATCAGTTGGTGCTTTGTCATGGCAACTCACATATTTGGAGGCTAGGAAGACTCACAGAGGTATTTCAGCATTTTTCTGACCACCATCGTATAATTATATTATTTTTTTCTTTTTTTGGTAATTCAAATTTATAATTATTGCTTAACTCAATCTTAATCTAGACACAAGAAGCTAAAACATCAAAATCAAGGGTTAATTAATTAAAGAAAAATCAATGAAATGACTTGAAAACTTTGAGTTTTAACGATAAAGACAAAATAAAGAGTAAAGTAAATAGTACCATGATTGATTTTTTTAGTGTAAAAATATAGTTTTTTGTTAAAATGAATAATACCGAGAACTTTTCGTTAAAGTTTCCATTAATTAACAATTAATTTAAATCCCCATGATGTAAAGCACTCGCAACGTGGGTGCTTTGGTCCAAGAACAAATTATATCGCTGAGCTAATCTGGAAAGGAGGCTATTAAGCTAATTGCATGTTCACACACTCGGCTTAATCTTTTGCCTCTTAGGCTAAGGTGGCAATGGCATCCACCAATTTTGCGTAAGCTTTTTAAGGTTGGTGCTACATCGTACATATGTGGTTTTAATGGTTTACATGTGGCTAATGCTGTGGACTTGGAATAATTAGAACTAGTGAACACCACGGTGTGGCCTAGTAATTAAGAACGAATTTCAGATTCGAATTCCACACAGTACGTCATAAATTCGATTTCCTGTATTGATAAATCGCACGATGATAGCCGACTGAAAGTTGAAATACCTTTGTAAACCTTATTGAACCTCAAAAACATAAACCATTGTAAAGAACCCATCAACTAATTCCTTTTTAAAATAATAATAATTAGAATCAGTGAGTTGGCTATCAACACATGCCTCGTTACTGAAGCCTCGTGAAAAAGTAGACTTGGATCTTTTCAGTTTTGGGCCCAGCCGTAGTTTTGTTACGCTAACGCTAAGTGACAAATTCGTTGATCTTAATCATATTGATTAGTGCCATATTACCGACCAATGTTGTCCAAATCTTTTAAATAATTAGGTGTGTGATGGCTGATCTTGGTGACATATTTCATGTGCAGTTGAACTCGATGGTATAGATTGTGAACACGGATCTAATGACTTAGACATTGATTTAACACTAATTAGAGAAGGATAAATACGTCGTTTGTACTCCAACATCACTTGCAATGTGAATTAGCATCGTGGAAAAATCCAAGTGCATAGACGATTTTATGTATCTACAATATTATTATATGATTCATATTTTACTAAAATATTGGAGGAATCAATATCTCGACATAAACTAAGAGATAATTCTCATGCCACTTCACCTGGTTGTATAAAACTTGCATGCATCCTGACTTCGAAGACTCTCTCATAGAATTCCAACAATTTCTCCCATTCCTCAAAAGACCACAGGAACGGAGTTGATGCTCCCACATCCATAGGTTGCGAGAGGAGATTTGCGCAAAATTCTGGGTCTTAACTTTGTAAGAAAATATATGATTAGCAATGTGACATTAATGGAGAAGTTGATGCTCCCACGTTCATGAAGAAGTTTTTCTTTTTAACAATAAAATTAATATAAAATGGCGACATTGACTTGTTGATGATCCCTGGGATGCAATTGCATACGTGGTTGCGTTGCGTGCTGCATAAACATCTGAATAATTTTCGTCTTCTGATGCTAGTTATCCCCCAATCAGATGACTAAATTAATTAATATATAAGACCTCACTTGAGTCTTCAACGACAGTACTAATATAAAATCATTACACAAGAGCACACACTAATTAAGAGTTAATAACAATTAATTAACTAACAACGGTCTACAGGAGAAACTATAATACGATTAAATAATTTATTTTAATGCATATTTCGTCGTCTTCAGCCGCGAAAAACATCATGACAACCACGTTTCGCAGGACAGACATACCTCTAACTCAATTTTTTTTTGTTAATTAAGAAGGATTAATTAGCCACAATCAGAGGCAAAGTTGCTTCATCAGGGGTTATTTTCATTTTAAGATAACTTCTAGGGCATGGTCGGTCGTTAGTTCTTGTTTTATATTCACATGATTGTTTTCTGAACTCAATGGATATGGATATGTTTATCAGCAAGTGATGCAAATTTCTGAGAAGTCATAGATTTCGCTTATTGACCTCGCAACTTAAGAGAGAATGACAATGACTTGTTGATGTGAACCTCTCCACATCTTAAATTAACTTTTGTTGTGTGCTTATGACTTATTGAGAATTTGAGAGAGAGAAAGATACGCCACCCTTCAAAAGCAAGAGGGATATATATGTAATCTTCTAATAATATAATGTCATGTATAAGTTTTTATCTGCGTAATAGTATATAATCGAACCAAAATGACATGTAACACGTAATAGTATATAATAGAATCAAAATAACATGTAACAGTGAACTCGTTTAATGTCAACTTACTCCGTTTAGAAGCTATCGTGTTGAGGGGCATAATCACAACACACCAAGTGCTTCTTCACATGCATGCTTATTAAGTGAAAGAGACTCGATGAGCAATTTAAACCCTAAATTAGTTGTAAAACAATGCTCATTGTTGAAGGATTCCCCAATATATCCAAACAACTTTTAGAGTTAGGTGCAATGTGATGACCACACATTAACACATTGAAGCACGTCTACATTGTTTTAGAAACCCATTTACGTGCCACTTTTGAGCAACAATAATTTCTATACTAAAGGAAGAATATATGTGACCCCATACAAGAGGCATTGAAACTTCAGTACTCGATTGCATTCATTCTAGTAATGATGCATGCATGGTGCGTTGTTGCTTCTCTTGCCGGGCCATGCCGAGGCCAAAAGCTTGGGTGCTGCCATCCGACATGACAGAAGATGCGCGATCGATCGATCCATATAGTGTTGGCTAAGGTTTTTAGGTCATAAAAATGTGGCTTAGGATCAATTGTGAAGGTAGAACCCTAGAAGAACACCTTCCTTTTTGTGCACGCTAAGGTCACAAATATCAGTCATCCCATGATGTGCTACGCTATCGGCTATATAATGAGGTTTTACTGTTGCTATTGCAGCTATAAGGTTGCATACCTGAGAAGTGACAACAGCTTGCTTCTCTATTTTTGGTTAAAGCCTAGAGCTACAGAATGATAACCTTTGTAAGTAGCACACACTACATACCATATATACAATATATACGTAAGATTGAATTTACAAGTTCGGTGGGGCTTGATCCTTCTACGTCTAGACTGATAAAGGAGCTTTTGATCATGCGATTCATTGTAGTAAAAATTGTGTCTGAGTCGTGTTTGGTGTTACCATGTTAGACCAAACAAAGAAAAAGAGCGTCGAAAAACAAGTTAAGATGATAATAATAGATTTAGGGTTCAATTCTAATCGTATCTCAATCACGAATCAATACTATGATACCGGGATCAAGGTTCTAAATGTGACATGCTCTAGTTGACGAGCTTAGGAGCCTAGACGGATTTTTATTTTATTTTAATTAGATTGATTATATAATAATAAAAACATATACATAAGTGACTACTCACACAACTATATTTAAATTAATTACACACACACACACACACACTTGTATTGGAAACATAAATGCAAAATAGAAGGACATATAAATTATAAAGTACTACAATTGAATGAATACATAAACTAAACTATATATTTAGAGTTATTTTACAAGAAAGAAAGTCAAGAATTATTTTACAAGAAAATTATCTTTGAACCCTTTAATCTAAAAAGAATAATGTAAGGCCTCGTTTGGCAGCTCAGACTGTACTGACTATTTTTGTCGGATAGGATAAATAGCCACCGGATAGTACTGACTAAATTAGTCTGGCGTTTGATGCAGTATCAGACTAATGACCGTATTATTTATACTGTATTTGGTATTATACTAGATAGGAGGAATCAAACTTAAAATAAAATTAAAAAAAAAAAAAGTGAAATCATTTTTTTTGTTCCTAGATCTCTCCGCACCCCCAAACACCCTCCCTCTCTTTCCCTTCTTCTTCCCCGACTGCAGAAGAATCCCAAATAATTGTTCCCCAGCTCTCTCCGCCATACCCCCCAAACTCCCTCCCTTTCTCTCCCATATTCTTCTTCCCCGATTGCAGAAAAATCCCAAATAAATTCAAATAGCCAGCTGCAGAAAAATCCCAAATTGAAATCATCTCTTCGCCGCACCATGTTTCTTTGCAAGACCCAGTTGCAGGGGAGGACGGCGAGTAGGTGATGAGGAAGGCCACAAGGAGAGGAAGATGAGGAAGGCCACAAGGAGAGGAAGATGAGGAAGGCCACGAGCACTAGGAGAGCAGAGATGGCGAAAGAAAGCAGCGCAACAGAAGGCGACAGGGAGGACGGCGATGGTGAGAGAAGGCGACAGGGAGGACGACGATGGCGAGAGAAGGTGAGGGGGAGGATGACGATGTCGAGAGAAGTGAGAGAGAGGACCAAGTTCGCGAGAGAGGAGAGTGAAACCGACTAAATAATCCGGGCGTTTTGGTTGGTTTTATTAAGCGGGCGTATACCGTGTTAAATAAGCCGACCGGTTAAATTAATCCGGCGCTTATTTAGTACGAGTGAACGCCAAACACCCGAGTCCGTATAACTAATCCTATCTGATCTGCCAAACAGGGCCTAAAGCAACAAAAAGTGAAACAACCGAGCTTGGTAGCATAAGCTTGTAACTAAGCAGGATATTAAAGCGATTGATGGGTAATGAAGCCTTAGTCAAGTGAGGCATGGTATTTGACATATGTTCACCATTCTTGTAAAGTCACTTTAAGCACGTCTTAAGCCTCTCGAGTTAATAAGGGCATCTCACCTTTACAAGTGGGGTAGCCAACAAACAAAAAATTAAATGCCTAGGGCTTCCTAGACCGCCTACTCGCTGTCTAAAGACTTCACCGAATTTCTAAATACCTAGACCCTAATCGGGACGGCCTTAGTGCCTAGGTCCTTCTTAGGCTGCTTTTTCGACAGTGACAGGGATTGGATTAGGCAAATTTTATCTAAACTTTTACTTGATTTAGTTCATCAAAGAATATGTTCCTACTTCCCATCAATTTTCATTTGGGATAAAAGTGGTCCATTCTGGAAAGAGGACAAAGCTTTTCCATAACATGATGGGATACAGCAATATTCGTGGATTGTTCTTCAAAGCCATCGGGTTTTAGCCCCAAAAGAAACCTAACTAAATGGGCAAAGCAAAGCCTTTTTTATTTTCTTTCTATATGCATAAGCACTCCAATAACTCTTCTAGCTAGCTCACACAAACACAAACAAACAAATCAAACAACCATTTTTCAGTTGATAAAAATAAAAAACAACCATTTTTTCTGGTAATTTAGACCTACCTGATTTCTGTTCGTAATCATATACTTGAATAAAATATTTTAAATGGGAAACAACATAAATAATAACATTATAAGAAAAAAAAAATGATTTCTTAATAGACGCTTGATATGATATTATATTGTTAGACTGTAACTTAACTTGAATCATTAAAATTTAAACAAGCGAACGTATTTGATGTCGGTATAGTTCAAACCCACAGTTTGCTATTGTAATATTCGAAATTGTCACTTTCTTCCTAATCAGTGTGCTTAAAATTAATAACACTAATAAAACTGAAAAATGTGGGAAGATGCAGAAGACAATTTAGACCCACTAAAACATTGAAATATATGGTTGACAAAATTTGGGTGGCGTACCAAACTATATAATTCCATCTGAAATTTCGCACGCAGGAACAAAAGTTGGGATGAACAATTGCACACAATATCACAAGGAAGCTGAAACGGTTTCTTCACTTTGATCCCCACCTTACATTCATTTATTTAACATCATTAATCATAGAAAAATGTTATTTCGGTTCTAACTTATTTAGGTGAGACTCACTCATTTGTATGAGAGAAGTTAATAAGTAATGGTGTTTCAAATAATAATTCTAGTTTGTTAGAGAAGATTTACATTTTTTTTAACAAACGATACTATCTATATTAAGGGGATGGAGGAGTGGGCCAAGCCTCACAATAAGCTAGCAATAATGTGGTTCAAATTTGCCTTTGGCGAAAATCAAACCTAAGACCTCTCATTTACAAGTGAAGAAGAATATTACTAGACCATTAGAGAAGATTTACTTAGATATGCATATTCACTATATTAAATGCATTTTAAAAGAATAAATGAATTACAACTTTCATATTTGTTCAAGTTGAAGGTTGTTTGTGAAGAAAAGATATCCTTATTTTATTTTTATTTTTTTGGCCAAAAGAAAAATATCCTTATTAATCTCCACAAAAATTGTAGGATCAAAATGAACAACTTTTCTTTATGAGTAACTTTCAATTTGGACAGAATAAGGAAGTTGTATCCATTTCTTACTTCAAAATGCCTTTAATATAGTGAACAGTCATACACAAGCTAGCCTTCTGTAACAAACGAGACCTAATAGCATTTACATTTGTGAAGGCTATACACTGACACTGGTGCATATAGTTTGGACAAAGTTCTACTTTTTTATACAACGATATCCTACTCTAAATGTTAATCTTAAACATCATACTTCAATCAGAGATAAATATCATTAGAACACAGCATTACTAACAAAGAAGTTCTACTTTGGTTCTTGTAGTTTATTTTTCTCTTTTGTCTCGTTCGTTAACGGAATTAACCAGACAAATATTTTGGTCCTTATAATTTAAGTTGTCGCAATTTGGGCCATGTAGTTTACCAATTCTACAAGACTCGGGCGTTTTTAGCAACGCAGATATTACGAGCTATTCGATGGCCCAATTTTTGGGGGCCCAAATTGTTGGTCCACTCTCGGTCTCATAGGCTCACAGACCAGCTCCGGCAAAGTGGCAAACAACAGTGATACCATTTCCTTCGCTGCCGCAAGGCAGGTACCGGTTCTGTATAGAGCCGAATTTAAGAGCGTTTTTGAGAGAGAGAAAGAGAGAGGCACAATGGAGGTGGAACTGAAGGAGTTGTTGAGCGACCTCGAATCGCTGAAGAAATCGCTCGCCGATCCTTCTCATCATGCTCCCATCGATAAGGTAAAATCTCGCAATTCCGATCCGTTTGAGATTCAGCTGAGAATTTGAGAGAGCTTTTGGTTTGGATTTTACCGGTTGCGATCGAATTAGCTGCTTGATTTGGCTGCAACGGATCGATTTTCGGTTTTTATGTTTTAATGTTCATTGTTCATATGAAATTTCAGTAATCTATGCGTTGACTTTTGATTAGTATTGCTTGTTAATTGATTGCATGTTTATTCGTTTAATTTTTTGGTGGTTGTTTGTTTCCTGAGAAAATTGAGAGAAAGAAACTAGGATATTTAATTATATATGTTTAGCTTGAAGTTTGATTTATGAAACACAAGTGAAACGTTTTCAATTAGCTGAATGCTGATAAGTTTACTAAAGTTTTGTACCTTTTCTTGTAGAGCTGACTTTTCTTTTTGCTTCATTAAAAATGTAATTTGTAGCTACAATTGCGTGTAGAACGCCTTACGAGCCTTGCAAATTCTGGACCTGTTCGGCGTTCAAAAGTGAAGGTAATTCTACGGTTTATCTACTGTCATTGTCAAAATGTATGATATTAGGTGATGATTTCATTGTTTGTTCAAGCATTACATGTTACGTTGGCAGGATATGAGTGCCGAGGTTGTAGATAGCAATCCTTACAGTAGGCTTATGGCACTTCAAAGGATGGGCATTGTGGAAAACTATGAAAGAATACGGGACTTCTCAGTTGCCATTGTTGTGTGTATTTATCTCCTCTTTCATTGTTTCATTTTGTAATTATAAACGAAATTAATCTAGTTATTGCCAATGCCTTGTAGTGATGTCCTATTTGGTTATCTGCAGGGAGTAGGCGGTGTAGGAAGTGTAGCAGCTGAGATGCTAACAAGATGTGGTATTGGTCGCCTTTTGTTGTATGATTATGACAAAGTAGAGTTAGCTAACATGAATAGGTTATTCTTTCGACCAGAGCAGGTATTCATACTCGTTATACTCATTCGCTATTCTTAATATGTGAAAAATTTCTTTACTGGTCCTCAATCAGGTTTATGCTTCAAAGACTAGGTGTTTAATGCTTCAAAGACTAGGTGTTTTATGCTTCAAAGATTTACCAAAGTCCCTTTTTCTCGCCTTTATTCCCTTTTTTTTTTTACATACCCCACAAAATTTTATTTTCCAAGTAATTCATGATCATACATTTTTGAAGTTTTCATTTTAATGTGTTTTCCTTCTCAGAGTGGTATGACGAAAACAGATGCTGCTGTACAGACCCTTTCAGACATAAATCCCGATGTTGTGCTTGAGGTAAGCATTTATCAGGATTTGTTCTCCTTTCAAACTTAATGACAACCATAAAAGTTTATTCGATCTTAAATTTTCTGTGTACACTTTCTAGGCATAGATAGCTGGATTGTATGATAATGCCACTAGTATTGATCCTTGTATATTTGATCTCCCAATCATAGTGCCCATAGTTTGTAACCATGCTAATCAATTTCTTTGTGTTTAGAGCTATACACTGAACATCACAACTGTGCAAGGTTTTGATACCTTTATGGCCAGTTTAAAAAATAAATCATTTCACCGAAATAAAGAAGGCAGTGGCGTGGACCTTGTACTAAGCTGTGTTGATAATTATGAAGCAAGAATGGCTGTTAATCAGGTATGAAGTTATCACTTATAAATTTATAATTATGTTCTCTTCATTCTTTCTGCCTCCAAGTAAACCATCGTAACGTTTTTTTTTTTTTATTGTGAAACAGGCTTGCAATGAACTGAATCAGACATGGATGGAGTCTGGTAAGCAAATAGTTCCTACATTTGTGAAACCTTAAGTGTTAACTGAATGACTCATGGTGTATGACCTAGTTTTGTATGTATGAGTCATATGGTCAAGGACGAAATTCACATGAAGAACATAAACTTTGACAGGTGTGTCTGAGGATGCTGTTTCAGGCCATATTCAGTTGCTGATTCCTGGTGAAACTGCCTGTTTTGCATGTGCACCACCTTTGGTATGCTTCTCGTGCTTGAAGTTTGATGATGCTGAAGGATTCTCTCTGAGGAATATAAAACATGAAGAATTGAAAATTGATATTCTTTCTGTCTTATATATCTCTTCTTTAGGTTGTGGCATCTGGAGTGGATGAACGTACACTTAAGCGTGAAGGGGTGTGTGCTGCATCTTTACCTACCACTATGGTATGGAATTTCATTTCCAGTCTATTGGCGGCTCTCCCTTCTTCGGACTTTTATCATTCAAACTTGTTGGTGTTAGTGTTTCACTGGTTGTTTGCTTCAAATTCATGTAGTAGGGTGACCACATGAATATGTTGGCATATAATTTTACAAAGAGAAATAAAAAAAGAAAATCTTTCAACTGAATATGATGCTTCGCTTTGTCAATCTGTAGTAGTGGAGACTATCTATAATTCGTTGATTAATATGTCGGCATATCATGTCCTATCGCAACTGATTTGTTTTCATCTTTTAGGGAGTTGTTGCTGGGCTTCTAGTCCAAAATACACTAAAATACTTGCTGAACTTCGGAAACGTCTCCCCATACTTGGTGAGTCGTATGTTATATTCTCTCCCATTCTGCTTTATTTGGCAAAACATCTCGAAGGATGTTGTAAAATCTTAGATCTATATGTTTAAGATTTAGCATCAAATGCTGCATCGCTGCTCCGTGCTGATCTGCCTGATTTTTGATTTGCTTGGTTGCAGGGATATAATTCTCTTAAAGACTTCTTCCCAACTATGGAAATGAAGCCAAACCCTCAGTGTTCTAATTTTGCTTGTCTGGAACGGCAGGTAAAGAAACTAAGAGCCGGCCTTGGGCACCTGAACTGGATCTAAATGATTATTTAAACATCTGGTTAATTGGTTTGTCATTGATGCTGAGGTAATATCTACCGTGCAGAAAGAGTACTTGCTTGTAAAGCCAGCTAGGGATGCTGCAATTAAAGCAAAGATGGAAGCTGAAGCATCATCAGTTCCGGAATCTCCACTACATCTTGATAATGAATGGGAAATAAGGTACTTCTACCAACAATGGAATGTTTCTTCATATTAAGTAGTTAATGTTTCTTTGTGTTAAATAGTTACAAACATCAGGGATGTTTACTAAGTTGCATATAAAAAGAATGACATGCATTTCGGAGGACTAGTTTCATGGAAATGAAAGCATACATTCAATTTGTGTTTGCAGTGTTGTTGATGATAACGAGCCGGAAAGTACGGAGGCCCAAACTCCAGGTAATTTATCCTTTACTGTTTCAAGTTCTATGGATTTTGCTCGAACATCTCCACCATTTGGAATTGGAATTCTGTGGTGATTTACAATTCCTTATATTTGATACATTTATGGTTTTACAAATTTATGAATGGCTTGTTTTCTCTTCATTATCCGTCATCTGGCCTCAGATGCTCTTCCAGAAGGTCTTGTTCGCGAGCTTCCCAGTGCAGATGAGTTCCAAAAACCACCTACTGAAGCTACAAAGGGTACAATTGACGACCTAGAAGATCTTCGAAAGCAACTTGAGGCCCTAAATTCTTGAATAAATCACAGATGTTCGTTTTTGAGGTAGTCCATTATTGCTTTAGCAATCGAAATCGATCCTTAGCTTTCGTGTTTTTTTAAGGTTAGAGTCACACCCTGAAGTGGGGTGTACATGAGATGGATCATACTAACTTCTCATACATTATGGAGGTTGCTAAGTAATGAATTTGTAAGTGAAATGTCGTTAACCAGTCGAGCTACAAGTCCATTGCAATTCCACTGGACTTTACTTAAATACGTTTAGCTCCATATAAGTGAATACTATCAACAAAAGCAACACGCATAGCATGACAGTTCTTCCAATTTCGATAAAATGAAGTAACGTAGGATCGATCGATCATTAGTGCATATAAAGAATCACAGACCTCGCTACGCCACATCACGAAGAGGATCGATCAAGATTTTATTCAGTTCTTGTACAGATCCCGCGGAATAGGCGTGCCAAATCTTGGAACTGCAGGTAGAGCGTTTTTCCAGAAAGACAACTGAGGCATTGGAAGTACTCGTGATCGACCTTATCAAACTTATCAACCTTGACTGACGGGGTTCACAAATCACAGCCATTTTCTTCAAATTCTGAGCATGTTCGAGCACATACCTTGCAAACTCGATTAGATTAGAGTTGTTAAACCCTTCAGAAACCTCTAATTCTTGGGTTACATGCTTAAGCTGGGATATAAAATCCAGCTTTTGGAGTTGCCAATACCAGCTATCAAATCCATGTTCTGGTATTCCGAACAAATGGGACACGTAAATCTCCAAGGTATTCAAATTAGGGAGTCTTTTGAAAAGAGAGGCCACTGTTGGAACTAGGTTGTTGTCAAACTCTCAAAACTCCAGGTACTCATTCGCAAGCACCAAACGTTATGTAATGGTGGTGCAGTGCAACCTTCCTTGGACAGAGTTGTTATAGTCCATCGGTCGCGTAAAGCAAGAACCTTAACACTTTGAACAACACTAGAGAGGAGGAACTGATCATGAGATGCGGTTTCCATCTCAACTCCGGGCTGATTGTGGACAGCTTCAAGCTCTGCTTTTTCCAAACGATTAAATTCGCCCGGATTCCGAATGTTCATCATCTTGGTTCCTCTCCAATGCATCCTCAAGTACGTAAGATTTGGAGCAGAAATTTCCAACGGCCTGCCATTGCAAGCTATATTTACTCGCTCAAGTTTCTCAGCAGAGATATGAAGATGGTGGAGGGGGCTCCGCCCGAAATCAAGTGCAGCCGAAACGACTTCAAAGACGGGCTTTCCAATGGTGATATTTTGTAACCTAGCCACATCTTTAAGTACCAATTCCTTAAGAAATCTGCAGACCGACGAAACCCATTTGCAAAATCCGTCCAACCTCAAGCAAACCAGATTAGAAACAGTGCAAGTAGCAATGCTGCGAGCTTTAATAATTGTATCAAACATTTCAAGATCTATAGACTTCAGAGACCCACAGTTGAAAGCGCAACAAGGAAACTCAACTCGTTCACGTTTGGCGTTGGCGGACGACCATATCCCATAGAAAACAGAAAGATTTTCAAGACGACAGTCGACAGCATTATGAATAGAAGCGCAAACTCGACGTGCCTCATTGTCCCTCCAATTTGGGATGCTGGTATCCCGCTCAAATCGATGGTGCGGAAACTCCCACTCAAGATCAAAAGGTTTGTAACCGTATCTTGTCTTTGCCATTCGCGAGCTGGCGGCGGGAGAAGAAGTTGTCCAAGGAAGCCAGCAGCTCCAGTCGCTTGTCGAAGGTGTCTGTAGAATCTGAGGGAAATTGAGAAAAATTCAAGGTGGGAATGGAGGTACAAACTTGTCTACATCTTTTCGACAAGCTTCCGACTCGGATTACATCTGAGTAGGGAAGAGGGGACAGAATGCGATGAACAACTTCATCGGGAAGACCACTGAATCTGTCGTCTTTGTTTATTTTAGCATCCGGATCCTCAACCTCATCGGAAGCAGAAGCGGAAGCGGAAGCAGGAGGAGCTATTTGTGATCGCTTCATCGTCGAAGAAAATCGACTAGGGTTTTTGACTAAACCCTAGCTATATATGTGTGTGGTATTAGCAATTTGTATGCATGCATATTATGGAAGTTACCGAATAAAAGTTATAAAAAAAAAAAATAAAGAAAGAGAGATAAAAAATAGGAGTGGGAGAGAAAGTGGGTAAAAGTGAAAACTGTTGTGACCTATATTTAACTGAGAAAAAGAGAAATGTACAGCAGAGAAGAAAGAGGGATCGAGAATATGTTTGAGGAATGTGTTATTTCTCAAATCTTGTGTTAGAGAAACTTGCTCTTCAAGTAATATAAAGTCTAATAGGAAAGATCTTCTAGATTTGAAAGATTCCTAATATACCTTTACTTAGGATTTACACAACCACAATATTTATTATAATGTATATCACAACTCAATTGACGTCGTATATGCCATTTTAGTCATTTCACACATTTTAAACTCACATTTTGTAGATCTAACTTCAATGTATTTTTAATTTTAAAATTTGGTTTTTTTTTAAGAAAATCTCGATGAGGAGTATTTTTAATTTTCACATAAAAAAAGTTATTTTTCATGTAGAAAAGGTTTATTTTAGGGAAATTGGAGGCTTTAGTTTTCTACCAAACCTCAGCTCCAATTGTTACTGACGCAAAAGTTTCTCTCTTTTGAAGTCCTTTACACGAATACAAAAATTATTGTGGTGCTTTTTCTAATTACGAAGAAATTACACAGTCCACGTGGCGTCTTCCATCGCACGCAAAACCCTATATTTGCAAGCGGCTCTCAGCCGTTTCAGAAATCAAAACCACCGAAAACTCCATCGGTGTCAGCTCAGCGGCCTCCAGCCCTCGATTGCTTCCTCTGCAAAAACCCACAAAAATTAGTAAACCAATCGCAAATGGCGCCCGTTGAAGAAATAGCAGACAAGGAGAAAGCAGCTCCCGAGGCAAAACCAGAAGCGGAGGAGGAAGAAGAAGTGGAAGAAGACGAAGAGGATGAGGAGCTTTGGACGTCGGACTCCGACGTCGGAGATGCGTTGGACTATTTGGACTCCAAGGACGACGACAGAGGAGTAGAAGGCGGCTTCACCATCAATTCACGGCGGCCCAATGCCCACGGCGGTCTTCACTCCCGCCCTGCTTCCTCGACCCTTCAGCCTCTCGCTAATCGCAACCAGAAGTTCACCACCCACATCCGAGCTTCGCCTCTGGAGGTACAAATTTTGCAAATTTAACACTGAAATTTTAATTGGGTTTGTTCTTCCTGCTGTTGTAATTGTATGTAAGACTTAGAATTTAAAGCGGATTTCTATTGTAAAATTGTTTGGTTGCAAGTCTGTTTATTGTTTGGTGCTGATTTTCTTGCAAAGTTGACGTCTTTTGTTTTGGGTTTTGCGGGTGTAGGAGTGGGAAGGGAGGTTCAACGTTGGAATGTCCAACTCCGTGACCACTGCCATTCGGGGTAGTGTTCGGGACATGGCCATTGGCAGAACGAAAACTACTGAGAAAGCGGACCGTGCCACTGTTGAGCAGGTGAAAGACAGCATTTTCCATTCATGGGTTTTCTTTAATCATTCCAATTATGTGTTTTAGCTCATTAGTTTTAGTGATTGTGTGTTTTCACTAGGCCATTGATCCTAGAACTCGGATGGTTTTGTTCAAAATGTTGAATAGTGGCGTGTTTCATGATATCAATGGCTGCATTTCTACCGGGAAAGAAGTACGTATTGAGTTACTCATATTGTAACCTCTAATTTATTGACTTGGTATTGATCTTGCTGCAGTGAATCGGTGATGATAACTGCTTAATTTAGTTTTGATCGTGGAATTGTTTTTTCTTCTTGAACAGGCAAACGTGTATCACGCAACAAAATCTGATGGCCAGGAAATGGCGATCAAAGTGTTCAAAACATCTATTCTGGTTTTCAAGTAAGCTTTCTGTGACACTTTGAGCTTGTTCCAATGGCTAATTGACAGTTTAACAAAGTCAGATTGTTATTAGGTTGAACAATATAAGCTCAACAAATATGAGAAATTTCTTTGGGGCATAGAAATATATACTGCTCATTGCTACCAAATCTTCTAAACTTTATCTTTCTTTGCTTTATCATGTAGATGTGTGATGTTTCTTTCGAGTTTATTTTTAAATCCTTATTTTTTCTGAAGTTGTTATCTTGTTGTCTTTGATAAGTATAACAAGTTAGCCATGTAATCATAGACCATGCAGAAGAATATTTTTCAGTTCCGAGGACAACCAGTTAGTGTGCTGAATTTTCCGTACTTGTGTTTATAGCAATAGATTTATAATGTATCTTACTTGTCTGCCGGCCAAAAAACTTCAGGGACAGGGATAGATACGTACAAGGGGATTACCGATTCAGACATGGATATTGCAAGCGCAATCCTAGGAAAATGGTGCAGACTTGGGCTGAGAAAGAAATGAGGAATTTAAAGAGGTAAGACAAACACAACTTTAAATATGAGTACAATTAAGTCTTTGGTAAGTAGCAGCACTAATTTAACCTTGTTTAAATCTGCATATGAGTACTATCTTCACTTTGTCTCTAATAAGTACATATGTGGAAATACAAAGGAAGTGTCTATCCATTTTGCACAATGGTTCTAGCTTAAGTTTATGTAAAAATTCCGCTTCAGTCCTATTAATTTATCAAGCTGGTTTTGTCGTGCTAATGAATGTGAGATGGTCTGCGAAAATGCAGGCTAAAGGACAATGGAATTAGGTGCCCATCTACAGTTATTTTAAGACTTCATGTTCTGGTCATGGAATTCATAGGTATCTCTAATTTTAATGGACATATATTCTGACGGAATTGAAATATCAATTTGATTTGGTTTTATTGATTATATAAAAAAATACTTTCTGCTTAGAGTAGCTTTGATTAATGTAATCTATTACAGGGAAGTCAGGTTGGGCAGCACCTCGTCTAAAGGATGCTGCATTATCACTAGACAAGCTACGAGAAGGTTATATGGAGGTGTGCCAAAATCTTTCATATGAAAATATTTTTTTGTGATAATAATTTAAATACAAGAACCTGTTGGTCAAGATAGTTCTACTGGGACATGTGCACATGCACTTAGATTTGTTTTTGGATTGTAAACGAATGTCACTATTGGGAAACTTTTAAATGAACGAATTTTATGCTAGCAAAAATGTTATTTTTGTATTTGATAATTTCTTTGGGTACTGGAGTGACGCCGTAGTATTTTCTGCCAGATGATTATTGCTATGCGAACAATGTATCAGAAGAGCAAACTGGTGCATGGAGACCTTAGTGAATACAACATACTTTACTTTGAGGTGAGTTGCTACAAACGACTTTGAAGTTTGAGCTTATTGCACATGATAGTGTGCTATGTTCTTATGTCTTCCCTTCCTCTTTGGCAGGGTCACTTGTACATTATTGATGTTTCTCAAGCAGTTGATCTGGACCACCCTCATGCCCTTGATTTCCTACGTGAAGATTGCGTCCATGTATCTGTAAGTTCTTCATGCGGAAGTCACTTTCTTAAGTTCTGCTTTCATTGCTTATGAAAAATACAAGTAATGCACTCGCTGATGTGAGCTTATCAAGCGTTTGGTGGCTACAGGATTTCTTTAAAAAACATGGTGTGGCTGTAATGACAATTCGAGAGCTCTTTGATTTTATAGTTGATCCAACTATTGCTGATGATGCAGTGGAGAGTTATCTCGATATGGTTTGATTCCGTCCATTTTGGTCTTAAATATTAAAGAATTTAGGTTCCTATACACTACAAATAAATAGATGAACAACTTAAGTGAGATCTCTGTTTGACTGGCTAACTTCAGGTACAACAAAAGGTTACGGCAAGAGGAGATATATCTGCGGAGGAGGAAATTGCAGACTCTGTATTTGTACAGGTGATGAAAATGTAACAGTGTTTTATTGAATGCCTTTGACTTTGCATATTTGCGTGGTTGTGGGCACCCGAACTTTTGGGACATTGATTTGTGTTTCTTCGCTTCTTTCCAGTCGTACATTCCAAAGACATTAGATGACGTGAAGAATGCTGAGCGGGATGTAATACGGTTAACTAGCGGAGAGGACACTGGAGACATGTACTATAAAACTATTACAGGACTGAAGGAGGCTCTTCCTCAAGGTCAACCAGATTCATCTGAGAAAGAGCATAAACAGGATGATGCTACTTCTGTAGCAGATCCCTCTGCAAATCCCGAAACTGAATCTGACTCTGACACAGATGACGACAACTCAAGTGACTCGGAAGGGCGGAGCTCCTCTTCCGAAACCAAGGCACAGGATCCTCTCGAAAAGAAAGCTGCTAGGAAAGAGAACAAGAAGAAAGTGAAGGAAGAGAAGAGGGAGGCTCGGAAAACTAAAGTGCCGAAGGCGCTGAAGAAACGAAAGAAAAAGATAGCCAAAGCACACAAGACCAGGTAGTTCTGCTTGGGATAACTATAGAGCAATGGATGCTAGAAATTTTTTTGGTAGGAATTAAATTAAGAAAATTGCTTAACTTGTACTCTTTTTCTTTTTCCCAAGAACTACATGTACTTTTGATATATGAGATATATAATCTTATTTTTGAGTTTGCATGTCATCGTACTATAAAATTGTATTATCAACATAGGACGTCACGGATGATATAGTTTCTCTTCTCTCACACACAATCATATCAGCATCTAACGGTTGGTCTTCTAGTCAACGTAATGGGTGGTTTAAAATTAATACAAATTTTAAACTGGGTTTAAAAAGCTAAAACAAAAATCCTCGCGGTCCATTTTAACAACTCAGCTCGATTATTGGGGTTAAAATGTAATTAATCCAAAATAAATGTCACACAATTGTGTTGCTAAACCACCATCTCGAAAACGACGTCGTTGCTGCCCCCTTGTTTTAATTGTATCAGCAGTTCACAGAAAGCTGCAAAATTCGCAGCACTGTCAGCTTTCCGCTCTCTCCTCCTCCTCCTTCGCGGGGAGCAAAATGTCGAACTCCGGAGACCAAACCCTAGCCGCGACACCACCAGCACCACCGCCAGCGGCAACCGAAGAAGAAGAAGCGGTGGCAGAACAGAGAGTCTCCGACAACGACAACGCCAGCGAGCAGTCCTCCCAGGAATGGGAGACCATGGCCCGAGCTTGGCTCTGCTCGTTCCCCGAGGCCAAAGCTGTCTCCATGGACGAGGTCGAAGCCTGGATCGACTCCAACTTCGATTTCATACCCCAAGGCATCAAGTCCATGCCCCGCGGCGACCTCTGCCACCGCCTCATTGCTATCCAGAATTGCATGCGACTCCCCAACCAGGACCCACATTCTCCAATTCAGGTTTAATTTTGTTAAATTTTCCTAAAAGAAAATTGGGTTTTTGTTAAAGGTCCAATCTTTGTGTGATTAAGCTAATTGGGATTAGATGAGATTTTTAGGCAAATTAGTGAAAGTTTTAGGTGCCTTCTGGCAGATTACTATTTTCGACTATAAACCCTTGATAAAATTACAGTTTAGGGAAAAACACTTCGAACCCAATACTTTAGAAAAATACTTTTCTTGCTTTCCAATGGAGAAAGGTAACAGCGGAATTTCGCAACTAAGAATCAATTAGAGCCTGACAAGTAGATAGTTGGGGAGTTCTTTTCTCCAATTAAGCTCTTATGTTTCTGTAAAACTTATTGTTGTCATTGGTGTTTTTGCTAATTTACTAATGGAGTTTGGGAAATACACCATTGATGTTTGAATTGGTAATATTATGCAGATGTTTTGACATGGTTTCTGTAATGTTAAATGGCAGGAAGGAAAGGAAGAAAACCAGGGTGATATTCCACATGCTCGATTTAAGCGCACTGATCAATGGAGACCAGCTTATATTTGGTTAGAATCGTTGGAGAAAGATGACGTGGTTAAGTCCAAAGATATAGCCGACTGGCTAACTGAGAACCCGGACATCCAAGCAGAGTTGTGCTCTAGGCATTCTAAGTATCATTTGATGCACTATATCAAGAAGTGCCATATGAAGATACTGAAGAGGCGGGAAAAGAAGAAGGTAGTGGATACTTCTTGTTTTAGCTCAATTAGCCTAGAAAATTCCAAGCGTCTGTCTGAAGATGCAGTTGCTTCTTCGATATGGACCACATCAGTAAGATTTTTTTTTTTTTTTTTTGGGTCTCAGTAGTTTTTATTTTTTGTAACGGAGGATGCATCCACTTGGTGATCATAATCTATCAAAAGTTTCCGTTGACTGCTATTTATTTCTGAGTGCTGTTTGGATGGATTACAATTTACATGGTTATATTGCGCGTGTTGAACAGGGTATCAAGCAGCCTGACAAACCAGCCTCTCTAAAGGTTCACAAAGATGTGGTGATGAAGCAACAAGCTTCGCTGCCATGTATGTAACATTTTCTTTATAATCTGTGGAATATTTGAAAGCCATTCTGAATGGAATGACCGGTGTGCTTTTGTCTTTTCAACAACATTCTCTAGTTTGGTTGCATTACAGAGAATGGAGCCATCACCTAAAATTGACAAACAAATAAGTTGAAGTCCTTGAAGTCACGAGACCGAAAACTGTTTAATGAACCGAATAAACTCAGTTTAAAGGCTATAAATAGCCATATGGATTTAAAGTGCTATATAAGATGTTGCATTTTTCCTTCTTAATTTTGTCATTTGACTCAATTCTGTTGGTTCGACCGGCTTCCCAGCTCCACTCTCTGTATGCAATGCATTGATCAATGCACCGAAAGATGGTGATGCATATGTGATGAAACGAAAGGAAGCAATCCAGAAATATGAGATGTAAGTCAACAGTTGATGTTTTCTGCTACATTTTATGCTCCAGAACACATTTCTGCTTGTTTTACTTATTATGTACATGTAATTTCAGATTAGTGGAGCTGGAGAAGCTGCTTGCCCCCACCTTTTTAAGGCGTGAAGTTGCAAACAAATGAAGGGATTATGAAATACCAGAGTCGCTCCTATGTCCTGCCCGCGCATTTGTAGTTCTGTAATGTAGAAAGAGCTTTGCTAACTCGTTACTAGTTTTGCGCTTTTAACTGATCCGAATGATAGTTCTCCTTAGGAAAACCGAGATACAACTTCTCCTAGATTATATATTTCCCTTATAGTTGTACCGATACTACTTCTCGTAGATTAATGAATCATGAACCTTGACTTGCACTGGATTTTAATTTCATCAGCTGAATATGCTATGTTGCAAGAGCATGATACAGAGAATATGCTCTGATCAATCTATATGTATATATTTTTAAGTTCTACTTATTCAAATGTGTAGACTAGGTTATTGCTTAGGGACAGCCATGTGTTTGGTATGTGTTCACACTGACTGCGTGCTTACCGACTTGGAATCGGAAGTCATGAATCAGAATGATACCTGGTTGTTTAGGTACGAGATGTGTGATGAGGGTTCATACCTTACACACTCGTTCGTGTCCTACAGGTTTGGATATAAGAAAACACTATGTGTCAGGTCAATCGGCTACCCTTGTACTGCAAGATTCTAATAATAGTTAATTAGGAATGTGGCTATGTTTAATATTTAAAAAATTGATTGTTTATTACCTAAAAAACATAAGAAATAGGAGTGAGACTGCTTTTGCATGTTTTTTAATTTTTATTATTAATACAACGATTTATTAAACTAAAGATTGATTGAGAATTTTAGGTAAGTCAAACAATGAGTTCACCCAATCATAATAAATTAGTATTTAACTCGACATCACCATGAGTCGAACTTGTTTCTTATTTGAATTTGTGATTTGTAAATTTGTATGTGTTTCTTATTTGAATTTGTGATCTGTAAATTTGTATGTGTTAACGTTTTGTCGGATCCATAAACGTGCAGAGCTTTTACAGTGAAATGAACAATAAGGCGAAAAGAAAACCCATAGCTACGTTTATGTGAAAGCTTCCTTGATTTGGAGGACTTATTTGCCTTATTTGGAAGCTATTGTGAAATTCTTGACTTGACTAATAACACGACGTCACATTTTTAATTTTAAGTCCTCACATAATATTACATAATTGATTTGAAACACCGTTACATTGACATTCCAAGTTCTTGTAGAATTAACGAGCTGGCAAAGTGCAGCATCAATTTGACAAGAGAAGTTTAGCTAAATGATATATAATTATAACTACACTAAGGGGTGAGGAAGTGGGTTAAGCTTCACAATAAATAGTAATAGTAATTTAGATCGATTCACTTTTGGCGAGAATTGAATTTAAAACCTCTCACTTCTATTACTCAATCCAATGTCAAATTTCTCGTTAAGAGTAAAATATTATTCATTTTCGAAGAATTGTATGGAGTCAAACCGATTAAGTATGAGAGGTACACTAATCAGAATAATTTGAATTCAAAACACGATTGTGTTTAACATATTAACAACTCTAAAAACGTAGGCACTTATCCACGTTTGTGAAATGAATTTGAATTCAGAAAACGATTGTATTTAATAGATTAACAACTCTAAAAACGTAGACACTTATCCATGTTTGTGAAATGCCCTCATCTATGAGCCTCTCATGCTTGCCATTTTTCCGATTTACCTTCCCTTCTCTCTCCTCCTCTAGATCTATCCCTTCCCTCTATCCAGTATCACGCCATGCCCTTTAACCCTCTATTCCCCTAGTCTTCCTAACCATCTCCACCCCCGCAATTATTTCTCTCTCATCAGTGAAAGCAACCTAGACCTCCCGATAATTGGTGGAAAAATCATTTTTTCGATCTCTGTTTTTCTTCTGCTGCCTCGATTGTTGATGCAGATGGTTGCGGCCTTGTAACCCATATGAGATAATTTGGTAATTCTTCCCAAATGTATGTAATTTTCCACAATTTTGTTAATTTGTACCTGCAAATCTCTAGGGTTGTCTATGTTCTTGATTTTCTAGGTATCGTAGCATTTGATATGTCGGGAGATTGTGTCAAATTTGTATATGTTGGGTATGCGTTGTGTCAACATTTCTAGAGGTGTAATGCTTGTTATTGGATGATGTTGGTTCTCTGCCCTCTCAATCCGTATTATTTTTAAACATGAATATAGTTGTGTGGAATTCTAGAGGATTTGGCTGCACCAAATTTCAGAATAATGTTACTAATTTAAAGCAGAACCACAAATTGGAGATTCTTGCAATTTGTGAGCCTAGAATTAGTGGTATTAGAGCCCTTTTTGTGGCCAAATCGCTGGGCTTTCCTTCATTTGAAATAGTGGATGCTAATGGGTTCTCTGGAGGGTTATGGCTTCTTTGGGATAACAATAAAGTTCATGTTGATATTATTGGCACCACTGATCAATCCATCTCAGTTTGTGTGAGGGAAGCTGGTTATAACCCAAGGTTGTTTACGTTTATTTATGCTAGCCCTTGTATTGCGAAGATAAGAAAATTGTGGGATTACCTTAGTGGTGTAGCTGACTGCCACCAAATGTCATGGATGCTCTAGTTGAGCCCATGAAAAGATGGAATGTTCATGTCTTAAAGCAGAAGAAGAAGAAGCTCCTTGGACGCATTGTTGGTATCCATAAAGTACTACGTAGAGGCCCAAACAATTTTCTTCTCAACTTGGAACAAGAATTAATTTCAGAGTTAAACGAAATTATAAATCAGGAAGTTGTCTTCTGGCATCAAAAGTCTAGATTGAAATGGTCACCAGACGATGACCTTAATGCTAAATTTTTCCATCTTATCACGATTGTGAGAAGAAGGAGAAATTGAATTGAGGGACTGAACAATGATCATGGTGATTGAATTGTAAACCATGATGAACTGAAAAGTCTTGCTGTGGAGTTCTTTCAGACACTATTCTTTCATGGCAATGGTCTTGACATGTTAATTCTCCACCTAAACTTTTTCCTTCTATTCATTTGGATGATATTGGATCACTTAATAGAGAGATTGACCCTTGCGGAAGTTAAGTTTAGCCTTTTTCAGTATTGGAGGTACTAAAGCACCGGGTATCGATGGGTTTCTTGCTTGCTTTTATCAAGCTCAATGGGGCAGATGTGCAAGATTGTTGATATGGTTAAAACAACATTTCAAATTCATAAATTGCCTCATGGTTTGAATGGTACATTAATTTCTCTTGTGCCTAAAATTGAGAACCCTCAAAGGATGAGGCTCATGCCTCTTCTCCCTGGATTGATAAGCCTAAATCAAGCTAGCTTTGTGCTTGACAGGCATATAATGGATAATATTCTCATTGCACAGGAGATTCTTTATAAGTTTAGAAAGTCCAAGGGTAAGAAAGGTTTTTCAGCTTGGAAATTTGATTTGTCCAAGGCTTATGACCGTTTAAATTGGAGCTTTATCAGTGGTGACCTCAATGAGATTGGCCTGCCTGAAAGTTTGATTCATCTTATCATGGACTGCGTATCCTCTATTAATTACCAGGTCTGTGTTAATGGTGAATTAACCGAGAGCTTTACGCCTAGTAATAGTATCTGACAATAGGATCATTTGTCCCCTTATATTTTTGTACTTTGTGTTGAGAAGTTGTCACACATTGTTACTAATGAAGTCAATTCTGGTAAGTGGAAACTTGTCGAAGCTTCTTAGTTTGGTCCCAGCGCCTCTCATTTTTTCTTCGTAGTTGATCTTATGCTATTTGCAGATGCAACACCAAAACAATCTAGGGTGATGAAGAGATGTATTTACAAATTCTTCCTAGCATCTGGCCAAGCAGTCAACCTTGAGAAGTCTGTGTTGTATTGTTCTCCTAATACTTGTGCATACGAGGCTAGAGAAATCAGTGCTATTTGTGGATCTCCTCTATCTGATGATCTTGGAAATTATTTGGGGATGCCATTGATCCAATGTAGAGTCTCTAAGTCAACTTATAAAGGTGTGATTGATAAAGTTCAGAGTAGACTTTCTTCTTGGAAGAGTAATACCCTTTCAATGGCTAGAAGAGCCACCTTAATCCAAGCAGTCACCTCTGCTATACCAGTGTATGCTATGCAAACCACTAAGCTTTTGATTAGTGTATGCAAGCATTTGGATAAGTTGAATAGAAACTTCTTTTGGGGGGACTCTCAATAGAAAAAGAAAATTCATTTACGTCAATGGAACCTTGTTTGCAGGGCCAAGTGCGTTGGAGGTGTGGGATAAAAGAAAACGACCGAGATGAACTAAGCTTTGTTGGCTAAAATTGGATGGAGAATTCATGCTAAGGATACATGTCTTCGGGCGAAAATCTATGAGACGAAATATTTGCAAGGGAACTTTATTTTCGAAAGTTTGATTTGCAAGGGAACTTTGTTGAACGATCCTTTTATTAATTATATTGATGCTTATAACTTTCCTAAGGAGGATTTTCCAATCTCTTATTTCTTTCGGGATAGTTGGTGGGATGTCAGTAAGCTAAAGATCTGCTCTTCTAGAAAACTTGGTTCAAAAAATTATTAGCTGGCCTGCTGGGACTATTGGTGCTAAAGAGGACAAACTTATATGGAGATGCACTTCAAATAGAACTTTCACCGTAAAGGCTGCCTATAATGTGTTATATGATTGTGCTATGTGTTAGTCTGTTTGGCGTCTTCACCCCTTATATTCACCAAAAAAACAAAAAAAAAAAACATAAATTAATTTCGTGGGTGCTGGGACTATTGGTGCTAGAGAGGAAAAACTTATATGGAAATGCACTTCAAATAGAACTTTCACCGTAAAGGCTGCCTATAATGTGTTATATGATTGTGCTATCTATTAGTTTGTTTGGGTGTCTTCACCACCTATATTCACCAAAAAAAAACATAAATTAATTTCGTGGGCCTAAGCTTCTTAAACCATATTTGCACTCCAGTCTACAGCATCGTCTCACAAAATATGCTGTGATCAATTTACATATTAATATTTGATCACGTTTTCCTTTTTTGCATAAAGAATTAATTTATTGTGCCTATTTGCAGTAAAGATAAGATATCCTGTCTGGAATTATATAAATGAGTAAAATAAAATGCGAGTCACGTGACCTATATCTTTATGGTCGAACTGAACCATCTGACCTAGACATTATCTGCATTTCCCATCTCTACAAGATATTTGGGGATTCGACCAAAAATAAATTAGGTATGGATACATGTAAGAATACTGTTATTCATATCATATTTTTGTATCATATTTTTATATCATTTTAGGTGGTAATTGATGTGGATAGTCACATCATTTGAATTAATCAGATTTTTAAATTTAGTTCATTATTTAATAAACTGATAATTAAAAAAAAAAAAAAACTAGTTAATCAAATAATGATTGTGGTATACGAGGAGTCTTTCTCTTTCATTTTCTTGGGTTTTGCAAATTTTTCAAATAATGTAGTTGTCCATATCAAATGCCACTTAAGGTGGTATATAAATATGGTATAAAAACATAGTATGAAGAACATTACTCTACATGTAAACAATATGAATTTGAATTATTTTGATGGCAAATACCAAGGAAACTCTTTTAAGTGTGAGAATTTTTTATGAACTCTCCATCACATCATGTCGTTGGCGCAATTCTTGTGCCAACATCATAAAACCTTATGCCAGAATCATGAAGTGGTGTATAATTTATGGAGAGTCCCACTTTGAGAAAGTTTCCTTAGTATTTCTCTTATTTTAATTATTGAGTTTCATGCGTTACTAAAATATATGTAAGAAAATCATTTCACTCCCTAAGTTTGTCATGTGTTTATTTACAGATAATACTTAAAAATCTTGATCAACAAAGAGACTAGTCGATCTGATTCGCTCTCACCTCTAGCGCGTTAGTATTACTATGGGCCCACTTTTAAATTTATTGGGTAATGTAGTCCCATACTCTTTATTTATTGGTGTTGTTTTTACTTCCAAATGGTACACAAAGAAAGGTTATCACTAATCACTAATCAAAGATGGAAAAGGAGTTCACTAATTAATTGTTTTGTTGGTCATACCTTGCTGTAAAGATAATCTCTCCACGAGAGCGAGGGGTACGTGGATGTTTTAAGATTTGAAATGTTTCAGATGGTGTATTAATCGTAGCTTCTTTTGTTTGTATGCTTTACAAAAAATAATAAAAAAGATGGAGGATAATGTGTCTTTGAATTATCAATCGTCCCTTCCCTAGAATTGAAAATCATTGTAGAGATTTGGAGATCAATCTTTGGGAATCAATGCAAATAAAAAATATTATTATTATTATTATCGTCGTCGTTCTCGTCGTTGTTATTATTATTATTATTATTATTATTATTATTATTATTAGGTTAATATTAAGAAGATCAAATTTCTAAATTAAATTTTGTAAATCAAATGACATGGATGTTGATTAACATACTTATTTCTTTTTGGTGATCCATAATTTTCATCTGCAAATTTAATTTAAAATTTTAATTTCCCTAATATTATCATTATTATTATTATTGTTGTTGTTGTAAATTGTCGATTGCACCCACTACTTTCCGGATACAAACTGTCTTCTTTACTTTTTATCTAGTTTAGATTAGTTGTACTCGATCGTATCACTTATAAAAAATAAAAAATAAAAAATTGTCACTATTTAGGGCACTATTCTCATGTTCATTGACATGAAATGAGTTGGAATTGATACTAAAACTAGGGTGAGGGATTTTCATATATATTTTTTTTCTTTTATAAATTTCTCTTTAATCCTAGTTGTGATTTCGTCTTATTTATTCAATCTGATAGTCTTAAATAAAAAGAGATGTGTGTAAAAAACTAAAATAGGTGTGTGAAAATCATTTTCCTAAACTTATTTCGCTTCATAACCTATCTTATGTATGATATGGGTGCAACTTGGGCAGGATGGCCGGGTTAGACGGTCAACTCAACCATAACCCAACATTCACAATCTCGATTTGGGATAAGTTCGGGTTCATGCGGGTTTATTCGAGTTCCGGTTCTTGGGTTCGAGCTTACTTGGTTTGGGTTCGGGTTTGCTCAAATTTATCGAGTTCAATCTTGTAACACTTTATTCTGCAAGATTTTCTCAAATTTTTACTTAAACATAGATATATATTAGTTATAATTCAATTTTACAAATCATCATCCACACAAAACTAAACTACATAGTGTGGACTTTAATGTTTCAACCATGCAAAGTTGGAATAAAATTACAAGAGAATACCAAAGTTTCACTTTCAACCAAAAGAAACAAAAAAGCAACATTATCTTTCATTGTACAAATAAAAACCAATTATACTTTGCCTATATAATATGAAGCGGAATAAGTAATATGTGCATGAGAGAATTTGGGCTAGAAATCAGGTTCGGTTTGCGTTGACATGGGCAGGCAAGGAATCAACCCAACCCAACCTAATAAATGATCGGTTGAGGCCGGGTTGAGTTTGAGCAAGTTTGTACTTCATTTTAACCCGCTCGATCATGTTTAAAACTGAATTGAGTATAAACAGATTCGGATTATAGAAATTATAGCTTTAATTTGTGATGTGTATATTATTGATGCAATGTACAATGGTTCGGGTATATATGAGGAAGAAGACTAAGAAAAACAAAAAAAACATTCCCCTTAAAACAAGGAATAAAACAAGGAATAAAACATGGAATAAAACAAGGAATGAAACATTCCTTAAATCAAGGAACTCATTCCTTAAATCAAGGAACTCATTATTTTCAACACTCCCCCTCAAGCTGGATCGAGGAGGTTCACTGAGCCAAGCTTGCCCAATAACCGATGAAACTGAGATGATGCTAGTGCCTTTGTAAAAAGATCTGCTAGTTGATCATGGCTTCGTGTGAACATGGTCCGGATGATTTGCGTTTGAACTTGAGCTCTGATGAAATGACAATCCACTTCAATATGTTTGGTTCTTTCATGGAACACAGGATTGGCAGCAATGTGCATGGCTGCCTGATTATCACACATAAGCGTCATAGAAGTAGAACTAGGAAACCCTAAGTCTGAAAGAAGCCCTTTAAGCCAAATGAGTTCACAAGCAGTGGCTGCCATGGCTCGATACTCAGCCTCTGCGCTGGAACGAGCAATTACCTGTTGCTTCTTACTCTTCCATGTGACAAGGTTTCCACCAACAAATGTACAATAGCCTGTGATTGATTTCCTATCAATTGCATTACCTGCCCAGTCTGCATCTGTGTAGCCACTAATGACAGTGGACTGATTGTTATGCATTGTAATTCCTTGCCCAATTGAACCCTTAAGATAACGAAGGATTCTCTTAACAAGGTTAAGGTGATCAACAGTGGGAGAGTGCATGAACTGACTAGCCAAGCTCACTGCATATGTGATATCTGGACGAGTGATAGTGAGGTATATGAGCTTGCCTACTAATCGTTGATAGTAGCTTACATCATGCATGGCTTCTCCATCTATGCTGAGCTTCAATTTACAATCAACGGGAGTGATAGCAGGCTTGCAGTCAAGCATTTTTGCTTCTTGAAGGAGGTCCAATACATATTTCCGTTGATGTAGAAACAGTCATTTTGAAGATGTTGCCATTTCGATCCCCAAAAAATACTTTAACCTTCTCAAATCTTTGATAGCGAAAACTTGATGTAGTGAGAGTTTTAGTGCCTCAATCTCTACGGTATTATCTCCAGTGATGATAAGATCATCAACATAGATGAGGACCACCAACTTCCCCTTGGTGCCAGTTCTTACAAATAGCGAAGAATCAACATTACTTCGCATGAATCCAGCCCTTTCCAGAACAGAACTGAGCTTGGCATACCAAGCTCTTGGTGATTGTTTCAATCCGTATATTGCCTTATGCAATTTACAAACCATGTTGCCTTTAATACCATCATAGCCTGGAGGAGGTTGCATATACACTTCTTCCTGCAGCTCGCCGTGAAGGAAATCATTCTTCACGTCCATTTGGTAGAGTGACCACCCACAATTGATTGCAACTGACAGTAAAACCCTGACTGAGTTCATCTTGGCCACCGGTGCAAATGTTTCCTTATAATCTACACCAAAGGTTTGGGTGAAACCTCGAGCAACAAGTCTAGCCTTGTGTCTCTCGATAGATCCATCAGCTTTGAATTTAGTCTTGTAAATCCAACGACTTCCAACAGCCTTCTTTCCTGGTGGTAGTTGAACTAGGGTCCAGGTGCAATTCTCTTCCAGTGCACAAAGCTCTTCTTTCATGGCTTGGTTCCATTGTGGGAGAAGAAATGCTTCTTGAAAGCTTCTTGGTTCATAGTGCTTATCAATTTCACTGAGAAATGTAGCATGAGATGTTGAGAACTTACTAAAGCTGATACATTCATTGATTGGATGTCGTGAGGCATATGTAACATAGTCCTGCAACCTAACTGGAGGTTTTCTGATTCGAGGAGGATTTCTTTTAATCACCTGAGACTCTGTAGAGGGTGGAGAATGATCAGAGTAGAGCTCGTCTTCACTCTCACTAGCAGTAATTTGGTCAGTTTGAACTTCTTCACAATTTGGACTTACAATGACTGATCTATTTTCCAACATCGGATAATTAAAGTTTTGAGGGAGTGGGAACATGTCAACTAAATCCTCCCCCTGACTTGTAAAATAGGGATAGTCTTCTTCGAACTTCACATCTCTTGAAATTGTGCACTTCTTAGTGACTGGATTGAAGCACTTGTATCCCTTTTGAGTGGTCGAGTATCCCATAAACACACACTTGGTTGCCCTGGCATCTAGTTTGTCACGGTTCAAGGTTTGGATGTGAACAAAACACACACAACCAAACACCTTGAGATGTGTCAAATCTATTTTCCTCCCCTTAAGAACTTCATATGGAGATTTAAACCCTAGCACACGACTTGGAAGTCGATTGATGAGATAGATGGCAGTAAGGATGGCAAACGACCAAAATTTCTTTGGAACGTGCATGTGAATCATGAGAGCACGAGTTTTTTCCAAGAGATCTCTATTTTTCCTCTCGGCTACTCCATTTTGTTGGGGAGTCCCCACACAGCTGGTTTGATGTATGATACCCTGAGAACTTATGTATTGAAGCATGTTGTTGGATAGAAATTCAGTGCCATTATCTGACCTTACAACCTTAATGTTTGATTGAAATTGTGTTTTAACATGCATGTGAAAGTCTTTGAAAATGGTAGGGACTTCACTTTTTGATTTCATAAGATATAGAAAACTTGTTCGAGAGAAATCATCAACAAATAGAACAAAATATTTAAAACCTTCCATTGATTCAGTTGCAGGTCCCCATACATCGGTGTGTACCATTTCAAAAGGTTTACTTGTCCTAGACATTGAATTACCAAAAGGTAGCCTAGTAAACTTAGAAAATTGACAAGTATCACAAGTAGGATAAGGGTTACAAAAAATTGGAAACAGTTTCGACAAGACAAGTTCAGAGGGGTGAGCTAATCTCCTATGCCAAAGTTGGTTTTCATCTATGGACTTTGATTGAGCTTGAAGAGCCTGAGTGAAACATGCATTCTTGCACAGGTAGTAAAGTCCATTTATGAAGACCCCTTCACCAATCATCTTCATGGTGAGAACATCCTGAAACATCACTTTATTTGGTGAGAAAATAGCACGGCAGTTTAGGGTGTTGGTGATCTTTCCAATTGACAAAAGTTGGAAGGGAAAGGTTGGTACATAGAGAGCAGTGGAAGGTGTTTTTTGAGAGAGTAAGTTTATTTCTCCTTTTCCCAAAACTAAGACATTTTTTCCATTTGCAACAGACACATGTGAGGGGCTTGAAATTTTTTTAAAATGATGTAAATTTGTAACTTTGTTTGTCATATGATCTGTGGCGCCTGAATCAATTATCCAACAATCAATTTCAGTACTAGTTAATAGGGCAGTAGTAAAGGCTTTGAGTATACCTGGTGCTTCTCCCTTTGGAACTTTCTCATTTCCAGCAAGAAATCCGGCAAATTGTCCCAACATAGCTGTGTGACTACCCTCTTCATTGCCTTGACCATGTGTGCCTCCTCCGTGCCCCTTACTTTGTAGGTAAGCTGCAAATTCATTGATCAATGATAATGGATTGGCAGTGAACTCCATGGATCCTTGTGAGATAGTAGGAGCGTGAGCATTAGCAAGTTTTGCCTTGAAATGAGGTTGAAATTGTTGTGAGGACCTTGGTATCATCCTTCCATCTTTGTTGAACTTAGGCTTGAGTTCAGGATGAAGTTCCCAACACTTGTCTTCCTCATGACCAACACCATTGCAATATTTGCATTTTAGATGTGTGTTTCTTCCCTTGTATACCTTGGCTTCTGAGTTCTTGTAATTTGATGCATATGCCCGAGTCTCCGTTAATCTAGGATTGGGATCAACATTCATAACCTTCTTCCTTGCTTCTTCTCGTTGGATAGTTGCACAAACATTGTTGAAGGTAGGCAGGTCTTGACTCATCAAGATGTGACTCCTTAGGTCCTCGTACTCAGAGCTCATACTCCCTAACAGCTGATAAATTTTGTCTTCCTCAGCTTGTTTTAGGAGAATGGTAGGATCTATGGTATGAGGGAGATATACATCCAACTCATTCCACATGGCTTTGAGACTCCCAAGGTGTTGAACAAATGCTTTCCCTTCTTGTTGAGCACTGGCAATATCCTTCTTTAATTGGAAGACCCGTGCATAGTTGTTTTGATTTCCATACATATCCTGCAAAGCTTTCCAAAGATCATGGGCGGAATTGGAGTAGCTAAAAATTTCAGCAACATGTTTCTCCATGGTGTTGAGCAGCAAGGACATGACAAGTTAATCTTTGCAGAGCCATGCATTGTATGTAGAGGAAGAACGATCTGGAGCTTCCACGCTTCCATTTACAAACCCTAACTTCCCTTTGCCTCCGAGAGCTAGTGAAACAGCTCGAGACCAAGGAAGATAATTGAACTCGTTCAAGAGAACTGAACATAAACGTTGATTGGTGTTAACCTCAATGTCTGAGGAGTTTGGAGAGAGATTGTGCCGGGTTTCCTTATCATGGTTGACAGGACTTTCTTCAGTCATGACTTAGACCTTGAAAGAAAGAAAAAATCGCAGCAGCAAGAATGGCAGAGACAGGTTACAAATGAACCTGCTCTGATACCATATAGAAATTATAGCTTTAATTTGTGATGTGTATATTATTGATGCAATGTACAATGGTTCGGGTATATATGAGGAAGAAGACTAAGAAAAACAAAAAAAACATTCCCCTTAAAACAAGGAATAAAACATGGAATAAAACAAGGAATGAAACATTCCTTAAATCAAGGAACTCATTCCTTAAATCAAGGAACTCATTATTTTCAACACGGATTAACCCAACCTAAGTTGCACCCCTAATATTTGCTAACATAAGATATTGTTACCATTTCGATTCCTTGCTATCCTTGCATTTACTAACACGTACAATTTTTTTTAAAATGTGGTTCTCAATCTCATAAATGTAATTCGTAAACTAATACCTGAAAAACTAAAAATAAATTGATTAGGTAAGAATATTTGACAATTTCTCATTCTGCACTAGAAGAGACTTTCTCATTTCATGATTTTTCTCGTTTCAAGAGTGTTCTAATTTTCTGCGTTCTCACGTGGTAGTATAATAGTATTTATAAATTTGCAAGAACGTTCTCGCAGCATGTCGACACCTGATGCAAATAGTTTTCATTTTCCTTGTGGTCTCTTCCTTGTTCCCTCATGCCGAAGGGCAAAGGCATCCAGATTAATCTTATAAAAGTAACATTTTCTTGCTAAAAAAAAACCATGTAGAAAACGTTGATGCGATTCTTAAATGAAGCCGGCCAAAGGAAAAGCCAACAAAAATTAATTTTAAAAAAATTAATAAATAAATAGCAGAAAATAGAAAATGAAGGCAAAGACAAAAAAAAAAAAAAAAAAAAATAGTGCTTTAGGTCTGCTATGAAATTGTGTATAAATATAGCTAAGAGTTAAGACATATGAGACCCAAGCATACACAGATATGGAGCCCCAAGCATACACAGATATGGAGAGCTTCTTTAGCTTCTTGTCTCTGAAAGCTGCATTCTTGTTGATTTTCTTAGTCAATTTCTCAGTAGGTCATAAACATTACAGGAATAAGGAGGGAGGTGATGGAGTGCAACCACTTTCCAAGATTTTAATCCACAAAACCGTCCATGCGATTCACGAAAAGGCTTCTGTTCATGTGTACCCTGTAGTTCTTGGCACCACGGTAACGTCAGCAACTACTTCTTGAGTATCGTCAATTTTGTATCATATTTGTGTTGGAAATTCAAATAAAAAAAAGGGTGCTACTAGCTATTGTTGAAAATCAATGTCAAAGTTAGGCATGGAAAGTTAGGCAATGTTAGGTATGGTTGAATAAAAATTATTAGGTGCATTTAATGTGTTTTGTGTGGTAATAAATAATCTTAGTTTAATCATTTGGTTTGCTATAAATACCCAAGTTCTCAAGCATTGTATATCATCCCATCAAAATCCCACTTCCAATTGTGAAGAAGCTTGTAAGCTTTCTTATTCCAATAGTTTGTAAACCTTTTTCATATATCAAAGTCCAAGTGTTTTGCCAAAGCTTGTTGCTTCCCTCCTTTCTCTATTTCTTTCTTTGTCCAATTTTATTTGAGAGTGCAAAGTGAAAGAGGTGTGATAGAGTTTGTAAACTTATCACCCACATATTTTGGTATTGAGTTAGTAAACTGTCAAATACCAACAATTGGTATCAGAGCCAGAATACCATTCTGGCAGGTGCAGCAGTTATGGCGTCCAACTTAGTGCAACTCCAAGTTCCCACATTGAAGAAAGAAAATTATGAAAGATGGTGCATCTAATTCAAAGCATTGTTTGGATCACAGGAGCTATGGGAAGTTGTCAGTAGTGGGTATGTTGTACCCACTGCCGAGCAAGAAGCCGTATATACTGCGGATCAAAGGAACACTCTCAAGGACTTACGAAAGAAGGACCAAAAGGCGCTGTATCTTCTATACCAGGGTTTGGAAGATTCAACGTTCGAGAAGGTTGCAGAAGCAACAACGAGCAAGCAAGTATGGGATACACTCAGTACAATCTACAAAGGAGTAGATCGAGTCAAGAAAGTGAGGTTACAATCACTTCGAGCAGATTTTGAAACTGCTCATATGAATGAAGGGGAGAGCATCTCCGACTATCACTCAAGGCTCATTGTGATAGTAAATCAGATGAGGAGAAATGGCGAGAGACTCGATGAAGTACGAGTTGTGGAGAAGATACTCCGGTCACTCACATCTAAGTTTGAGCATGTGGTGACTGCCATTGAGGAATCCAAGGATTTGGAGGTGATGAGCGCAGAAGAGCTACTAGGATCCCTCCTAGTTCACGAGCAACGCATTCAGAAGAATGCAAGCCCCACAACGCTAGAGCAAGCTTTGGAGTCAAAGTTGAATATTGACAAACCAAATAAAGGTCGTGGGCAGTGGAACTCACGTCGTGGGAGCTCATCCAACCGTAGCCGAGGACGAGCCCGAGGAAGAGGTCGAGGCTATGCACAAAATCAAGGTCAGTCTCAGGAGTGAAGATCTACTCGAGGAAAGGCGCATATCCAGTGTCACAACTGTAAGCAATATGGACATTATGCCAATGAATGTTCACATAAAAATGGTGAGCATGTCAACATGGCAGAATCAAGTGGAAATACTGATGAAGAACTTACAGTCTTACTAGCACACCATGATTCCAGTAGCCAACAAGATGTTTGGTATTTGGACTCTGGTGCAAGCAATCACATGTGTGGAAAGAAGGAGTTTTTTGCCGAACTCAAAGAAGGGGCCTATGGATCTGTAAGTCTTGGTGACTCCTCAAAGTTGCCAGTTGAAGGCAAAGGGAAGATCAAGATCATCCAGAAGGATGGAAGAGAAGAATACATCTCCGATACCTACTACATACCAGGTATGAAGAGCAACATTCTGAGCATTGGTCAACTGCTCCATAAAGGGTACATTATACATATGGAGAACATGCTTCTCACTCTCAGGAATGCAAGGAGAAAGCTTATTGCACGTGTTCGAATGTCAAAGAACCGGATGTTTCCGTTGAATTTGAACACAAAGATTGGAAGCTGCAACATCGGTGTAATGGAAGATGAGTCATGGAAATGGCATCTTCGATTTGGCCATCTTAATTTCAATGGCCTAAAGTTGCTGTCAAGTGGAGGAATGGTTCGTGGTCTACCTCAGATTGAAGCCACACACCAAGTATGTGAAGGTTGTGTGCTTAGCAAGCAAGCACGACTATCGTTCCCTGTTGGTGATACATGGAGAGCAAAGGCACCACTGCAGTTGTGCACACAGATATATGTGGTCCATTGGATCCCATGTCTTATGGAGGTAATAGGTATTTTATTACCTTCATTGATGATTTCAGTAGAAAGACTTAGGTCTATTTTCTCAAGGAGAAGTCAGCTGCCCTAAAAATTTTCAAGGAGTTCAAGGCACTCACAGAGGCAGAAAGTAACCACAAGCTTGTGGCTGTGAGATCAGATAGAGGTGGAGAGTACACCTCCAATGCTTTCCAAGCATACTGCAAGGAGCAAGGAATTAGGCATCAACTTACTGCTGCCTATACCCCACAACAAAATGGGATAGCCGAAAGAAAGAATCGAACCATCCTTGACATGACAAGGTCCATGCTTAAGGAGAAGAATTTGCCAAAAGAGTTATGGGCAGAAGCTGTAGCTTGTTCGATTTATTTGTTGAATCGATGTCCAACAAAGAGTGTCAAGAGGATGACACCACAAGAGGCTTGGAGTGGATACAAGCCGAATGTTACACACCTAAGAATTTTTGGGTGTGTTGCATATGCTCAAGTTCCAGAAGCCAAGAGGAGGAAACTTGATGATAGAGGTGAGAAGTGTGTGTTTGTGGGCTATAGTGAAGAGTCCAAGGCATACAAGCTCTACAACCCACTAACTGGCAAACTAGTGGTTAGTAGAGATGTCATCTTCAGTGAGGAAGAGACATGGACGTGGAACAACAAAGAAGTCAGTAAAGAGAAGATCGTCTCCACTGATTTTGAAGAACCAGAAGTTGTACCACCGATTGAGCAACAGCCTGCTCAAACAATCACAACAACTCCAGTGCACAGAATTGCAAGGAGTGGTCCTACATCTAGTGAGGAAAGCAGCTCCTCAACTCTAGTGAGGTTAAGGAGTCTCACAGAGATTTATGGACAAGAAGAAGAAGAAGAAACCAACCTTTTCTGCTTGTATGCAGACCACGAGCCTTTCTCATTCAATGAAGCTGTGGAAGAAGATTGTTGGAAGAAAGCCATGGAAGAAGAGATCCATGCCATCGAGAAGAATGACACTTGGGAGCTGACAAAGCTCCCACCAAATCAGAAGGCTATTGGTGTCAAGTGGGTTTACAAGATCAAACGCACTGCAGATGGGAGTGTGGATCGATACAAATCAAGGCTTGTAGCAAAGGGCTACAAACAGAAGTATGGAGTGGACTATGATGAAGTCTATGCTCCAGTTGCGAGACTTGACACGGTAAGATTGCTAATCTCTCTTGCCGCACATCATAAATGGAAAATTTATCAACTAGATGTCAAGTCAGCCTTCCTTAATGGAGTACTTGAGGAAGAAGTGTACGTGGAACAACCGGAAGGCTTCCAAGTACAAGGAGAAGAAGATAAGGTGTATCGTTTGAAGAAGGCTTTGTACGGCCTCAAGCAAACACCACGAGCTTGGAACTCAAGGATCGACAACTACCTTCACCAAAATGGATTTCAGAAATGTCCATACGAGCATTCAGTTTACATGAAGAATGGTGAAAAAGGGGAGTTCTTAATTATTTGTCTCTATGTAGATGATTTATTGTTTACAGGAAACAATGAGGCAATGTTCCATGAGTTCAAGCAATCTATGTTCAGTGAATTCGAGATGACTGACAATGGATTAATGTCATACTTTCTTGGCATAGAAGTGAAGCAAGAAAGTGATGGTATCTACATCTCTCAACAAAGGTACATGAGAGACATATTGAAGAAGTTCAATATGGACAAGTGCAACACTGTCAATACCCCAGTCGCAACTGGATTGAAGCTGTCCAAAGGAGGAGAGGGTGAGTTTGTAAACTCAACAGTGTACAAAAGCCTCGTTGGAAGCCTAAGGTACCTTACAATCACAAGACCTGATATAGTTTATGGTGTTGGACTCGTGAGTCGATACATGGAAACACCAAGGGAATCTCATTGGCTGGTCGCCAAGAGAATTTTGAGGTACATAAGAGGTACTCTAAACTATGGTCTATTTTATAATTTTGGTGAAGATGCAAAATTATTTGGTTATTCAGATAGTGATTGGGGAGGTGACCAAGATGAAAGGAAAAGCACAACTGGCTATGTGTTTTTTCTAGGATCAACAGCTTTCTCATGGACTTCAAAGAAGCAATCAATTGTTGCTTTGTCATCATGTGAAGCCGAGTATGTTGCTGTAGCCTCAACCGTGTGTGAGGCAATTTGGTTAAGAAATCTGTTGAAGTCAGTGTGTCATCCACAAGTGGAATCGACTGTGATTCACGTAGATAACGTGTCTGCAACCAAACTTGCAAAGAATCCTGTTCAACATGGAAGGAGCAAGCACATTGATACCAGGTTCCATTTTCTAAGGGACCATGTGAAGCAAAAGACAATTGAACTTGTCTACTGTCACACCAAGGAACAAGTGGCAGACATCTTCACAAAGCCATTGCCAATTGAAACATTCCGGCTACTGCGTGAAATGCTAGGAATGAAGGCGTTTTGATTTGAGGAGGTGTGTTGGAAATTCAAATAAAAAAAAGGGTGCTACTAGCTATTGTTGAAAATCAATGTCAAAGTTAGGCATGGAAAGTTAGGCAATGTTAGGTATGGTTGAATAAAAATTATTAGGTGCATTTAATGTGTTTTGTGTGGTAATAAATAATCTTAGTTTAATCATTTGGTTTGCTATAAATACCCAAGTTCTCAAGCATTGTATATCATCCCATCAAAATCCCACTTCCAATTGTGAAGAAGCTTGTAAGCTTTCTTATTCCAATAGTTTGTAAACCTTTTTCATATATCAAAGTCCAAGTGTTTTGCCAAAGCTTGTTGCTTCCCTCCTTTCTCTATTTCTTTCTTTGTCCAATTTTATTTGAGAGTGCAAAGTGAAAGAGGTGTGATAGAGTTTGTAAACTTATCACCCACATATTTTGGTATTGAGTTAGTAAACTGTCAAATACCAACAATTTGTTCTTGACATTGATGAATGCGGTACGAATAGTTTTGTTTGGAATATAATGATGTTTTTGGTTCATTTTCTGTTTGCAGGGGAAGGATTATGAATGGGTAACTGTGAATGTTGTTAGTCCTAATCCTTCTGCTGATGACTGGTTGGGAGTCTTTTCTCCCGCAAAATTCAAGTAATGTGCAATTTTGCCACTCTCATAATTATTAATCAGGTTCATTTTTTTTTCTTTTTCTTTTCTGTATATATTAGTGTGATAGGTCAACTTTCAGAGGTTTAATTTAAGCCCTTAGATTTTTATAGGGTTGAGATTAAAATATTCAATTCAACATATATTCTTGGGCATTGTTGTGTGTGTGAAATTTGTGTCTACAGTTTAGGGTTCGCTTACACTTTCGGCTTGTGCTCCTCTTAATGATCTTCCACTTTCAAAGAATCTTATCTTTTGGACGTTTAATTCAAGGCACAAATGAGAGCTTCCCTCTCTTACTTATTTGATACATATATGTAGCAAATTATTCAATTCTTCTTTTATGGTACGTATCACTTAGTAGTCTAGGAGATCAAGGGTTTGATCTTGTATGTAGGAATCTTTTTGCAACGGTAAAATTTTGCATCAAATTCGTACATTTGAATGAAACGTAGCATTGTAATAGGATCTAAAGTTAAAAAAAAACAAAAACAAAAAAAGAGTTACCCGCGCATATCAAACTGTTATTGACAATTAATAATATGCTCTACATTTACTGTGTTTGCTGGTGTGTTTCAAACTTTCATTACAACATAAGCATTTGAAAATCCAATTAAGGGCAGTAACGGGTTGTGTCTGGCTTATCCATTTATATTGATGTCGTGTCGTGTCAACTCATGGGTTGGTTAACTTGCAAAATGACATCAATACAAATAGTATAATCCAATAACTCATACTATTTATCTAGAAAATTAATATTAGTTTTTAATTTATTATTATAATATTATATGACTTTCCATAGCGTCGTATACTCATGCAAATTCTGAGGGACAAGGATTGTCTGCCCTCCCACTTCCAGTGCCGTCCTGTTTGTGTGGTCATGATTAAGCCACATCAGCATTTTATATTACTATTCATTTTTGTCTTATTATCTCTATAAAAAAAATTATATAAAATGTTGACGTGGTTTAACCGTGATTACACAAAACAGAAAGCACAGGAGGACATCGGAAGTGGGAGGGCAGACAATCCTTGTCCAATTCCGAATCATGTAGTCGTGCACATATTTCTTAATTGTTCTTTGTTATTTTACTACATAATCTTTTTTTCTTCCACTGCATATTTTTAGATAAAGCTTGTATATTAATTAATTAATAAAACAAGTCAAATCATGTTTATGGCAGTGCATCAACTTGTCCATTCACAGAAGATTACTATGAGCCATATCTATGCACAGCTCCTATCAAGGTAAAGATGTTGTTACTTTACTTGGCCTTCTTGCACTTCAAATGCTCGAGAGCTATTCTCCTACTGAACTCAAATCGTGTTGCTTTATCATTTCTTGCAGTACAAGTATGCCAACCACTCCAATGCTAACTACAACAAGACAGGCAAAAACACTTTGTATTTCCGATTGATCAATCAACGGGCGGATTTCGCATTTGCATTGTTCTCCGGTGGGTTGTCAAGCGTGAGTCCATCCTTGTCTCCTCTCTTTTAGCTACTCTAGTTGCACCAAAAAATGTTTTATATCGTTACAACATTTCGGATGTTTGAACTACTAATATTTGCGCTCAAGTGTTGTTAATTAATTTTGAGTATATGATTTTTTGTGTAATGCAGCCGAAATTAGTGGCAATTTCTAATGCTATAGTTTTCACAAATCCGAAGGCGCCTCTTTACCCTCGTCTTGCTCTAGGGAAGCACTGGGATGAAGTACGTTTATGTCCCGGGTCATACTGATAAACTGCTCCTTTTTTTTTTTTTTAAGCTATGTATGATGTACCAGTGAAACTGAGTTCCTAAAAATATTGTTTTACTCTTTTGCAGATGACAGTTACCTGGACAAGCGGTTACGATATCAGCGAAGCTGTACCGTTTGTTGAGTGGGGTTTCGCGGGAGAAGCACAAAGTCGATCCCCAGCAGGGACATTGACTTTCCCTCGAGGAAGCATGTGTGGTACGAATCATATGATCAATCTAATTTCAACAAGGCTAAATTTATATATAAGGATATGTGGAAAGAGTGAGACATTGAAAAAGAAAAACAATTGTTGCGATCAATGAAGTTCTTCTTGAAATAATAATTTGCAGATGAACCGGCAAGAACAGTTGGTTGGCGCGATCCTGGTTTCTTCCACACAAGTTTTCTGAAGGATTTGTGGCCTAATTCAAAGTATGCAGCTTGAAAATCATTACATTTCATGAGAAATGTTTGTTCTGTCCTGAAGGCTTTAATATTGATTGGTTGTTTTATACAGGTACACCTACAAGCTTGGTCATAGATTATACAATGGTTCCTATATCTGGAGCAGGACGTACAATTTTACGTCATCCCCGTATCCAGGACAGGACTCGATACAGAAGGTTGTCATATTCGGTGACATGGGAAAGGTACATTAAAGAAAACAAAAACTAGCAAGCTTGGTGGAGATGTTGAATGGACAATGAAATTTTTTTTGACTAAACTTTGCATGTCACGTTAAGTTCTGCAAATGTAGCTGCAAAGATAATACGAAACAAAGTTTCATATTTCCTTGCACGAATTTCAGGCTGAGCGTGACGGTTCAAATGAATATGCTGATTACCAGCCCGGAGCACTCCTTACCACAGATGCACTGATCAAGGACCTGGATAACATTGACATAGTTTTCCACATTGGAGATATGCCCTATGCCAATGGATACATCTCACAGTGGGACCAGTTCACATCTCAGGTGGAGCCCATTGCATCAGCTGTGCCCTACATGGTTGCAAGGTTTGCATTGCTTGTCCTATCCTTGCTGATGTGTTTGTTTGTATAAGTTCACATTTCTGAAACTTACATGATGATTTGCACCAACAGCGGCAATCACGAACGTGATACACCAAACACCGGAGGCTTCTATGACACGAATGATTCAGGTGGTGAATGTGGTGTGCCGGCTGAGACCATGTTTTTTGTTCCTGCTGAGAACAGAGCTAAGTTCTGGTAAATAACATCAAATGATTATGTGCCTTACTATATTGTGACTTGTTACACAAGAAAAATTTTCGGGAAGTAAGAAATGTTATTTTGTTTGTACCTGAATCTTTACAGGTATCAAACAGACTATGGAATGTTCCACTTCTGCATAGCAGACACTGAGCACGACTGGAGGGAAGGTTCTGAGCAGTACAAATTCATTGAAAAGTGCCTTGCAGCAGCTGACAGGAACAAACAGCCTTGGCTGATATTCGCCGGTCATCGCGTTCTCGGTTATTCCTCCAACTCTTGGTATGGCATGGAGGGTTCATTTGCAGAGCCTATGGGAAGAGATGACATGCAAAAGCTCTGGCAAAAGTACAAGGTGGACATTGCTTTCTATGGCCATGTCCATAACTATGAAAGAATATGCCCCATTTATCAGGTAAACAAAAGACAATAGCATTTTACTGAGAATTTCCTGCAACCTATATGTCTTTTAACAGCAATATTTCGGACAATTGAGTATTAGACGATCAGAACTACACACTAGGACCAAAACGCTAAGAAAGCAACCTACCTTCCCCTTACTTAAATGGATTAGAAGGAACCTAGCCCCTGATAGAACGCCCCGTCCCTCCAAACACCCTCATCACCCAAAATTTATTGGCCAAAGTTTATTAGGATATGTGAATGAATAACACAATGTGGATGTGATGGTCACATTGAAAGATTTTATAGTTTGCCAAGTTCTGCTTAACTAATCTTGATTCTTCATCGTCTGATGCCGGTGTTTTGCAGAATCAATGCGTAAACTCAGAAACATCCCACTATTCAGGGACGGTGAACGGAACAATCCATGTAGTTGTTGGAGGAGGAGGCAGCCACTTATCAGCTTTCAGCACACTGAAGACAGTTTGGAGTGTTTACCAAGATCTCGACTTTGGATACACGAAACTCACAGCATTTAACCACTCATCACTTCTGTTTGAGTACATGAAGAGCAGTGACGGCAAGGTCTATGATTCCTTCACAATCTCAAGGGATTACAGAGATGTTTTGGCATGTGTTCATGATGGCTGTGAACCAATCACTTTGGCTTCATGATCAAGTTTTATCTAATTAATTACACTATTTTCTTTTCTAATCAAGCCAATTTTTTAGCTTGGAAAAGAGAATAGCCATTTAATAGTGAAGCTAAATAAGTTGTGAATGCAAGAAGCAATTGCCAGTGCGCTTTCTGGGTATTTTCTATCATTGAATAATGAATAATTCCTATTTTCATATTTAAGAAGTTTCTATTAGGAAATATATCTTGTATTTCATCATCAGAATAATATTACACACTTGAGTATTTATACAAGGCACAAAACTTAGTGAGTAAGCTAACTAATCATAACAGCTGTCAAAACTAACTACAATACTATCCTCAAGTTAGACCTCTAGAGGATACAATTACATTTTTACCCTTAATATCCCCCCTTAAACTAAACTGAGGGATCCGAAGTGCTAGTTTAGAACGAAGAAACAAGAATCTTGGTTTTAACAGTGCCTTAGTACAAATATCAGCAATTTGATCTTGAGTGCAAACGGATTGAACAATGACATATTTAGCCAAAACTTTCTCCCGAATGTAATGATAATCAATTTCAACATGCTTGGTCCGAGCATGAAAAATTGGATTTTTGGCAGGTGAAATGGCTGAAACATTGTCACACTAAAGTTGATGAGAAGAAGGCAATTTGTATCCAATATCAACAAGAAGTTTGCATATCCAAGTGATCTCAACAACTATATTGGCAAGAGAACGATACTCTGCTTCTATAGAAGAACGAGCCACATTTGGTTGCTTTTTAACACTCTAACTAATGATAGCACTGCCCAAAAAAATACAAAATCCTCCAGTAGACCTTCTATCAATGGAACAACCTGCCCAATCAGCATCTGAAAATGCTTGAAAATAAAGAGGAGATGAAGATTTTGAAAACCAAAGACCAAGTTCAATAGATCCTTTTAAGTACTGAAGAAGTCTCTTGACAACTTGAAGATGATATCAGGTTTGGTCCATGTAAGATACTGAAGAGCACCAACCAAGGACCTATATTCAGTGGCATCTTCAAGTAAAGGAGAAGTATGATCAAGTTTATAAGTACTCAAAGGTGTATTGCAGGGTTTTGCTCCATCCATGTTTGCTTTTTATAAGAGATCCAAGATGTACTTGATCTGATTAATGAAAATGCCAGAGGATGACCTCTTTACTTCAATCCCAAGAAAATAATGAAGTGGTCCAAGATCTTTAATGGGAAACATGCTGCTAAGCTGAGAGATAACTTGGTGACACTCACTAGACGATGGTCCAGTAACCAAGATATCATCCATATACACCAATATAAACACAAGATATGGAGATCGTTTGACAAAAAGAGAGTGATCATTCTAAGATCCAATGAACCCAAGAGACTGAATAACACCTTATAACTTATCATACCAAGCCCGTAGGGCTTGTTTTAATCCATGCAAGGATTTATAAAGCTTGCAAACATATTGTGGATGAGTGGAGACCTCAAAACCAAGAAGTTGCTGCATGAACACTAACTCTTGAAGTGTGCCATGTAAAAAGGCATTGCTCACATCTAGTTGATTAAAAAACCAGTTGACCTGAGAGGCAAGAGTAAGAAGCAATCTGATAGTAACAGGTTTAGCTGCTGGACTAAACGTTTCAGAATAATCCAGTCCCTCTTGTTCGTGAAAACCTTTTGCTACCAATACCTTTCAATAGATCCATCTGGTTTCTTCTTGATTCTGAAAACCCATTTGCAGCCTACCAAGTTCTGAGATGGAGATGAAGGAACCAAAGACCATGTGCATGTGCTACACAAGGCATTGTACCCTTCTTGCATTGCTTGGCACCAATGAGGATATTTTGAAGCTTGCAAATAGGTAGTAGGTGTAAAATCTTGAGAAAGATAAGAGGGAAGGGGATGCTTAGTGGCAAAATATGCTTTTGGTTTAAAAATCCCTGAATTTGACCGTGTTTGCATTGGATGAATATTATAAGGTAAAGGAATAGGAAGAGAGGAGTTAGAATCACTAGGTGGGAGGTGAGAGGATGCAGAGATAGAAATAGATGTAGATGGCAGTGAAGGTTGAGAAGCTTCAGAAATATTTAGAGAGAATGAAGTGGAAATTAAAGGTTGAGAGGGTGAGGAAGTAATAGAGGTAAAGGTGAGTTCAGATGGTATAGGTAGTGAAGATTGTATGAGTGGTTGAGGTGGTGGGGAAGAAGTATTTGAAGATAGGAAAAGTGACTGATTAAATGGAAAACTGGATTTATCAAACAATACATGCCTCGAAATATACATCATCTTTGTGACTGGATCAAGACACTTATAACCCTTGTGATGCAAAATGTACCCCAAGAACACACATAACTTGCTTTTTGGTTCTAGTTTGGAGGAAGTATAAGGTTGCAGCCATGGAAAACAACTGAAACTAGACACTCTGAGAGTACTATAATCTGGAGATTTCTTGAATAAAGATTCCCACGGTGAAGAATTGGTAGCAGTAGGAAGCATGTTTATCAAATAGATTGCAATAGCAAAGGCGTCAACCCAATAAACATAAGGAACCTTGGATGCAGCTAACAGAGTCCTAGCAGTTTTAACTAGGTGCCTGTGCTTTCTCTCAGCACAACTATTTTGCTCTGGAGTGTGAGGACAACTTAATTGATGTTTAATACCATGATCAACCAAAAATTTGGAGAAAGAAGAACTTAAAAATTCTCCACCAGAGTCAGCCCGCAAAGCAATGATTTTAGTACCCAGAGAGTTCTCAACAAGAGATTTAAATTGGACAAAGATTTGAAAAACATCAGATTTATACTTCGAAGGAAAAAACCAGTTGTATTTTGTGTAATAATCCACAAAAATAACATAATACTGATATCCATGACTAGAAGTAACAGATGTTGGCCCCCATACATCTGTGTAAATGAGTTCAAGAGGCTTTTTGGTATTACAAGAACCTGAATTGGAGCAAAAGGGCTTATTTGTACTATGTAAAACAGAAATACAAGACTGTGCAGACAACTTATTAAGAACTTTAGTAGATAGATGACCCAATCTTTGGTGCTAAATTGCGCTTGAAACCTTAGCAGCTGCTGCAAATGCTTTAATACCAACAGGTGAAGTAGATCGAGAAGCATGAAAAGGATAGAAACCATCTTGAATAGGTCCTTTGAAAAGCATCCTCCCCGAGGAAGATCCTTCACGGTGAAGTGAAAAGGATAAAGATGCATAGAACACCAATTGTCAAGCAAAAATTGATTTGCAGACAGAAGAATTTGTTTCAAATCAGGGACATACAACACATTGTTCAATTTAAAAGTACAAGTGGATGTAGGTAAAAGTGAAGAGCTAGAATGAAGAATGGGCAAACTTTTGCCATCACCAATAAAGACTTTGTCTGGACTAGTGTAAGCTTCTAGACTTTGAAGATGAGCATATGAGTTGGTCATATGGGAACTGGCACCAAAGTCAACAAGCCATGTTGGTGTAGAGGACGATGTATTAGCAACCATATCCAATTGTGAGGATTTAGCATTGTAACTTGAATTCATCCTGTGAGGGCATTCATATGCTTCATGATCAAATTGTCGACAGATTTGACAGATGATCTTCTTGCCAGAGTTGTTGTAATTTCCAGAACTGTTAGAATTGTTACGACCTCCACTGTTGTAATTTGGCCTTGAATTATTGTAACGAAAATTACCACGATTGCCACGATTACCACGATTGTAATTTCAAGAATTGGAGGAGCCACGACCCTGATTGTTATGACTAAATGTAGGCTGAGCAGAGAAGGCTTGAGATGGTGAGAGATGCGGGGTAGGAAGAATACCAGCAAAAGAATGATATGCCTGAAAAGGTGTGGCTATAGTGGTTTTCTTGCGATTTGCAAGTTGAATCTCCTTGCTAAGAAGCAGACCATGTAATTCATCAAGTGTAGTAGTACCAAGATGGCAGAAAGAATCCAATATCTTAACCACAAGCACTAATATACAAACGGACGTATCCTTCCCTTCCCTCCCCTTCCCGCTTTCTCTCTAAAATCCTCCCACAATTCAAATCCTACCCCAATTTTGTCTCCCAATTACAAAAAGACGGTAAAAAAGAAGAAGAAAAATAGTGAAACTTTGTGATATTTCCAGAATCACAAATGGAATCAAAGTGTGTTTGTTATCTGTTCAATTCATATAAATAAGGGGTTTTCTCGAATTTGTTTTCATCATTTTCAAAAAACCAAACTCAGCAATGGCGCAAAGTTTTCAACTGTTTGCGATTGTGGTGATTCTGGGATTGACCAACTTAGCGGGAGCTGCCGCTAAGGGCGATGGTTTTGGGGAACAGCCGCTTTCCAAGATTGCCATTGAGAAAGCCACCATCAACCTCTCATCCACCACCTCCGTCAAAGCTTCCCCTTCAGTGCTCGGCTTGAAGGTAACAATTTATTTTTACTGTTTTGATTCAATGGCTGCCAACATTTATGTGTCAAGTTATTAGCTGCTGCTCAAATATTTTTGTATACAAATAGATGTCAATGGGAAATAAAGAAACAACAGATTGGCATTGTGAAAAGATATGGGGTAAAAGTGGATAGTTGAAATAACTTCTATCATCATTTAATTTTGAATTTGATTACAGTGGCTATGTGGGCTTGCACCCAAGTTCGTGCCCCCTCCCTATAAAGGTTTGTGACTGTAGTTTGCAACTTTGTCATAGTAAATAGCGGATGAAACAATTTTGTTTGAACATTCCTAACCATTGTGATATATGACGCCTATGCTTCAGTACAAGTATGCAACAGACTCCAATCCGAATTATACAACGACTGGCAAATCTTCTTTGAAGTTTCAGCTTATAAATCAGCGGGCAGATTTCTCGTTTGCATTATTTTCAGGCGGGTTGTCGAATGTATGAACATGATTCATTCTTGTGTTCCCATGCTTCCTCATATTCTATTTTGTTCGTTAAAGAATCGTTGTCTTTCTTTACGTGACTGATCCAATACTTGACTGTTGCAGCCAAACCTGGTGGCAGTTTCAAACTTCATAACATTTGCCAATCCAAAAGCACCTGTGTTTCCACGCCTTGCTCAAGGGAAGTCTTGGAATGAAGTGAGTTTATCCTAACTTACAGTTCTGTGTGTTCTTATGTTAAACTTCTTTTTCAATCGGGATCTTTGGTTGTTTGATGCGAATTTTTTTATAAATTAAACATCCGAGAATTTGAAATGTTATGTTATGGTTCATGTGTCTTTTGGCGTGCTGCGAACTCATACTAAGGTATTTATGTATTTTCAGATGACAGTAACTTGGACAAGTGGCTACGACATAAATGAAGCTGTTCCATTTGTTGAGTGGGGGTATAGAGGGGCAAGCTCGAATGCGATCCGGAGCTGGAACATTGACATTTGATCGGAGCATGATGTGTGGTATGATCCATTTTTATGTATTCACCACCTTGTCACATTTGCGTGATTTACGGAGACGGATATCTTAACAAAAAATTGTTAAACTGTGATGGTTCATTAAGGTGCACCTGCAAAGACAGTTGGGTGGCGTGATCCTGGTTTCATACACACAAGTTTCCTGAAGGATTTGTGGCCAAACATCGAGTATGCATATAACGATTTATTCCCTGTTTGTTCTCTTTGCTTTTAAGAGTGTTGTTAACTACAGATGATATCTTTTTACTGTTGTTATGATCGTTTTCAGGCAGTTTTACAAGTTGGAACATCGTTTATCCAATGGTACAATTATCTGGAGCAAGAAGTACAAATTCAGATCATCTCCATATCCTAGACAGGACTCCTTACAGCGTGTCATAATGTTCGGTGACATGGGCAAGGTACTTTCAATTCTAATTTTTACATTTTATTGGAAGATCTGAGGAGAAAAAGACTTTGAGCCGTGCCATTTACCGGTTACATAGAACGTCCATTTTGTGGTTGCTTTTACCATCCTGCTAGGGGGTTTAGGCTTAATCCCTAGCCTTTCACTACAGTGTCGTGTATGTTTGTAGGATACAAAAGCAGTTTGATTGCATTGAGTTTTCGGTGTGTGAAACATATTTTCTCCTGCATCTTTCAGGGAGAGCGTGAGGGTTCAAATGAGCACAGTAATTACCAGCCTGGTGCACTGATGACTACGGATCAAATCATCAGCGATTTGGAGAACGTCGACATTGTTTTTCATATTGGAGATCTAACGTATGCAAACGGTACATCTCACAATGGGACCAGTTCACGGCACAGGTGGAACCGATTGCATCAACAGTGCCATATATGGTTGGCAGGTTTGTGGAAGTGTTCATTACATGTTTCCATCAGTTTCTAATGAGATTTATAAAATTGATTTATGATCTTGGTTGATGAATCTCGAATTTGCTTCCCGCAGTGGTAATCATGAGCGAGATTGGCCTGATTCGGGGTCCTTTTATGACAAAATGGATTCTGGTGGAGAATGTGGCGTGTTGGCTGAGACTATGTTCTATGTTCCAGCCGAGAACCGAGCAAAGTTCTGGTAAATTGCATCATTTCTTGTAACTTGAAGTACTTATATTGATTCTGGAGTATAGGATGCCTGCAGCAGTGTTTTTGCACTTCTAATGAGAATTCTATGAATGAACAGGTACAAAACCGACTATGGCATGTATCGCTTCTGCATAGCTGACACTGAGCACGACTGGAGAGAGGGATCGGAGTAGTACAAGTTCATCGAGAATTGCCTTGCAACTGTTGATAGACAAAAACAGCCTTGGTTGATCTTTGCCGCCCATCGCGTGCTTGGCTATTCCTCTAACTATATTATGGGCAGGAGGGCTCCTTTGAAGAGCCTATGGGAAGGGAAAGCTTGCAGAAACTTTGGCACAAGTACAAGGTTGACATTGCCTTTTACGGCCTTGTCCATCACTATGAAAGATCATGCCCCGTCTACCAGGTATCAATTTCTTTCGCTTGAAACTCTTTCAGTTTCAGTTTCAGCAAATAGTTGTCGATGACTTCCATTTCATTTCTTTTAATCCTTTCATTTGTCTTATCACTCTGGTGCGGTGTTGCAGAGCCAATGCGTAACTTCAGAACAATCACATTACTCCGCGGCAGTGAAAGGAACAATACATGTTGTCGTTGGTGGCGCAGGAAGCCACTTATCTGATTTCAGCCAAGTGCAACCTAACTGGAGTATTTACAGAGATCATGACTTCGGATTTGTCAAGATGACGGCATTCAATCACACATCGCTCCTCTTCGAGTACAAGAAAAGCAACGACGGCAAAGCAACAATTTATTTCTCTGACATAAGTTCCCGAAGAAACTCAAATCCACTACATTTAGTTGTATATTGCATTCTGTGTTCTTGCAAGAACTTCTCCTTTATGAACTAAACGTTCATAAACTAAATTGAACTTGTAGTTTCAAATTTAGTGCCTTTGAAACCCGCAATTTTCATAAAACAAATACACCCATGAAAACCTAACATTTTCATGAAAACCATGTCTTAGAACTCAAATGTTCTAACTTTGATGCTTATGGATGATTCATTCCCATAGCACCAATCACAATCTTGTTCCCTCCAATTCAATGGATTGTCGAACCATCACAAGTTCGATTTCCCTTATTTGGATGTTTCTAATAGAAATCATTTTATATGTGGGTACACGACGTGAATCTCCACTTGACTATCAAGTAGTTGCGAAAATATTGAAACCAACAATGGCATGGAAGAGCTAAATAAGCCACCGTCATGATCTTCATTCGAAGAATTATGCCTAAAGCATTATCAACGGAAATACCTTCGGAACGAGGATTTCATGGCTCTTTGGCTCACTCCTTCGGACCGTCTAATCATGAAAGATATCGCCCGAAGCACACCATGATTACGTCCATGAATGAGTATAATTCTGAAGTTTATAAATCCGATCGAATTTTGACTAGAGAATACTTTTCTCATCCTTCGTTGTTTCTAACTTGCCCTTGAAGCAACAATGAGGAAGGTGGAAGTTTACCAAATTCTTATATCTGATTACTACCACAAACATGAGAGAAAGGTATAGACCCTGTTCGGCTGGAGCCTACCGAATCCAATTTGGGGTCTATCTCTCTCACAACCCAATTTTGAGTTTGTTTTTACAACATATGGTATAATCAGGGCCTGCCAAGGTGTGACATCATGCCCGAAGTGTGATCCTTCGCACCTAAGACCTAAAACTTTAAAAATAAGGGATAGTGTTCCCGAACCTTAACCCTGCATAATCTACTTCCGTCTTGATGAAATAGATCAGTGGTTATGCACCTGTTCGTGCCCCTACCAGTGTTGTTAAGGAGTACCATTCTAGTAGTCAATATGTGAGACTAATTTTTCTCCACCGAACATCGTTAGAAGAGCAGAATTTTGACATGGATGGCTTTCTTGGCCGAATCCCCTTAGTAAACCATTTACTTTGTGAACATTTTTCCATGTTCCTAGATTCAAGTTTATTGTAGGTTTTACTTATGGATAATCTTATTGATATTGTCCTCGAATATGAGTTAATTGAATTATGTTTCTTAATACATGTGACCGATTCAATTAAACACATGTGACCGATTCAATTAAACACATGATTAGGTTGGAATGTGGGAATGTTAGTTGTTTGGATGAATGCATACTACGCATACTAACTTTACACCTAAATCACATCTCTAACAACAACTTCAGGTCTATCCAACCTGATTAAAAGCATTGGAACGCTCCTCATTGTATGAATGGTATTGCATCACCATTTAAGGGACCTTAAATTCTCCCCGTCATTGAGTTTTTAAGGATATTCGAGATGACAATGATCATAAATGAAACCACTAAAGAAAATAGAGTGAAATATATTTGCACCACCTCCAAAAAATGAGTCTTAAGCTTTGATTTGAGGTTAATGGGTTGTCTCCCAACTAGGAATACACCACATATGGCCGGCCTGGAGCTTGGTGATTGAGCAGTTTACTTGTTTTGGCACAACCATTTAGGACACTTAGGTCGAACAATGATGCTACAACGCATCTCCTTACCCGAAGTAAGGATCTTGTGCCTACAATCACACTTTGCCAAGCATGCTCATTAGGGAAATTGATTTTCTAAATCATCCCTTGCAAAGATACGAAACAACTCTCTTTTCACAGTGGATTCAAGGGAATAATATATGGACTAATCCAAGAAAAATGCGGACCATATAAATACTTATGGTTTTGATTGATGAATCAACAAACTGGTCACATGTTTGTCCATACCCATTGCTACTACACCTCACGGTCGATTAAGGGTTCACCACCCTACTTATCCCTTAAGGTCCGAGAGACTGGATAATGCCGAAGAGTTTACATCGACTATTTTTGATAAAGTATTGCATGTATTTTGGGTTTATAATTGAACATCGAATTCCCATGTTCACCCCAAATAGCCTCGCCTAGCGATCATAAAGCGCAATCTAAATGATCGCCCAGATTTTGGTAAATGTACCAAGTTTTCGGTTTTTGCCTAAGGCTATGCAATCTTGTACGCAGTTATGCTGGTTTGCCTTGAGGCCCATTGCCACCCAACCTATATGACGTTACAATTGGTTACTGGGTACGAACCTGACGATTTTCGTATTGACGCATTTGGGTGTGCATTCCATGTGCCAAGTTGCGCCACCGCAACTTATCAAAGAAGGATGTGAATCTTTGTCGATTATGATTCTCCTTCACATTAGCTCTTTTTGAGCCCTTGCATTCGATCTTTTTAACGCTTATTTGTGGATTGTCACTTTAATGAGACAATCTTCTCGCCATGAAGGATAGGTAAGAATGTTAACGATCCCGTAGAACGGCGCGAATTTGCGTGGACGTTACCTACTATGTCTCATCTCGATCCTTATAACCGCACATGTATGATAAGTAAGTGCGATGAATCTTAAATTTCAAAATGTTGCTCCATACACATTCCTCTGATCTAGCTAAAGTGACGATATCATATACCAGCTGCAAACATGCCTGCAAGGATAAACGTACTTAACGGACGTCGAGTCAACATCCCTAGAGGGTGTGCCGCCCTTATTGGACGGTCTGGTACACCAGCGGATAGCTAATCAATCTGTCTTGACCTGGAGCACGACATTTCACTTTTTTCATAGGATTCACTTCCGTAGAAAAGGAAGACACGGCACAATAATGAAGCTAAACTCGATGGTTGTCTCAAATCATTTCCATCTCATGAGATTAATCCAGATTACTCCCGTGACTTAAAGTTCTTGGTCCAGTATACTAGTTTGAATGAGAAAATGGAATTGAAATGAGATTACCATCGATGATTTTTTCACTTATATGGTAGCTATCGACATAAATGAAAAGTGACGATATCGAACCATGTTCCATTGATTAAGTGACAACGTATAATTGATTGGACAATTGAAATTACAATCCAAGTCAAATTCCTTACCAAAGTCTGTTTTGGACCTGTCGTTCCTACAGTACCCAAGGTAACCCTATTGTGTTAGAAGTGGGAAATGATGCGTTATGAGATGAATGAAATAGTGCGATATGATGCACGCCTTACGACGCAAGGTTTCTTTCAAACGTCCTGTGATTGATAGCAGCATTATGAAATGTGGTTACATGTAAGTTCCCGAAGAATTACATGGACTGGTTCAGATAGTTCCAAAACCACGGAACACCCTCTTAACTTGTTTGAGGTGTTCACTTACAATCCGACGGATGTGGTATACCCGTCTAAGTGATTATTTGATCAGTCAGGGATGAATTATGCCCTTGCATGTTAAACTATGAAGTCTTATTTCGAATTGCTAGAGTTACAGTTTATGTCGTTGACACAAATCTCACTAAGACTCTGGAAGAGCTTGAGAAAACTATCTTGCACTTAAAGATGGAATTTGAGATGAAAGATCTTGGGAAAACTCGTTTATACCTTGACCTGAAGTTGAAGCATTGTTATGATGGTATTTTGGTCTATCGGTCGAATTACACCTCGAATGTGTCACTTTTAAGTATACCTTTGATCGTCCATACGTTATATGCAAATAAGACCCTTGAAGAGGTTATGGAATCCGAAATTCCATATCTAAGTTCAAACTTTATGTTTCGTTGTACTTAGCTTATTGTATTTAGACAGGACATCTCATTCGTTGTTGATCTTGGTAAAGATACAGCACCGCGCCTACACGCATCCATTGAATTGGTATTAAAGACGTACCCTGAAGGTACTACGAGGGCAAATCCCAACGCATCTCAATGGATCCAACCCCTCTGATCCTTGAAATGATGTTTGCCTTATTTGTTATGCTGACACAGGTTACTTATCAAACCCGTACAAGGTAAAATCCCCAAATGGTTATGTCTTTACCATTAGGGATATCGCAATATCTTGGAGGTCCACGATATGACCTTAGTTGCGAAATCTTCGAATCATTCCAAGACTTACCTCACTTCACTATGCCACAAGTGAGACATGGTTAGGAGTTCTTGTTGAGCATATTCAAAGTACTTGTTGTGTTTTCATCCATCATTGACGATCCATGAAAATTATGCCACATGTATCAACCCGACCAAGTCATGATACATAAACGAAGTCAACACCAAGACATATTGCGTTTACATCTACATCAGCAAAGCATCAGGAGATTGAAGTCATGCAAGCTGATTCCAGACAACCTTGCCGACCTTTACACGACGCCACTGCCGAAGTCAACCTTCCAGAAGCTTGTCCGAAAAATTAGTATGCCTAACTATTCATATGCAATACTTGTAGTTCTCATTTGGAAGTTATGTCAAACTCAGGGGAAGTATCCAGAAGTATACTCCCTTGATCTTAATGTACTCTTTTTCCTTACGATTAGGAGCATTTTTCCCACTGGGTTTTTGCTACCTAACTAGGTTTTAACGAGGCACCCATCCTGGGCTGATCATACCCTTGTGAGCTCTTCTAGTTGCGTCCAAATGACATAGTTTTGACTAAATGCAACTTCTCACTTTTCTCCTTAGTCTATGGGTTTTTCTCCCACCTTGGGTTTTACCATAGCGATGTTTTGTGAGTTTTATCTTTTTATGCATTCTTTCGTTGATTTGAGACTCACATTTACTCATTGTGCCGACAACTTCATCAACTATACTTGCTTCATCACTGAAGACCTGATGCACCATTTACTTGAGTATTTACACATTTAAGGGGGAGTGTTGCGGTCCTATTAGATTATGAATGTGATTGTGTAAATCCTAGTAGATATGGGAGTATCTCTCATATTCCTATTAGGAGTTGATTACCTATTAAATGTTGTAATCCTAAAGGGTAAGGAATTAACTTTCCCTACTACTATAAATAAAGGCACAATGGGATTGAATAACATACACCTACAATTACACATCTCTCTATTTCTCTCTACTCTTGCCGCACCCCTCTCTTTAAGGCCTTCATAATTATTCAATAAATTATGCCTACAACATTTTTCGGTTTTTTTCAGTTTTTTCGGTTTTCATGAGGAAGATATGTTATTTAGTATATGATATTATTTGCTCAACTCTTTATTGATAGTTAAATATGTTAGATGAGGAATGTAATTACCGATTCGGGTATTAGCATTCTCAAGATTAATTTAGATTAAGAAATTTTACCATGCTTAATTATGTTTGTATTCTACTTTCTTGTTTCTTTCCTTACTATTTATGGTTAATTTAACCAAAAAAGGAAGAACAAAAAACTCTTCGAAACGAAAGCAATTGAGGCGGGCGATCCAGACCGGAAAATTGAAAATAATAATTTCATACTCCAGGAGAAAAAGTGTTATTGCAAAAATACATAGAAAGATACTAGTATACATCGATCATCCAACAAGGATGCTCAGCTTTCTTGCAGTGTTAAGATTACACAAAAATACATCGAAAGATACTAACATACCCGAGAATATGAACGCTACATTGATCCCAATGAGGATATTGTATTTGCTGTGTGTTCTGTATTCCGGTAATTTCAGAGTATCGATTGATCATCAACCAACCATATCAACTTCCGGTACAACAGGTCTGTTTCCTTCATCATCTGGTGAATTGATTGATGCTACCAAATCGTCAATTTTCAGGGGAGACCGCCGAACCATATTCTGAAACATAATCTGCAAGATTATATTCCAAAGGAATTATCAGTATAGGCAATGATTTAGAACGGTTTTGTAACAGGCTAATTTTTAATATTGAGAAAGAGTGAATTCAACCAACAATTTTGGAATTACAGTTTTCTACAAACCTTGGAGTAAGTATCTGCAAAAGCACGGGCACGATTGGACTTGCCAAGGTAATGTAAATCTGCCTTCTCAAGCTTCCCATCTACAACACTTAATCCTCCATCACCAATAGCAAAACGAAGAAGACATCCTGAATGCAACCCTGACTGAAAATATATTGAAGTTAGAACACAAAGGCAAAAGACATGAATACAACGAGGAAAGAGAGGACAAATGTTACATGTTAGGGTTGTAAAGAACTCAATGACACCAGCCAGTCAGTTAGTCTGGTGGCTTCAGAGTAGTTTACCAGTGATCTGAGATAGAACCGCATTTTCCTCAGGACAACAAGTGCAAGGACCGATTTGGTATTATGGCTTTTGAGCAATGGTGGAGAAAATGTAACTATTGGGGTCGGGTTGGGAGGAGACAAGATACGGGAAAAACTACCATGAAAAGCTAAGCAAAATATTTGTTTCGAGTGAAGCAGAACCGCTCCCATAAAAGCCCTAACATACTTTGCCTGACTCAACTCGCAATTACTAGGTGCAGATATCCATGTTCCTATAATGAAAATTCACCGTAAAACATACCTGTTGTATGAAGGCTGAGTCCAAGCAACCAAATACAACTGGTGGATCATCGGATGTAGTCACATTTCCATCACCTTGCAGCTCCAAAACTACCTGATCACATGGAATCAGAAAATGAGAGAGAGTAGAGATAGCCCAACCAACAAATAGAGCAAAGAAGGGTTCGTAACAAAAAATACCTGTTGATGGCTTGGAACCTGTCCTTTGTTATCTGTGTCAATAACGTACTGACTGCAACTCTCATCCTTCCAGACTAATGCTAATGGGGTATTTCCTGGTTGGTAATGAGCATGCCTAGAAAGAAAAAACAATTTTACATAAATCGTATGTCAAAGAAAGTTTCAATAGCATAAAAAAAAATCGAGAAACTACTGTAACAGTGATCCATAGCAACAGTATATGACATTTTCACAGATCCATAACAACAAATTTTAAGCAGTATCAGGAAATGAGCTTACTTGTTATAAAACAATAGACCATCCTTTACATACGGTACCGCTCCAGCATAGGCTGAGTATAGCCCGCTGTGATCACAGTTATGCACAGGAACCAAGCTGAACCTATACCTATGATAGTGTGACGGAGCCTCACAAGCCCCCGTCTCCCCGAGCTTAGAACTCAGCCAGAAAAACCTAAACTCGGCCGTGCAATCGAACAAAGAGTAACCTCTCCAGCACACCATGTCAATTACGTAGTACGTCTGGTCCATCTGCATTCAATGTACATTCAGCTTGGCATTTTATCAAACACTTGGAGCGCAATTGAAACAAGTAAATATCAAATTTAACCCATAATTGAAATACTTACCTCGTGAAATATACAGTCCAGTATAGAATACGACTGAGCGGAACCCGACCCGTCTCGGCTCCTGGAACCATTGGGAAGAGCCGACGGGAAACGGTGCAGAACAGTGCCGTTTCGTTGCCGGCTGATTGTGGCTCCGTCGGACGAAACGACGAAGCATCGCTTCCCAGATGGCCTCGCAAACACGTACCTACATTTCCACAAAAACCAAAAATTAGAAGAAATAATTGAAATTAAATTAGCAAAAAAAAAATTGAAATTTAGAGAAATGGAAGGCGAACCAGTCGTGGGGCAAGCGATTTGGGACGTCGATCATCCACTCCGGGAGCATGAGCTGCCTGGCGAACCATTTTCGGGCCTCCGTGCCTCTGAGCTTCGAAGCGTTGCGAAGGTCAAATTCGACGTCGCATTCGGACTCCTTGGATTCGGAGGCGGATTCGGGTTCGGGTTCGGGTTCGGAGGGCTGTTCATGTTCGGGCGGGAGGGAGAGGAGGGTAGAGGCTAAGCGGCGCGCCTGGAGCTGGACGTCGCGCCGGGCTTGCTCTTGGCGCTGAAGCGCAAGCTCTCGGCGCCTCTGCTGGTCTGAGATCGCCGGTCTCTTGTACGCGCGGTGGAGATCGTGCGGCGCCATATTTTGGTGGTCGTCCGAAATTGAATTTTTGGGAACTGGCGTTGCTCAGAAATTTTAGAAACGGTATCGGCAAGAGCAAAACTGTTGGGTTCCTTGACTTTGGGTCAGCCCATTGGATGTGCAAAGCCCATTATCCATGTTTCCGTTGTATTTCGTTTCGCTAATGGAGTTACTGACAGCCGTTTTTGTTATCTTATAAACCCACATTGGAAGATAAACTTATATGTCTCGAGTCTTGAAACAGATGTTCTAACAAGGTACAACACTCATCGCATGACTTTCCCATTCCTTATTGAGTATCGTACAAATGTTTGATCACTCAGAAGTAGGTGATTCTCGTTATTGGTTATAAGATAAAACACTACTTGGCTGCTGAAAGATCAACAACCATTCCTGCTGATACCCAATCAAATTTGAACACGTGTCCAAATAATTAAAGTTACAAGCACAAATTTGGCCGCCGATCTTTCACAACCAAGTAGTGTTCTGTATAAAATATTCATCACCGTTTGTCACACACAACGTTGACATGAGCCATAGATGAGTGTCCCCTTTTCGTTTCCTAGTTGTTTCCAAGTGTTTGTTACGTCTACGAGTGACAAAAAGTAGTTCAAAGGATTGGTTGGCTAAAAGGGTCGTCAAAATTGACTTCTCTCGTAATCGTTTAAACTTTCAATGGCATGACAGTTTGACGAGAAATTTTCTGTTACCGGCTTTGTATGATGATGCAAATCACTTTTGTTTGGAGCTTGATTTCAGGAGGAAACTAAGCTTTTTGCCCATACGGGAAAAACCTTTACAGCAGTTTCTAAGCATTCTCCTTTTCTTGTGGAGGGGAGAGCCGAACTTAGGATCTCAAAGTAGGGTATTTGTTTTAGTGAGGTCGTGTTCGAGTTTACTGGTATATGTGTATTGTGTTCATGCCAATTCAAGCGTTAATTATATGCAAAATGGTAATAAATAATAATTTAATAATACAGTAATACATACATACCATCAGAAAATTGAGAAAAAGTTATCATTTTATTATTAAGATGATAAATAGTTGAAACAATGTTCATCATGTAAACATCGAGTCTTATATTTGTACAAATTTTTAGTCGTGAAATGGAGCGGATACATCATTTGTGTTTTTTTCCTCTTTTAGAATGACAATAAACAAAAGAAAAAAAATTGTAGTTTTTATTTTGTTACAAAGAAAGAAATCGAACATGAACCTATCATAACTCATCATTATTTTTATTGGTGAAATTAATCCCAAAATAGCCTCTAATTTGTCAGGTCTAAAATTAGAGGTTAATGTTTGTAGAAATTTTAGTCACGAGTCATGGTCCAAGTGCTTCTATTTTCTAAGCTTGGCAATGCTCCGTGTGAAACTGGAATCATGGCTGCACCAATCAAAATCGCAGTCCCAAAATTAGAAAATTGGTGAGAGAGACAACCTAACCACATTTTGTAAAATAATTTTTAATTAAAACGATTGATAGATAGATTAGGACAATTAAGCCACATTGTCCATACTTGAGGCCAAGAATTTTAGGTTCAGATTTTTGGGACAGTCCATTGGTCTCTTGTTTTCTTTGATTTTACGTTGTGAGTGTGTAAACGTAATTTGACAGATGTGTACGACTGTGCGTAGTTACATTGATTAAAATGAATGTACTCTCTTTTATGTACTCCAGTCTGAATTTCTCATCCTTGCAGTTTAGATCAATTCAGAAATTTGATTAAGAAAATGAATGATTTCGATTATAACATATTATGATTAAATTCGCCAATCCTGACGAGTAAAGAAAGAGGTGCACCCTAAGGATGTTAATTCTCTAACAACTGTTGATGGAAACTGAATCATTTGCAAACAAAGCATGGATTTGGATTTAAGATTTGCGAAATTAGAAATCTAACGTGTTAGGTGAGTTGGTTTAGTTTTTTATTTATGTGTTTCCTCTTTTTATAATCCACAAAAGAAATTATCTTACATAGTACGTGTTATCTCACTAGCTTCCTCGAAGAAATTCTGTTTTAAGCATATTTTCTGTGAAGCAAATTTTGTGATAGATGCAATTGCAGATAGAAGTCATGTCGTGAATGATTTTCAAGTTTGGTTTAATGTTTTGTCTCACGAAGCTTTGTATGCCTGACAATTTGATTCTTTTAGTGAGAGTTACTATCGAAGCTTTTCTTTGCAATTTTCTTTTTTATCGAAAAAAAAATGAAACAAAAGACCGACGCAATTGCAGCTAGAGGTCATGCCATGAATTATTTACAAGTTTGGTTATGGAAGCTTCGTATACTTGGTAGTTTGACTCTTTTACCACGGGCTGTTGCCAGGACTTTTTCTTGTAATTTGCTTTGATATTGTTACTCATATTGATTTTTATCTCTCACGCACTGTTAATTTTTTTAAATTTATCTTCTCAATTTATTCGATTCGACAATTGAAAATTGAAACAAACGTGTGACAAATAAAAATAGGTGTGTGGATATTATTATTTTTTTAATTAAAAAATAAATAAAATAAAAGGATACTTAGGGGTTGTTCATTGGTCAACTAATGGGAGTAGCAGTTGACAATCACGAAAAACTCACGTTCGTGACATATTGCAAAAGTACAGATCACCGATGTTCAAATGTTTGCGTCATTCAGGAGCAAGAAAAATAGAAAAACGAGTGTTTTTTTCTCATTTTTATATTCATCAACTTATAATTTAATATAATATTTTTTTCACAAAAATAACGAATTTACGAAAATGCTACCCTGTCGCATCTCGTGCTTTTGTAATCTTATCCAAACTAATCTGGATTAGATAGGATGATTAAACTTTATGAGATGCGATGGTTCAATTTTTAAGTTTGATGGTACCAATTAAGATTCCCTTAATTATCTATTTTAATTTATCTGGACTCATTAGCTTCTATTGTCGATAACTGTATATCTGGAGTTCCGTGTTTAATTTTTTTTTTTTTTTTTTTTTGTCACTTAGTATTACACTCTAATGATATTCCTTTATACTTGTAAGTGAGATGCCTTATATTCGATTCTCGTCAAATGCGAGTTTGAACCACCTTATTGCTAGTACATTATGAGGCTCAACCTACCCTCTCCCCTTAGTAGATAATATCGCTTATTCAAAAAAAAAAAAAAAATCTCCTTTTCTAGTATGGTTTGTATAAGAATATTTAAAATAATAATGTGATCATAAGATTGGTTTAGCCGCTGTAAAATACATATGTTACACAAATCGTAAACTTTGTGTTTAGAGATTTGGGATGATTTATTCCCTGAACTTGTAAGTAGGGCTGGGCACGGGCCAAGCTGGGCCCAATTTTGAAGGGATCGGGTCGGGATAGGTACAACAAATTTTAATACAGGAATAGGACCTAACTCGGCCTGTTTGAAATGAGTCGATTCGTGCCGGGTCTAAGGGTCCTCTTTTTTTTCTTTTTTTTTTTGGGGAAAAAAAACTAAATTTTTACAGCCGCACAGCTGCACAGGTGTTCGCAGGAATCACAACCTTCTTCCAATTCTCTTTGAGGTGAATACATGTTTCAAACCCTACCAATTTGCATGAAACGCTCCACCGATCTAATTTGCATGAAACATTCAAATCCAATTTACATTCAAATCCAGTTTACATAATCTAATTAAAAATACCCAACAGAATATTCAAATTCAATCGATTCAAATTCAACTGAAAAAAAGATTTGAAATTGGAACATAATAAAAGTCAAGATTCAAGAACCCAACAAAATCCCTAGGAAACCATATGACATGCATGACCCTAATATTCTCCAAACACCAGGGTAGGCACGTGTTAACCGATACCCGAAGGTGACGAAGCCATATTAGGATGCATGAGAAATAATAAATATAAATAAGACTTATAAATTTAAATACAATGTTTATGCAATTGAGGAACGTGTTCAGAGCATACAACTAATGCTAGACACTAAAAAGGAATAATATAAAATTGAATGAGCAAAGAGATGGGTCCTACACTTAGAAGACTCGAAGATGTAGATGCGGGAGTGCCTTGATGCCGGGATTGTATGCCTCGATTCCAAGTCTTGAGGGGGCGCAAAACAAAACATGAGTGAACCAAGTTGATATATAAGTAGTAATAAAATAGTTAATCTTTAATGTACTAAGCCCCAAATTTATGAAAAACTCATATTGCATAATAAGTAATAGGTTTTCCGAAAACCCTAGTATGCCATAAAACCTTTCATAAAACATATATTTTATATATAATGTGTTTAGTAGTGGTGTGTGTGTATATATATATTATATAAATATATATTTATAAGGCATATACATATATATAATATTCATTCGCCCAAAGGCATATAGAACACTTCTTCATTCATCCGAAGGTTCTACATCACGCGCCCATATGCAGTATCATTCGCCCGTAGGCATTGCACCTCCCAGCCGAAGCCAATATAATTGTCTTTCGTAGGCCCCTACATCACTCGACCGAAGAGAATATATAGATATCATTCGACCAATAGGCCCCTACATCACCCAACCGAAGCCAATATAAGTATCTTCCGGCCAAAGCCATCTACAAATGCCCCGCTGACACCAATATAAATATCTTCCACCCGTAGGCCTTCATTCGCCCGTAGGCTTCTACAGCACCCACCCGAAGGCATATAAGTATCAATCATTCGTAGGCTCCTACAACACCCACCTGAAGGCATATAAGTATCACTCGCCCGTAGGTAGAACATACGCCCGTAGGCAGGACCGTTCGAATAACCATTAAGTAAGCACATAATTATATATCTATCTTAATCGGAGTTCAGTAGCTAAAACATCATATCGTAAATACCTATTCGTAGTATATAGTCATCAATCATATATACTACGAAAAGCGTAAAATCAATAAAGTGTGGTATTCCAAAATATTCTCAGTAAAGCATGATATCTCATAAAAAGTAAAGTCTAATTTACTCATAAAATGTAACCATTAAATCATTCTTTTCATGTATGCACTTCTAATAGTAAAATATGCATTTTAGAAGGGGTCCACTCACAGATACTTCACTATCGAAAAGCCACGCAAGCTAGCGAAGGTGGAAACGCCATAATAATTGCACCTAAGCACATAAAGGGTCCAATTAATAAAACTACACTCAAACGATTGAATTTGGGAAAACGGACGTCGGAAACGGATTCAGGACGTTGAATTACCCTACAAAATCAACAAAAAGTCAATGCGAGAATATTCCATAATGGAATATTCCATTGGATCCAAACTAGTTTAGGTCGGTTCAGCCGGGTTGGGTCGCAAGGTGGATAGAGAATCTGGGCCGGGTTCCTTGGCCCAAAAGCCTGGGTTTGGGTCATAAGGGTTTTGGGCTGGGTTAAGTAATCGGGGCTAGGCCTACGTTTGGGTTTAAAGAAATGAGGTTTGGGTTAGTAGGTTAATGGATTGGGCTTTAGGTTTGGGCCAAGTTTACATAGCCCAAAGTTTAGGCGGGGTTACTTAATTAGGCGTGCACTGTTTTGGGCTGACTACAAGGGTCAGGTTTTTAGTTCACGGGTCGGTCGACCCGGATAGGGTCGTGGGTTACTGGACCCAAAAAAGAGAAAGGCCTGAAATCGGTGGGGAATTGTCGAGCTCCGATCGAGCTCTATTTCACAACTATCCTTAGCATGCAATATACCAAAATGAAGCTAGGGAGACAAGGATTCGAAGTACCCATTCTAGGCCCAAACGTGGCCAGAGTTGGCCGGAGAAACCCTGCAAATCTCAATTTCCTCGCTGGAAACCGTCGAGCATTACGCCCAAGTTGGTTTATGCATCAAACGACAACCAAAACATCTCAAAATCGTCCTAACTCACATGTAAACATTAACCAAGAGATTTAGGGCTTACCTACGTTGAGGGTTTTTCGAAAGAGGAGGTGCACAATGGCAATGCCATGGCACCATGAGACACAGGGAGATTTTAAGTGTGTTCCAACTTTCCTCCAGGTTTCGTGGAGCACACGGGGAGGTTTGAGTGAGAGGGTTGGTGCGTGTGATGGTCCTCAAGGAGCTGGAGAGTAAGGGTAGGTGTCGAGAGAGAGGTCCAAGAATGTAGAAAGGAAGAGAGACGAGAATGTGGTGAGAGATAGTGTTATGGGAGAGGGAAGAAAAAAGTGAGAGAAGGTGACCCCAGTGTCCCGTGGCAAACGGAGGGAAGAGGCTGGGGGACCAAAAATAAAAAAAAGGCCCCACCCTGCTCACCATTTAAGGCCCAAAAACAATCCCCATTCAAAATATCTTTCAAACCCACTGAAATTACCAAAAATACCCCTTCGTTCCAAAATCCTTAAAAATAATCGAGACGGGTTGTTACACCATAATTTAGTTTTCAATCCTAAATCTCTAAAACATAATACCTTGAAACTGAAAAAGATCATTAGCAGAGCTTGGCTTTCATGCAAATCTAAGTCAGACATAGGAGATGACTGATTCGTCGTTTTGAGTTGTTCGTCCCCTCAAGTTCGACAAAGAAAGACTGACTTTAGTGTCTGTCCCTTCGAGTTCGACAGAGAAAAACTGAGAATTGAGAGGGATAAGAGTCAATCTAGACTCTAGAAAGATCGAGAGAAAGGACTTTGGGAAAGAAAGATCAAGAGGGAATACTGATGAGAAGAGTATCAGTTCGAGTCTGGGAGAGTCATCGAGAAAGTGATATGTGTGTGTGTGTGTGTGTGTGTGTGTGATTTGAGTATCTGTATGTGAGACGGCACATATACAGTTCGAGCTAAAGGCCCGTGTCTTCAAAAAATTAGATCCACCCCACCCCAACCGCTAGTACCGTCCATACCCGCTGGCCCAAGGCTTGTTTGCCCAGTCCTACTTGTAAGTCATTATTAATCACCTTAATGAGATTTCATAAATAGCTAATTCTCTCATTGGCAAGAGCAGCTTTTATAGTACAGTTACGCCATCACGGTGATGTTTTGTGTCAATGTTACAAAGACATGTTGATAAATCTAGAACATGTCCTTGTATTATTTAAACGAACTCTTGCCATACAGGTCATTTTCCTCACTCATTATTCCCTTCATATTTTTCATGTGGGTAGCCTCACTAAAACTCACCCTGGTAAATTCAATATTTAAAATTTCTTTGATATGGACGATATTTTCATGAAAAGATATGAAAATGGGGTGGAGTCTAAACTTCACCTCATATTGGAGAAACTCTTAAGTTTGAGTAATACTAGGGAACTGTATTTTTCTAAACCAAATTTGTAAACTGAATGATGTGGTTGTTGATGATTGAATTATTACTTAAGTGTCGATTAAAATGTTTGTTTTCTATTGGTGACACGTTATTTCGTTTACAAATTTAGTTTGAAATTTTAGTCTCCCTAAATTTTTTTTTTAAGGTTCCATCATTTTCATAAAAAGTAACCAATATCGATATTCAATATATCCATTAATATTTATACAATTTGTATTTAATATTACATCGATACCAATATTTTAGACATCGGATAAATCAGTACTACTTTCCATCCAAGTAATTTACACCGACAGATACGTCCAAATTGTTTAGATCAACAATATAAGTAGGGACTCATCTAGATCAAACTCCTTGTATATGTGTGTGTGTGTGAACAGGTTTCTATTGTTACCATATTTGGGTGTGAATGCGTTATTATTTGTTGAACAAATATTTTCATGTCGCGTTATTTAAATAATCCTATTCTCGTGTAAAGAGAGAGTATAAGGTCGGACAGTGGGTCCCGCCTAATTTTGACCAATCAAACGGCGGTGGAATTGGAAGCTAACCCCCAGGTTAACACTCGCGCACCAGCACCGCACCCGAACTCCCCACCCCAGCACTCCCCAAACGCAGAGTTCAAAGCACGATAAGTAGTTTCCGTAAACTCACTCCTCTCTCTCTCTGTCCAAAATTCTCTCTCTGTCTTGTCGAAAACCAGCACACCCAAAAGCAGCCGGCCAAAAGCCAGACGGACAGTTTCGTCATTTCAGTCGCAGTCTCGGATAACCCCGCAACCAAACACCGCCCGAAGTCCCCAACTCCGCCGTCCCCCGAATGGTCACCTCCGCCCCTAATCCCACTTTCCCCAAATCCAAATCCTAACTCCCTCATACCCAAACACCTGTTACCATCTCTAACCCTAGCAGCCAAACATCTCCCAAATGACCACCACAACCACCAGCATAGGAGGTGGCGGAGAGGACCGGGTCCTCGCCACGGCTCAGCAGATCGTCAAGAGCCTCAACACCCCCAAGGAGGTCCGCGAGGACATGCTCCTGATCTTCTCGAGCTTCGACAATAGATTGTCTAACATCACCGATTTGATCAACGGCGAGGATTCCAAGGCCGACGAGGACCGGTTCGGGGAAGCCGAGAAGGTGATTTTCCGGTGGGAGTCCAAATCCGAAGCTCACAGAAACTCGGTCCCGTGGGAGGAGTCGCCGGTCGAGGCCGGTGAGTATTTGGCGGCCGTCGATGAGATCCTCACCCTCATGGAGGGGCTTTCGGTTCGGTCCGATAACGAATTGGTTGACCGGGCCGAGAACGCACTCCAAATCGCGATGACTCGGCTGGAGGACGAGTTCCGCCACATTCTGATCAGAAACACGGTGCCTTTCGACTCGGATCGACTCTACGGCTCGATCCGGAGAGTGTCGCTGTCGTTCGTGTCAAACGACGGCGAAATCGACGATGAATTTGGGAGTTTCGGCGAGGAGGACCGCGACGCCGGCCGGTTCCACGAGCGCGGCGGCAGCCTCGGCGACACAGACGTCGATTTGATACATCCTGACGCCGTCGTGGAACTGAAGGAGATTGCGGAGCGTATGATTCGGTCCGGCTATGAAAAGGAGTGTGTGCAGGTGTATAACAGCGTCAGGCGCGACGCTTTGGACGAGTGTTTGGTGATTCTGGGTGTCGAAAAGCTGAGCATTGAGGAGGTGCAGAAGATTGAGTGGAAGAGTTTGGATGAGAAGATGAAGAAGTGGATACAAGCTGTGAAAATTGGCGTTAGGGTTTTGATCAATGGCGAAAGGAGGCTTTGTGATCAGATATTTGAAGGGATTGATGAGACTAGGGAGTGTTGCTTCAATGACACTGCCAAAGGGTGTGTTATGCAGCTGTTGAATTTTGGAGAGGCAGTTGCCATTGGTCGAAGGTCGCCCGAGAAGCTGTTTCGGATACTTGACATGTATGATGCCATGGCTGATGTGTTGCCGGACTTGCAGCAAATGATGTCTGATGAGTATGTGGTTGGTGAGGCCAGGGGAGTGTTGGATATGCTCGGTGATGCGGCGAGAGGGACATTTGCTGAGTTTGAGAATGCTGTTCAGAGCGAGGCCAGTAAGAAACCAATGCTGAGCGGCGAGATTCACCCGCTCACTCGGTATGTCATGAACTATGTCAAATTGTTGGTTGATTATAGTGTTACTCTCAATTCGCTTTTGGATACCGGTGAGGAAGAGTTGGAAAGGTTGCAAGGATCGCCAAATGATGATTTGGGTATAGGCAGCATGTCTCCGATAGGCCATAGGTTGTTGTTGTTGATCTCGAATTTGGAGTCCAATCTCGATGAGAAGTCTAGGGTTTATGATGATGGAGCAATGCAATGTGTGTTTTTGATGAATAATATTCAGTACATAGTGCAGAAAGTGAAGGATTCGGAGATTAGAAAACTCTTGGGAGACCAATGGGTTCGCAAGCGCCGTGGCCAGGTACGCCAGTATGCTACTGGGTATCTAAGAGCTGCTTGGAGCAAGGTCCTGTCGTGTTTGAAAGACGAAGGGATTGGGGGGAGCACAAGTAATGCTTCAAAGATGGCTTTGAAGGAGAGGTTTAAGAACTTCAATGCAAACTTTGAAGAAATCTATCGGACCCAAACAGCTTGGAAGGTCCCAGATGCTCAACTTCGGGAGGAGCTTCGGATATCTATATCGGAGAAGGTGATTCCAGCTTACAGATCATTTATGGGGAGATTTGGGAGTCAGCTGGAGAGTGGAAGGCATGCCGGGAAGTATATAAAGTACACACCGGATGATTTGGAGACCTACGTGTTGGACTTGTTTGAAGGGACACCGTGTGTTCTGAACCATCTGAGAAGAAAAAGTACATAGGAGGTAAGCTCTTTGCTTTTATTCAAAACTAGTTGGAAGTTGGAATTGAAGTTCTAATGTCGAAAACGAAAAAAAAAAAATTGTAGCTTGATGATGATGATGATACCTATTTAAATATTTTGCTGGTGTTAATGTTATAAACACAGGTTTTTGTGAAAGCTATTTTCCAACCCATCTATCATCTACTGTAATAACTTTTGTACAGGTTCTGTAGACTTTAGCTTTTTGTACGCTGTCGATTTTTTTTTTCGTGGTTCATGTGTTTGATTTCCATGAACCGCCAGTGAGTCTTGTACGTTATCTGTGTGCGGAAGAAGAACTAGAACCATTGGTGTAAAATATTGAATTCGATATACACAACGATTCAGAAACTTATACCCATTTACGTTTTGGTTTTATTTTTTCCTCTGAAAATGAGTGCAACTTGAGCTATTAATTTGAAGAACGGAGATGTAAATTTAATGTCTATCAGATGTTGCATGAATATCAAGCTGGTTACTACAACTCTTCTCTTCTTTTAGTGAGTTTTCGGAATTTTGTAAAGGCGGTGTTATGAATCAGTAGTAATCTCTTGATTCGTTCGTTCATCTCCGATTTTGAACCTTCGGCTATAAATAGGGAAGTTCATGAAGTTGTCTGACTAGAATGAAGGACCTATTTATAACATCTGATATACTTCAGGGATGAAATCAATTGTGAGCAACGTAAGTGGTTTAGGTTTCCAGATAGTAAAGTTGAAGGTTGTTCAGATGATGAACTTGTAGACGGGGTCGGAATTGTGATGACTCTGCTCAAAGACGAGTTCCGCCGCAAACTGATTCGAAACACGGTCGCTCTCGAATCGGATTGATTTAGTAGATGTGTTTTTCATTTAGCGTGAAGTTCCCCAAGTTGGAAACCTTGTGTGTGTATATATAGCCTTTATATGTATATATCATCACTTAAAAGCCTTGGTTTTATAATTAGCCACTTGTTGCCTTCAATAACGAGGAGTGCTAAGATCAGTCGAATACAAATAAGACAGGTTTGGATTAGTTTACTCGTGCTCGATTGTTTTTAGCATTTTTCAGCAGTAGATGAAGAAAACGTCCAACTTGGTCTTCGGACAAGAACAATTAGGAACAGTTTGTGAACGCGTGGGTAACTGAATCTAGCATAAAGATAGAAGGATGGTGATATACCCTAGTTACATGGTAAAAAGCTTAATCTAGGTAAATACAAGACAAGTAAGCTTCTTGCTTGGGAAGAGAGTTGTTGTGGATGCCAAAGACACAATCCCCAAGACCTTCTAAACAAACCTTCCCAACATCCCAATGAAGATATTTCCATTCCCAATAAAGGCTAGAACTTTACTAGTCTCCAAAAAGTGCTTGTACCTCAAGTCGTCAAGAGATTTACCCCTTGCACTCGAGATCTTAAGTTTGATTTTCCAATTCCAGAGATTTACCCCCGAGACCTTAAGTTCGATTTCCCTATCCCCTAACGCCGCTTGTATCAAAGAGCAGAAAAGAAGATGAAAAGAGAAAGTTTTATTATTATTACTGCGAAAAAGCTCCCATGGAGCTTATGGATACAACAAATTTACAGAGTCAAAACGGTGTCAAACTGAACACCACTAATTACAGAGGACTTGCCTACGACGAAAACACATCCAACAAAACCACCATAGGACTAGAACAGAGATCATTACATACAAGGGGAAAAGAAAACGAAAAAGGATTGCTCATTTCGGTTGGGGAAATGATCGGAACATTGTTCTCGATACCTCTCTTAAACCCTGCTATTCTGAGGCAGCGGTAGAACACCGTCAAAAAAATCACCAAAGTAGCCACGGGGCTCGTGAACTAGCCTTGAAATAATGTCCCTAAGCGTAATGACTCCTTCCAGATTCCCATCATCGTCCACAACATATACTCTGTGGATCTTCTTGGAGTCCAGCATCAGGATTAAGTCCTTAATTGTGTCATCCCTTTTGCACGTAACCATGGTACTCAACGTCGGGTAGACTCCCTGATGCTTCTCTAGATAGCTTTCAACCGCTGTCAGGAAGTTCTTCGCTGTGATGGACCTGTCAAGACATGTCAAATGAGTGATCCATATTTACACTGCAACTGAAATTCTTATGAATAAATTTGAACACTTTTTCTCTACAAACCTGTAATCATGGTATATTTCTGGTGCAGTAAGCAAGAACTGAACATCTCTTAGGCTTATATTACCTACTGCCTTGCTACCGCCATTTTCAATCACGGGGACCCCTCCAACCCTCTTTTTCCTCATCAGCTTAAACGCTTGCAGCACCGGTTCATCCTCGTACACCTGCAACAGAATATTATGCATTCAAGTTAAGCGTTACGGTAACTATGCTTAAGAGAAATCCCCAAGTTCATTGAAAGATAGTTTCAGATGGGAACTGAGAAGAGATTTCACCTTGACAATGCAATTAGCAGTCATCATGGGAAGACCAAGCTCGGATAGTTTCTTCTTTCCCCAGCTCTCGAACCACTGAAGTCCAGCGCATTCCGCTAACATGTGAATCACAGCAGATTGTGTGATGATATTATCAATCTTTCCATCACCCAAATCAACTACAGGAACACTCTTCATTTTGTACTTTGAAAGCAGCAAGAGCATGGTCAAAAACGAGTTTGAGCTCTGCAAAGCAAGAAACGGAGCCCAGCGAAATGACCCCGAGATATCTCGAACCTGTATCCTCAAATGTTAATATACATATGATGGGAATGAATGATCTTATTTTATTGAAGATGTTAATAATATTGTATGACCTGTGTGTTCTTGTAAAACTCGGAAGAAGTCAAAGCCTCGAAAAAACTTCCAGAAGTTGCTGCGGCAAAATCAGAGACGAAATCGAGTCCTGCAAGATCAAGACCTTTCAGTCCATTAGCTGCTGCTGCCATAGCAGTTGCACTAGATGGACTAGTTGGGGTCCTCGGGGACGTTGGTTCTGACTGTCAAGATTAGCATAATTATCATGTTTTATATTCCTCCACATTGATAATTTATAGCAAACAAACGTAGCTCCTGAGTCTAAAAACTAAAAAGGAAAACACTTCGGCTCTCCTTCCAAACAAATCACAGTTTGACATGTGCGCATGACTTTTCTTTTTATGGTTTTCAGGAGTAGTTATGTTTCTTATGTATCATGATTCATGATGTGATTTGCAGATCAGGAGGAACGCTAAGACAATGCATTTATAAACAACATAGTTGACGTTTTCAATGCATAAGGGTTGTTAACTTGCTAACCTGATGCAGAATCCACACGACAATTCCGGCAAACTCAACAATGCCAATGTATCTGTCGATCCAGCTAGCGTCCTCAGGCGCATCGACATCCACCACCGGTGCACCAAGAATTTTGTGTTGGGCCAGGATTTTAACAGCTTCAGCTAAACTGGTGTCTGACCTTATCTCAATCACTGAAATACAACAAGTTTCCCAAAAATATTAATCCAACAAACAACAACATTAGAAGCAAAATTGATCAGATTCCAACAAAACCGATCCCTCCTAGTTATCTTTTGATTTTTGTTTAATTCTTCTAATAACATTCACCATCAAATTCGTATGGATCACTGGTTAGCTCCACTCTTCCTTACCTACAAATCACAGTCTGATACGTATACAAAAACATGTCATTGAAATCTCATAAGAAAGTTTCTCCAACACACGTCAAACGGCGATTTTGGTGATTTGTATGCAATAAGAAACAACATGTTACGACCCAATTATTTTCCTTTCTAATCAACAAATCATTTGATCATCACAGCAGATACGTATGCTACAATTCTAACATGATCGCATGTTATTCCATCTGTATATATGCATATATATAAATATATGTGTATGGATGGATGTAAATGGGGTACCTTGATTCTCAGGAGCAGGAGGGAAAGCAGAAACAGGGACGCTCTCAAAACAAGCATTCAGCTTCTCAGTTGGACTCAGCTGTGGCTCCTGAACGTCCCACAAATCCTCTACCTGCATCCCCAGCTTCGCCTCTGGACTCCTCGGACTCCCTCCCTCCCCCGTCGTCGTCACCGCCGGCACACCCATTTTCCTCTCAACACCCAAATTCCCAACTCTCTCTAAAATCTCTCTCTCTCTCTGGAAACTCTGTTACTCAGAATCAGACAAAGATTGGATCACCCTGCCAATATTTAACGACAAAAATCATAAAGTAAACACTAACACACGTCAGTGTTCTTGTCGTGCATGAGCAATCCAGGCCGTTGGTTTTTCATACTCCTACTGAAAGTTACTCGTTCGGCCACGTGTACCATTGTGATGACGACGATACATTGATCGTGACGGGCCTGCGGTTCAATTATTAAGAGTTGTTATTTGGCAATGTATATCCGATTCCTCTGATTACTTTAAGGAAAAGTTCTTATCCGGTTTTCAATGCCGACCACACTGGTGGGCGACGCTATCGTGCGCCGGGCCGGGCTTTGCGCACCCTGTGTTCGAGGATGAACGGCTGACGTGGAAGTGTGACCGACACGTGGTTTCTGTTTACTGGATTGTAGGCTTGTAGCTTTGCTCAATGTTACCTGCGGTTCGGTCGTCGACGGTTACTGGTGAATCAGTGGGCGGGCGGGGTTTCCAAAAGTGGAAGAGAAACCGCGGGCGGGCAATTTGTTTGGTCCGGGTCCGGTTACATTATACCAGGCCCAATGCTGACCTGTACTATGGTGGGCCTCTAAAGATAAGAGTTGAATCCAACCCATTCTATATAGTCTCCTTTTTTTTTTAATTTGAACAATGTGGATGTTGATAATTGGATTATGAATAAGAATAAATTGTAGCAATGATCTTTTAACTTTAAATTCAATTTGAGCAATGATATATCAACTAAAAATTCATTACTATTAGTCTCTCAACTCATCAAAATGTACAGCTATGGTCCCTCAACTAAAAACACATTGTCATTGGTCCCTCAACTTTAATTCAACTAGAGAAATGGTACCTCAACTTTAACTCAATTGTAGCAATAGTCCTTCCAACATAACTCATTTTCACAAAATTCTAACGTAGTTGATGAAAAGGACCATAGTTACACGTTTTGATGAGTTGAGGGACCCCAATTGTATCAATAGTCTTTCCAACATAACTTATTTTGACAAAATTCTAACAAAGTTGACAAAAATGACCATAGCTACTCATTTTGATGAGTTAAGGGACCAATGGTGATGAATTTTTAGTTGAAGGACTATTGCTCCAATTTGATTAAAGTTGAGGAACCCTTACTACAATTTACTCTATGGATAATGTTAGAAATTTTTAACCCAAATTTTGTAAATTGAATGAATGGTCATTGATGATTGGATTATTACTTAAGTGTTGATTAACGTGTTTATTTTCTGTTGGTGACACATCATTTGGTTTGCGAATTTGGTTTCCCTAACATTATCTTTAAAAGAATATCGATAACATGCCAGTACGTTTTATCCCTAGTATCGACAATTTTATTTATTTTTAAACAAAATTCTCCATACTTTAAATTTAACTTTACTTTAATATACCTAAAATCTAAGATCTAATTGAAGGATCAAACCTAAAGAATGGTCATAATATTTACGTCAATGATGTAGACTACAGCTCTCTAGTAAACAGAAAAATGTGGGAGGTCCTGAGTTCGTGCTCTGAGCTAGTGAATCTGCTTGACTGTGGTCACAGGCGAATTTCCCCATAACTTCTCTAGGTTCGAAGGGGTGAATAATCGTGGCTTGCAACCAATTATTCCCCTTTTTAAAGAAAAAAAAACTCCAAGAAGGGTAAATTGCCAAATACCTCGGAATTATCACAAGGTTGCTGATTACCTTCCTGAATAATTTATTTTGCTGATTACCCCTCTTAACTTGTACAAGGCTATCAAATTTCTCCAAATTTTCGTTCGGTGATGTCATGTGAGAAGCATGTGACACTTTCGAGTGCTAAAAACATTCACCTATCGCAAAGATGTCGATTACCCCTTCTTCCCAAAACTATTTGGATGAAATTAAAAGAAAATTAAAAGCATATATAAAGTGCACAAAAGGAAAATGGTTCTCTGTAAATCATTTTTGTTATTAATTTCTATTTTTTGAGTTGGAAACTTAAATTCCCCAAACCCCCCTTCCTCCCCCTTCCAAAAAAAAAAAAATTTACTCCAAAGCAAGGAGTGATTGTGCACTTTCCCCAATACACGAATTGAACATCATATGTCATTAAATAATTAGAAAGACATTTGAAAAGAAAAACTTTCCTTCAATAATATAATAACATGTGGTGGTTCGAACATAGAAAAATCTTTCTAAAAAACCAAGAAATACCGCCAAATCATTACACACGTGCGGCCCTAGGGGGTCCCACTCCCCGTATATATAGCGAAATGAAATAGTACTGGTCATCAAACTAGACTCCCACACTCACCGAACCCCATTTGATTTGACTCCCTCCGTGTCTCTCTTTTTACCCCTGTGTGAATACTTTTTACCCAAGGTGTTCTTCACGCGCCTCCATGGAGGCCTCGTCTTCTCAGCCGCCGTCCGATACGAATCCAACGGCCTCCAGCCCTTCCAAGCTCCTCCAGAACCTCCCCTCCCGCGGCCTCTTCTCCTCCACCGTTCTCTCCTCCAATCCGGTGATAAATTCCTCTTCTTTCCTTTTTATTTGTATTTTCCTTTTGGGTTGCCGATGTATTATTGGATTCATCAGTTTTTTCGTTTCACATGGTTCCAATTAATCTGTGACTAAAACAAGCATTTGGGTCTTAGGATTTTACAGCTAAGAAGTAAATTGAGAGTAAAGACTTCGACTTTTTATTTATTTGTCTGTTGGGTTCAGACTGAATTGTATAATTTGCATTTGTATGTAGTCGATTGTGAATAATCTTGGTGTAATTCTGTATCTTAAGAAGTAAAAAGTATTGGGTTTCGTTTTGATTGAGTTTATGACTATTGGGTTTTCAATTTTATGTGGGAAAGTAGATTTGAATACGCCATGTTGATTTTATATGTGGAGGATTTTCCATGTTTTTTCACAGATGTTCGGTTTTGCATGTTATATAACTTGTAAGCACTCGGCAATTACTGAATTTCAAATCGTTATCTATTGCCAAGTGTACATGTGAATGCTAATTTTTTCCCAATTGCATTAAAATGTGTTGCTTTCTGCATACAATGGAGAGCGTCGTAGGTGTGTTAGGTTACGGCCTAGAATGCTTCATCGGATAACAACAATGTACCAAGTTATTTGAATCAATAATTTATTGATCAAGTGCTGGAAAGAGTATAAAGTCTAAAAATTTGAAAGTTGCAGGAGGTTAGCATAGTTTTGTATCTAGGTTTGTTTTCTAATATGAGAAGCCAGTTAGATCAAGTTTGTGTTTTACGAAATCAATTTTCTCTGATGCATTTCTTGGCGTGTTTCACTCATTTGGACCAATTATATTGTCTGCTTCCTATCTGGTTCTTCCACCACCTACTCCTCTCCTAGTTTTGCTTACATGTTGCAGAACTTTTTCAGGGCGGAGTGCGAGTTTATGTATGTACCCATGACACCTCACCCCCAGGTTTACATGTGCTTTTAAGTTTCTAAAATTCATTTATTTAGCTCTATGCTAATGCATTATTTTGCAAAATTTGTTATTTTTGTTTATCATATTCAGTTTATTCCACTTCTGACTTTACTGCTTGATCTTGTTTATCCAGATGGTCAACTGATACAGACAAACCAACAGAACATATTGATTAGATCACTTACACTTAAAAAACAGAAGGGAGATTCCAGTTCAAAGGATGCAAAAAGCGCCGGTGCAGCTGAAAGTTCTAAAAAGAGGTACGACATGGATTTTATTGATAAGATCCACCTGTTTGTTTATGTTTGAATGAACTAATTACTTTGAGGGTTTAACTTATGGTTTTTTGTATTAAATAACTGCCTTTTACCATTCATTATCTTCATATGGGCATCCCTTGGTGTAGCGTTTTTGGGTGCTCATTTCTATATTTATCATTGTATTCAGTCTCAATTTGACCATGGAAAAAGATTGTGTGCAGTCTCGTTTACCTGTTTTCGTTTATCATTTAGGCCTGCTGAAAGAGTTTTGGATAGCAAGGCTTCAGCTAAGAAAGCCACTAGTCAAACTAGTTCTCGACAAGGTAAGGTTCTTTGGCTTTTATAATGCATTAGCTATCAGTTAGACATAAGTCATCATGAAGTCTTTTGACTAAAAGAATTGTGTTGGATGAATTGGGTTCTCAGTTTTCAATGACTAGAATGTTTTTTTTCATTATCGTTTATAAGGGGTTTAGTAGAATGTTTTTTTTTTTTTTTCATTATCGTTTATAAGGGGTTTAGTGTGGTGGTTCCTTGATATCTATCTTTTACGTTTAACTTTAATTTTTCAAATTCATAATTTTGTGATGCTGTAAAGTCCCATCCTTGAATTGTATCACCTTTATTACTTGTCAAAGGGTACAAGTTTTCTCTCATATGTGAAATTGGTGGTCAATTGCATAATTTTACGGTCTCATTGTGGTTTGAATTGGTTACCAACCAACAATGATTGCATGGTGCAATGAATTTCATGATGTGCAGGTTTGACTCCGAAGGTTCTGCCATCTTATTACTTCTGTGTACAATTTGAAATCATATATTAATCCAATTTCTCTTGTTTTTGCTGACATCTCTGATTATAATATCGCATTCTAGAGATGTATTTATCTTTGTAACTTCCATGCATAGTGGGTGGACCCATTTAATCTTCACTAGAAGACCCAATGCTTCTTAAATTAGAGCAGCTTTTAAGTAATACATTGAACGAGTCCTATTTTTCTGAATTTCCCATGAATCAATTGTACCCTTATAGTTATAGCTTGCAATTGCTTTAACGTGCAGAGGGATCAAGCAGTCAAGCATCATCTAGTAGGGACTTCCAAGGGTTAACTGTAGAGAGGCTCCGTGCCCTTCTGAAGGCTAAAGGTCTTTATACAAAGGGGAAAAAGGTAAGTATGAAGACAATTTAATCTCAAATCTAAGTATTTGTTTAGAGGACCTATTTACATATTTACCGGAATGGGGGGTTTATTGTGTTGTGGACTGTTGGCACCTGAGATCCGATAAGGCGTCATTATCGTTTTTGTTGTTATTTTGGCGGAGATAAAACCTTCATCTGCTTTTATTCATCCATGAAATAATGCGTGCAGGATGAATTGATTGCACGGCTGAGAAGTTCAAGTGGTTAAGCACAGGTCAGACTGCGGGGCAGCTCCTCTGTTATCTGTATGTGTACTCTTCTAGGGGAAGGAGAGTAGTTTCATCCATTTTGATGTAAGTTAGGAATGATGTGAGATGGAATTATCGATATTTTGAATGACGACGACAAGTTCTACAGACTCTGAACCGCATTTTGTATCGTCTTGTTTGATAAATTCTATTTCGCTCTTTTAGCATTGCATTTTTCTATTCCGCTCTTATAGTATTTTCTAGCTTTAATGGAGTTTATACCGACAAATCTGGCTATAATGCTCAAGCTACTGCAAATGAGGAACTTGGTTTATCGGCAACTTCACCAACTGTTGTGTTCTCTTCATCTGCTGGAGAATGCAATTGCAAATCTCAAGATACATGCATACGTCTCAAACCTGATGTGTCGTTGTTACCCATCTCGTTTCCCATGATCAATTAATCCAAATCCTGCAGTACAAGCAATGCAAACATTACGAATCCCATGATCAATTAAAATGTTGTTTATTCAAGGGTCTAGGCTATATTAACCTAGCTATTTAAGTTTTTTTTAGCAACCAAATTTGTACATGCGCCGCGCAAACAAACAAGAGGCGTTTAAATGGATGTTGCTCAAATTCTGGATGAGGCGCTCATGCGCGGCTTTGTGTTGTGCAATCTAGTGACACAACACAAATACTATATTAGAATCAACTATGTTATGTGCTTGTGCCATTTTCTTTTCCACGTTTTAGACTCTGGATTTCGAATACGTCCAATCACAACAAACTACATATGTTTCACAAATGTGATGGTGGACGGAATTTAGTATACCTAAGTTTACAGCTCGTCTTATGCTCACATTGTACTTGTGCCGGTCCGCTAGCACTACTTTTCCGGAATGAACATTGCGACATGTGAAGAACTCTTGGAAAACATTCTATCAACTACAAATTATGTCCACTATTGGGTTGGATGTGAACATCCAGATTATGAGATTAGGAGGAAATGATTAGAAGGGAAGAACATTTGGTTCTGATGGACTGGCACGGGCCACAAGTAAAGTGCTGATTGGCCAAACTTAGGGTTTTGCATAGGGTGCTGATGCAAATATTCTCTCTTTCCGCCATAGGAATGGGTGCGTGGGTCTGTTCTTTCAAGGTTTCTTGATGTCAAAGCTTTGTTGCTTACATAATTTTAAAAGGATAGGGGCTCATGATAGCTGTGCATTGTTTTTGGAAACCCCTTGGCCTTTCTACATGCTTGAAAGCAAGCAACAATGGAGTCGTTGGACCCTCCCACAATGGAAAGATGAGTTGTGTTGTCACTTTTTAGCAGAATATTAGCCATGGAATGATTGCACCATATTGCAGCCATCTGTGAAATGACCCTCCTTTGCCCTATTATTTTTTCTTTCCTGCCAAATTCCCATTACTTGTCATCCACTTGTATATGAACATATATATTGTATTATACCTACTTGTTAGATAACTAGTGGATTGAAGAATGAATACATCAGATGGCTTGCTAGAAATCAAAGTGTTGTGATTCACTTGTACCGAAAAGAGTAATATAGCATGGTTCATCACATTTCAAAAGGATAAGAAACCCTTTTCATGAAGAACATTAAACAAAGCAAAAATTAAGAGGTAGGACAAAATTTATTAGAGTAGTGCTGCACTTACCATCTAGTTGTGCCATCATTTGTACCATCTCTCTAATAGAGATAGGACCCGTTAACGCATGTGAGTCTCATCTCTATTAGAGAGATGATACAAATAGATGGTAAGAATAACATTTTTGAATTTATTAATTTAATAGCAACGCTAAGATAGTCTTTCAGCAAAAATATATAAGTTAAGTTGCTTATGTGAAAAGATTTGATTTGAAAATTTTAAATTTTTAGATTTTGCCTTAAATACGTTAATGCTTTTGGGTTTATGTCGATTTTTCCATTTCATTAAGGGTGCATTTTTGCTCACCACCATAAACTATGGTGTGTGTTCACCATACATCTCATCATCTAACCCAGTTGCTGCTTTCTTATAGAAATGGGCGAACCTAATGAGTCTAGAGATGTAGTTACTGGAAGCAGTCCTTCCAATTCTGCTAGGGGAAAGAATGTTGGAAGGATACTTGAAAAGCTAACTGAAATTCTAAAACAACACTACTACCAGTCTGGTAGTGCTCAAGGAAAACCTCAGTAAATGAAAGTTCTTTGGGAATTTTGGGGCTTATTAAGAAATTTGGGCAACTAAGTCCAACTGAATTTCGAGAAATAGAGGATCCAGTATCTGAGATCAAATTTAACCAAATTTCCATCGAGCCAGGTCTCGATGCATTCATTTCATCAAATTGACAACAAGGTATGGAAATTGATTTAGAACATCAGAGCGGGTCCAGAGATGAACAATTTTATGTGGAGAGCGATAACCAATGCATCCTACAAAGCTTTTTCTTTTTCATCGTAAGATTGCCTCAAACCCTCCCTTTTGTAAAATGTTAGAGGAATCTATCGAACACGTACTGCTTTTATGCCACGGGTGATGTGTGTTTGGTTTGGCTTTCTGTTAAACTACAAGCCTAATCCTCAACTAGTCACAGCATTGTTTTTGTTGAACCCTCGCTTTTCTGAATTTATCAGTCTAATGGTTAGGAGATTTGGAAAGAGAGATGTCATGTTTTTCAATGGACTAGATCCTTCCCTGCTCGAGTTTTGCTGAGAAGCTCTGCTCTCGTTAGTGAGATTACTTCTGTTTTGTCAGCCCACCCTCCCTGCAAGAAAGGAAGCAATTTTCCATACATGGTCCCCTCCTTGTGATCCTTTTGTTAAGATTAATGTGGATGGGGTTGGAATAACGCAAGACTTTGTGGGGCTGTGGGTAAGGACGGAGCCAGAAATTTCTTCTAGTGGGGGCAACCGAAAATAACTAAGAAAACCTTATTATAATATGGTTATACGCAATATGATATTAAAGATGGTTTCAAATGATGATGTACCACAATTCCAATGTTACAAAAATTTCAATATAGTAGTGGAAAATGGCAAAGTGATGAGAAAAATATAAGTACATGATAGGCAGGAGAGGGTTTTTTCAGTTTGAATGATAGAACAAGAGCATGTATTGCTCATATAATATTTGATATGAAGTATAAGTAGAATGAATGTATGTTGGATATTAGATGTTGGAAAACTATGAGTACATAATATTAACAGGTTTCCTAGGTTACTAACAGATGTCAACATGATACCTGAGGCAACCATTGCAGAACAAGAAAAGGATATCTCCTACTTGTTGAAAGACTTAATGTTCTTAAGGTGATAGAACCCAATAACGCAGAACTTTTCTTCACGAGTAGGGAGTCCTTATATAGATCAACATTTACCAACTTCCCTCTATCATGGAGAGTTGGTTTTTGTCAGTTAACAACAGTTTCAGCAAATAAGTGGGATGTAAGTTATCTCCACAATTGTTATCCATATTTCCTTAATAATAGGAAGCAGTTTTTTCCACGTTTGCAACTTACATCAAATTGTATTGTTACCAAACACATTTCGTCCTTCACTAAATGATAGTTTAGTCCAATTAAGTTTCTAACATTAGATACATATATTTTCTTCAAAGATAACCCGTGTATATTATATAATTGTAGTCTGCAACTAAACAAACGAATTACTTGAGTGGGGGCATCTGCCCCTAGTGAACCTTCATTGGCTCCGTCCTGTGGGAGTCATTATTCAAACTCATCTAGGTTCTCTTATTGGCAGGGAGACGTTTACTTTGCAGCGCACTTTTCATGAAGCAGTGGAGGCTGAGGCCACTCTTGCACGTTTTCCTTTGGGCAAGGAGTTATGGACTAGGGAAGTGATCATTGAGAGTGACTCGAAGGGAATTATAGACCGCATAACAAAAAAGAGTGCTAGTGGTCAGTGGAAACTTTTCTCCCTTGTGTCTAAGATTTGGAGGCTCCAGTCGTCTTTATTTGTAGGCTAAATCCGAATATAAAAATACTTATTGATCTAAATCAAATTTGAGGTAATTACACTAACACTTCTTGAGATTTATCGTGTTTTCACGAAACTCTCTCACATTAGAAACATTACACTAACACCTGCTAAGGTTCTAATTGACACGCCCCGATCCCTATGTCCGTGGGACATCAGGATAGTCATGTGCTGGCCGACACCCGAAAGTGATGAAAGCCATTTAATGAATGCATATGCTGAGAACATGTAAAACATGCATATAAATTTCGTTCGAACTACATAAAATAATATACTAATATTCAACACATATCGTTGGAAAAGAACTACTAGGGTAGGAAATGATGATTATGAATTGGAGCAAAATAATAAGGTGTGACTATTCATTTCTTTGTGAAGATAGTGATAGTGGATGACAGCATACATCTAATTCAGAATACAATGAAAGGTGTTATTACAATGATGTCAAAGCAGAGATGACGGCACGATATCACTGGTAGGGGAAAGCCTCGTAGCGCGGGTCATAAGCCTCATGCTTATGTCCTTAGGGGGCGTAAAACAAGCATGAGTGGACCACGTTGATATATATATATATAATACTGAAATAGTTATCAACACACTAACCCCCAAAGTTTTATGAAAACTAATATCATAATATGTAGTAGGTTTCCGAAACCCTAGCATGCCATAAAACCTTCATAAAACATATCTCGTATACAGTGTACTAACTAGTGGTATCAAGTTGCCTGTAGGCACTACATTTCTTGGCCCGAAGCCAATGCATATATCTCTCGGCCCGAAGCCATCTAGATATGTCTCCCTAAGGCATATATCTCCCTCGCCTATAGGCAGAATAGTGACCATTAGATACGCGCAAAATCATCGAACATAGTATTTCCAAACATAGATACATATATCTCAAAACATCTTTATATTATATAGTCATCCATCATATATACTACAAAGAAGTGTGTAAAAGCATGTTGATAAATAGTATATAGTCATCCATCATATATACAACAAAGAACATCATTTCGATAAAATATGGTATTCTAAAATATTCTCAGTAAGCATAATCTCATAAAACGTAATCATTAAAATCATGCTTTTCATGTATGCATTCATCGTAAAGCTGTACGAAATAGGAAAGACGAAATCGCCGCTAATATTCGCACCTTCAATATGTTGTGGGGTGATCGGAATCTGGGTTCAAAGGTCACAGGCTCGCTAGGGAGTTTTGGTTGTCCCAGAGCTTCAAGGACTTGAAGAGAGAGGGAGAGAAGGTCCACGATGATGGTGGTGGTGGTGTTGTCGACGTCGGGGTGGTGGTGTCTCGGTGTGTGTGTATGGATAGATCGAGGAAGGAGGCCCGAGAGAGGGCAAGAGAGGTAAAAGCTGAGAGAGGAAGTGAGTGCTTGCCACATGGCAAGCTGTGAGAGGGGGAGAACTAAAGGGAAAATCTAAAAAGGGAATTTTGATTGGGTGAAGATAGGGGACCAAAATGTAACTTTCATATATCTTTAGGGGAACAAGAGAAATTACAAATATTTGGGGGTGGGGTTTAACACTAATTCACTTTCACATAATCTCTTTAGGGCTGACATCACCTTAAAATATTTTATTACAAACAAATTTGCCGTCATTATTAATTACTTTAAAAAAAATCTGTTTAAACATAAATATAATAATAACCAATTTAAGAAAATACATTTTAAAAATAAAAAGTCTTCTAAAAATAATTATTAATTACTTGAGATTTCTTCGATCGCCCTTGGCACATTGTGAAGGTGAAGAAGACCCCGTCGTACAATCCATGACTGATCATGATGGCACTGGTGGAATGTACGAGGGACGCTCATGCCGGGTTTTTGGAGCGTGTGGGGAGGAATTGGACTTCCAAATAGGTATAATCTTCCAAATAGCCAAGATGGTCCTTGAGTTTTTGACAAGTTTTCCAGTTTTCTCGCAGACCAATATCCTTTTAGGCTATTTTTCGGTCATCTCCAGCAACTATTGGGCTCCAAATAGGTATAATCTAGTTCTACACTTTCCTATTTTCGTATTAATATATTATGGGTCGAATTTGGTTAAGAAACGATTGAGTTACGAAGTTTTGAAAATTGCCCAAACTTCTGGCCAAGAGCTTCAGGATACTTAATGGAGTTTTTAACGGAAATTCCAAAATAATGGATGGTGGACAATCTCAAAGACCATTTCTATTGATTTTCAATCTCTGGGATCAAAGTGATGTGTTATGCAAATCTCAAGAACTATTTTAGCTAAAAAAACCTATAAGAAAATACATTTTAAAAATAGAAAAGTCTTCTAAAAATAATTATTAATTACTTGAGACTTCTTCGACCGCCATTTGCACATTGTGAAGGCGAAGAGGACCCCGTCGTACAATCTGTGACTGATCATGATGGCACTGGTGGAATGTGCGAGGGACGCTCACGCCGGGTTTTTGGAGCGTGTGGGGAGGAATTGGACTTATGGTGTGATAGTCCACATAAAGGGGAGGTGATTTTTTAGTTGAATGTAGAGATGAAAATTTCAAGATGAATTTAAGGGTGATTGGTCTTTAGAAAAATAGAGTGAATCGTCTTAGCTAGCAAATTTGGGTTAATAATCACCATTAAATTCACCATAAGAGAGAGAGTTTTGGTGGCTGCAAAAATTAGGGGAATGGTCGTTGGGAAAAATACGGGAGCGTCGGGAGGAGAAGAAGAAGATGCACGGCAAAGAGATGCCTATGAATTTATTTTTCCTTTTTTGTTTTTCTTTTTATTCAGAAAGGTTTATTGTTTTGGAAAAAAATTAATTTAGAGGTCAAAATGTTCTTGAGGGGTTATGTGAAAGTGAATTAGAGCCTTAAGGAGTGTTAGTGTAATGTTTCAAACGTGAAAGAAATTTGAGAACACATGATAAATCTCAAATGATGTTATTGTAATTAACCAATCAAAATTGTTACCTTGCCATATTTTACTCGCCACTAATAATTTCCCTCCTTTTCCTTTAGCATGTTAGAGGATTGAAGCTTACACTTATGGTTTAAGTTAGGGCGTTTCGGGTTTCTTTACAAAAAAAAAAAAAAAACAAACAAACAACTTGGACGACTGAAATGCAGGATGAAGAAATTTTTTGTTTCATCAAGCAACTATTTATTCAACGGCTGAAATTATTATAACTTTTAAAGTGAGCCTTTATTTATACCCGTTGCATAAAATTTCAATGACACGGATTCACTGATTTGGTGGATTAGGAGGAAAGGGTTCAGAGAGAAACATTTCCCAATTTATTTGCCTTCTTATTGGTGCCGACTTGTTGAAAGTGACAGAAAATAAACGATTAAATAATTGGGATGTGCTATCCATACATCCCATTTTACTTTTTACATACTCCTTGTTAATTTCGATCCGTTGATTTTCTTCAATTCATCCGATCCGACGGCTAAAAATTAGAAAGGTGTGTGAAAAGGAAAATGGGGTGTGTGAAAATGAAAATGGGGTGTGTAAATATCACATCCCAAATAATTTTATATAAGAAAATGAGGTTTTTTTTTTTTAAGATTATATCTTCAAACTTTTAAGGATTTTAATTTATTATGATATTCTTAATTATAGATTTATTAGCAAAAGTTATCATAATGTAAGAAATTAAATTAACTACATATATTTAAGACAAGAAAAAAATAGTGAAGCAAAAAAAAAAAAAAAGAATCATAATTTTAATATACGGGCAAGTAGGAGTCAAACCCGTACTATGTCATTGGAGGAACCAGTGCCGTCCCACTCGGCTATGACTGCTTTGTTAATTATGTTCACATGTTTTTTAATATTTAATACAATATATAGGTTATTAAAATTTAGGGGTCCCATAAATACGGACCTTGTGCGGTCACATACTTGGCACACCCTCGGCGCTGATAGTTTTGTATATGTTGTTTCTAGAAAATTAAAAACAAAGGTAAATATCAGTTTACTATCTTCATGTTTCATGGTTTTCAACATTTAATACATCAAGTTTTTTTCATTCCAGAGTCATACCTAAAGTGTTAATTTTAGAATAGTCTCATACATCCGTTAGTCAAAATGTTAAGTCTATCGTTAACTGATGACGTGGCACTTATGTAGACAATAACTAAGCCACGTGTTATTGTGTCATTAAGAGGCCCACGTGTTTTTTTTTTTTTTTTTTTTGGGAAAAGGAGTTAAAAAAAATTCAAAAATTTAAAAAAAAAAACCCCCGTCTTCTCCCTCCCTCATCCCCCCGCACCCTTTCCCTCCTTTCTCTCTTCTGCAACCCGCACCCCTTCCCTCCCTTCTCTCTTCTACAACCTGCACCACCCTCCATTCTCTCCTCATTCCTCCTTTATCCCTTCATTTTTTCCATATCGGCCTTCAGAAACTCGGCGAAAATATCCAAAATGCGCTCGAAGGAATCTGAAATCCGGATCGTGCTCTTACTGGGCCGCCGCCTTCTTGGCCATGGTGACCTTCTTCTCCTTCCTCAGCTTGCTCGCATTTTCCTTCTCCAATTTTGCCAACTCCCTCAACTTCGCTTTCTTTTCCTCTTCCGTCAGCACCTTTTTGACGGGGTTCTTCTCCCATTTCCCCCCCGATTTTCTTAAACGGTCCCCAAGTCCAAATCTTATTTCCAACACACGATTTTTGGGTCTTCCACACCTCCCTTTGCTTCCTCCGCACGTCGTCGCGTTCCAGAAGCCGTTATAGAATCTCTGGGAGGTCCTTGAAATACCCGAATTCCGAATTCCATAAATGCTTTGAGATTGCAGGCGAGGGTTTTGGGGTGGTGCTTGTGGAGCCAAAACGCTGCCGTGTGGAAGTTCTCCTTGTCGGACTTCCCTGTGCCGTGCATGCCTCGGAGGTTGCAGATAAGCTTGAACGTGGTCAGAGCATTTTGGTCCCAGGCCTGTGCGAGTTGCTCGTTCAGGTAATCGGCAGGGGTATCTGGAACGACGTGGAAGAAAAGATCAAGGCAGGGTTTGCCGGTAGAGACGTAGGTGGCGGATTCTTTCTCCGTCAGGCCCATCTCGGGCTCATCTTCCATCGATTTGTTGTTGAAATCCGAGATAAGGGAGGTGGTGAGGAAAGCGACGGGGGCGGCGTAGTTTGGGTTGGGGTGGGTGAAGGTTGATTTGGGAAGAGACAAGGGAGAGGGTGCGAGGGATGAGGGTGGGAAAATAGGGCTTTTTTTTTTTCTTTTTCTTTTTTTTTTAGAATTTTAGAATTTTTTTTTAACTCTTTCTCTAAAAAAAAATTCATGCAGACCCTTAATGACACGTGGCACCCAGTCATTATCCACATAAGCGCCACATCATTAGTTAACGGCAGACTTAACAGTTTGACTAACGGATGTATGAAACTGTCCCAAAATTAACACTTTCGGTATGATTTTAGGACGAAAAAAACTTGATGTACTAAATGTTAAAACCATAAAACATGAAGGTAGTAAACTGATATTTACCTTAAAAACAAAGAACAATGGAGCTCTAAAAATTGAGAGTTCGTTGCTTTCTCTCTATTTTCTTGGGTTCAATTACACAATCACATGCTTTCATTCACATGAAAGTACCGATGGAGTGAACAAGACAAAAAATTACTGTTAGTCTTCACACGGTTTGCTCGTGTAAACAAACTCACATGCACTACACGGGACAAACTTGAAGCATCTGTTATGAGAGATGTCGTAATCCTAGCCTATGAGCTAGTCTAACCTTTACCGTTCATTTAGGTATCGTTTGGTATGCAGACGGGACGGAACGGAATGGGACGGGACGGGATCGGACGGGACGGGTCGGAACGGAACGAAGCGGGAGCAAAGATGCCCTCGGATGGAAACAAGGAGGAAGAAGAAGGAGACGAAGAGGTTATAATTTTGTGTTCCACGGATGTGGAACTAGTCGTTCCAGGGGGTGAGGTAGAACGAAAATTCACCCAAAACTCGTCCCGTGGAATAGCTCGTTCCACCCCTTTTAGGCGCACCAAACGTGGGACGGAAACGTATCCGGATCCTCTTTGTGAGGATCTCGGAAATCCATTCATAGTATCAATTTATCGTATATCATGCGATCAGAAATTATTTTAAATTTATTTATTTAAAATTAAAAACAAATAATACCTGACAAAAATTTACTGTATAATATACAATAAATGGACACGATTCCCAGATCACACACAGAGGATCCGGAGAGGATCATGTTGGTTCATTTACCTTCAAATTAAAACAAGATCAAAGAACAATAACTTGACATTCTTCATCCCAATTCAACCTGCAATCAATCCTTCGCCGCTGCAGCCATTGAGTAGACTCTCCAGCAATCCTTATGCCTCAATCCTTTCCTCGTTGTATGCTGTGTCTAGCTTCGAGTAAATCCATGGAAACTCACGTCTCGAACCTGGAGGCTACGTTCGTAGATTTTCAGCATGAATTCAAGGTCGCTCAACACGAATTCAAAGCACGCCAAGTTGTGATCTTGCAGCAACTGCAGTTGCTTATGGCGAGAGGTGGTGCTGGATCGGTCGGTCAATTTTTGAAGCCAACCCATGCAGATCCTCATTTCCAGTAGGGTATGAACCCTAATCTTTTCCTCTATGATATGAAATCAAATCAAGTTGCCACGAGGAAAAGACTCATGCCCGAGAGAAAACAGATGTGTTCTTTTCTCAAATTCGTCCAAGATATAAGCCTAAGACTCAAGAAGGGTGGCGACTAAGTCAAACACGGCGACAATTGTTCAGCAATATTTCGTTCCAATTCCAAATTTCAAGAAAGTTGTGGGTTTTTTCGGGAAAGCTTTGGCTGTGGAGGGCGAAACGGTTTTCAATTTGTTCGACAGGGAAACTACAGATTCTGTGAAAATTCCTCCATTTCTTGATTCTAATCGCAAGGCAGGCATCGCAAAGGAGTTGGTTTCTTTCTTCAACAAGAAAGCTGAAGATTCTGTGGAAGCTTCTCCAGTTCTTGATTCTGATTGCAAGAAATCCAAGGTTCTAGCTTATGTTCTGGGTTCTACATTTCCTAATGGCTTGGCTACTTCTTTTGGACATAAATTCATTCAGTTTGGGACGACGCCTTCGTCTATTCGTGAATCTAGTTGCAAGAACAACGTGGCCCATGATTTCATTTTCACAATTCCTTTTTCTAATGATGGGTTCGTGAAAATTGATTCACTTGCGCTCCAAGTGTTTGATCAAAGGTCACACTCAACAGATTGTGATTTTCAGCTGGGCTATCATATGCCTATTTCTGACACCAAGGGTACACTACGTGGGCTCTTGACTTCGAATGTTCAGACTAAACATGCTCGCTTTGATTTTACGGGGGTAGTATTGTTAGGATGCCACGTGTCAGCATAATATTAATAGTATATGTTGTATAAATATGCAGCTTAGAGAGAAAAAGGGGGTTGATGTTGTAATAGTTGTAATAGTCTTCTCTGTAACACAAGTTACTGTGCAATTGAGAAAGAAGTGGAGTTGGGTTCTAACAGGTAAAACTTTTGTAAAAGTATCGGCAAGTTGTCCTTTTGACTTGCAATACACCAAATTAATGACGTTATTCTGCAATGCCTTCCTTATGAAATGATATCTCCTGTTTATATGTTTTGATCTCTTATGAAACATTGGATTCTTTGTCATGGCTATGGCAGAGGTATTGCCACAGTACAAAGGTGTTGCCTCAGATTGTAATTATCCAAAATCTTCTAGGACAAACCTAAGACAAATTGCTTAAGTAGTGGCTTCAGAAGCACTTACATCCTCTGCTTTTGCAGAAGATAGTGCCATACTGTGTTGTTTCACTGAATCCCATGAAGAGATGCCACTACCAAATGAAAAAGCGTAGCTTGATGTACTCTTTAAGTCATTCTCATCACCACTCCAGTCACTGTCACAGTAGCCAATTGGCATTGCCTCCTTGCCTTTGACATATTCAATTCCAGTCACTGTCACAGTACCTTAACACTCTTTGTTGTGTCAAAGTGTTTCTTTGTGGGATTGTGCATAAACCTTGACAATAGATTATCAACAAACATTATATCAGGCCTAGTAGCAGTCAAATACTACAAACTGCCTTGTCTATATAAAGCTTCATCTGCATGTTCACTCCCATCTTCCTTCAGCTTCTTATTTACTATCAATGGTATACTAACAAGTTTGCAATCCTTTACACCAAACTTGTCCAAGAGTGCAAGAGCATACTTCTTTTGGTTGATGAAGATGCTATGCTCAGTTTGTATTATTCCCATCCCAAGAAATTGATAAAGCCAAGATTTGTCATCTCATACTTGCTCATATCATTCTTGAACTCCTTAATCAACCTAGCATAATTACCGGTGTATATAATATCATCCACATATATAAAAACAATCAATGATTCATCATTCTTGAACATAACAAATAGAAGTTAACTTCATCCCAATTCAACCTGCACTCAATCTTTCACCACTCCAGCCGTTGAGTAGACTCTGCAACAACGCTTATGCCGCTACACCGTCTTGTATATTGGCCTTGATTGTTATTTCTAATTTTTCTGTATTTCAATTCTGTGAGATGGTGATGGGTTTCAAGGAAAAAAAATAGAGCAGCTCATGAGGTTGAAGCTTTGGCTTGTTGAGAGTAGAAACTATAGATGGGCGTCAAACCCCCTCCCTTGTTGGTTCTTGTTATTAGTTTTTTTACTGGATGGCTTTGCGCCATCCTTTTGTGTCTTTTTCAAGCTTGGCTGTGTTTTCCTCTTTTCTGGGATTTTTATGTATTAACTCCTTGAGCACGGGATATCATTGTCTGTATTTAATTCTGTTTCTTGGAGCTTTTGCCCTGTTATAGAGGGGTGGGTACGGTTCAATTTGGTACTGTTTTGAGTGAAACCAAAACCAAATCGAAAGTTTTTGTGGTGCGGTTTTGAAGCTAAACCGAAATGGAACCAAACCATTTGGTTCGATTCAGTTCAATTTCAAACGGTTTCGGTTTCAAACTACTTGCAAACAAAATTAAAAAATAGCGTATGAACATTGGTTCGTGTTTTGATTTCGGATTTCAGTTCCAAGTGTCCACCCCTATTGTTATATGCAACTACCTCTTTCTGAACAAAAAAAAAAAAAATTGATAAAGGTGGTCTTATTAGTTAATTATTGTGATCCCAAATTGTCTTAGAAGAGTAGTGCAACAAAACAACATGAGGTCAGTTCAAACGACTTGATCCTACCCTATCATTTTTTTTTGTTTTTTTTTGTAGAATTTAATGTTAATTCTATGCGTCAACTTATGCAAATACCAAAGTTGACCGAAGGTTGAAAGCAAAAGCAATATAATTGTCCCGCGCACTCATAACTTTCAACGTAAATAATTTATATAACGGTAAGTAACTACACCATTCTTTCTCAACCACTAAAACTTATTTTCTTTCAGGATATTTTAGGGTTTGATATCATTTTAGTCAAAAGGGTTTTTTCTCTCTTTTTTTTTTCACTTGCGAATAGGCCATAATGTTTAATGAATTTAATTTTAGGTCAATGTGGGAAGCGATCAAATTAAAACACCAAAATGACTGCAAAACTTATACAAAATGTCAGCGCTTCTGCAAATATCGAAAATATTCATAGGCCATATAAATCCATATGTTTGACATTTGGTATTTCCGATATTTTCTGACCTAAACTCAAGAAGATAGGATTATTGAATTCCTTAATGTCGAAAATAATTTTCTGACCTAAACCAAATTTCTTATACTTATTAAACTTGACCTAAATTAAATTTTCTATTACTTACAAAGCTTGAGGTGAATGACGCGTTGTTAATGAATTGTTACGATCAACAACTTGACCCCAATGAGTCTTGTAAACTTACAAAATTAGCTGAACTAACTCCACACTCGAGGTGGTTGATGATGTGATTCTCATCAAACCATTACATTACCACACACTTAAGGTTGAGGTTGTTAATGATTTGGTAGGAAATTAAGCCACTATAAGTTAATTAAGTTGACCCCATGGCACTTTGTAGGAATTTTTTTTAATACAATGATATATTTAAACTAAAAGTTTGATGAATACATTGGTATCGAATTCAGCATTTATGATATTCAAAAATAAAACATCTCACTTATAATTGAAAAAAAATATCACTAAATTGTAGTACTAAGTGGCTGTAGAATTTAAATTTAGTTGAGCTAACTCTACAACCCTAACGACTAATGTACGTATATTAATTCATTAATTCATTGGAACATCGATCGATCACTAGAAATATATACAGGACCTAAAAATATCCACCATGACTAATTTATTTTTTTAATTTGACCTAGGTATGAACTGGTGGACGATCCTCAAACACCCAAGCCTACCAAAATTTATTAGAAAAGAAAAAAAGTACAGCGAGGAGGACAACTAGCCAAAACCTTGACGAAAAAATACAGTTATAAAAACCTATATCAAAACGGTAGTGGGACTAACAATATACGGGACCAAGAAGTTTCCACCATGCATGTCTAATCTACTTTACAGATATCAATCTCACTTTAAAATCTTTTCGGCAACGAAAAATAGAAATAAAAATAAAAACTTGAAATTCTTAATTTAATTGTATACATTTTGGGTAATTAATCAAGGATCGTAAATTCCTACGAGACTTCTTCCGCAACCAGCTTAAGTTCTTGCATTGTTTCTTTCTCCGACAGTGTACGCGGGTTACAGGTGAATGAATATTGTAGGAGAAATTTTATTTAAACTTATCTAACATCTTTCTACATTCAATATAAATTTTAAATGTTAATTGTTAATTGTCTATTTTACCCTATTACATAATTACTATTAAGTACAAAATGAAATTAATAATAAAAACCAAATTTATCAATAGACCCACATACTATAATTAAACCCTACCATCACCCTTTGTTTATCTTACGTTCATTTCGACTAAAACCCTAATAACATTGATAGAGAAAAATAAGTTTTTCTATTGATGGATGGTGATTTTGAAGTTTTTAATCCTCCAACTAAGATATGACTCGATTTATGAATATTTTGTTTATTTGTTTTTTCCTTGGATTAAATTTCATACTTTTTATATTATTGTATTTGTTTTTCTCTGCTGTCTATATGCGCCTCAAAACATTAGTGCAAGAACTTTTGATTAGTATTGCAAAGACATGAAACTTGATTCTTGGTGCAAATAAAGATTGCTCAACCTTAACAACGAACTAGCGGGTGGCATGTCTTGCACATTTTTAATTCGAAATAGCTCCTATTTGTTTATTTGTTTATTAACATAGCAGCAAAACACCCAGACCTATGTCACTTCAAAATTTCTTAAAAAGTACATGAAAATGCTCGATTTAAAAAATGACTGAACTGGAGCTTGCATAACATTCTCTTGGCAAATTTAAGTCTATAGAATGATCTCTTGGATCCTAAGTCCATGGATGGGTTGTGGTAGCAGAAAGAAAAAAAGCAGCCATGGAAATGCTAGTCCTATACAGCATGCAATTATAGAGGGGCAAATGACGCCTCTTTGAAAAGAAAAAAAACATTCAATTAGAGATGTTAGTTTATAAAGGGAATGAGTGTAAAGATAATTTTATATTTTGAATTGGGTTTGAGATGATAGTTTAGGTAATAAATTTGGGTTTAAAGAGATATTAATTCTTTAATAAAAAACAATATAGATGAAGAGAATAAGTTGAGTGTAAAAAAATGTTAGATAAGTTCAAATAAAATTTCTCATATTGTAGTCGTGTTGTACAGCACTAACATATGGAAAATTGCCAGTTGTGCATGAATTTGAAGTGAGTCAACATTTTGAATCTCTGTCGACGAAAACCCATTGACCACTCCAATTGGAATTTGGATGCCGTGGGGTTGGGATGGGAACAAAACTCACTCAAGGCTCATGTTATTCCGTTCACTGGCAGAAGAACATAGGTACCGTTTGGTACGTGGGACGGAACGGAACAGAGTGGAATAAGGCGTTCCGTCCCATGTTTGGTGCGCCTAATACAGGTGGAACGAGCTGTTCCACGGGACGAGTTTTGGGTGAATTTCGTTCCGCCTCACCCCCCCTGGAACGACTCATTCCACATCCGTGGAACACAAAATTATAACCTCTCCGTCTCCTTCTCCTTCTTCTTCCTCCTTGTTTCCATCCGAGGGCATCTTTGCTCCCGCTCCTTTCCGTTCCATCCCGTCCAGTCCCATTCCGTTCCATCCCGTCCCGTCTGCATACCAAATAATACCATAAGGACCTAGACGTATCTGACTTGAGAAAATGAAATTAGTATTACACTTATTTCTATTGCCTTGCAATCCTTCTCACACTTTAAACAAATTCAATTAGTATCTTTTCTTTCATCCAACAATTTGATCCCAAAATTTAAGAATATTACATCAAATGGTCATTTATCACAAATCAATAACCTTTTAAATTAAAATCATCATTCGCTTTTAATTATAAAAAAAAAAATCGTCATTCACTTGTGCACTAATATAGTTATTCCCCCTCTTTTTCTTGAATTTCATATATTTAGCCATTTCAAATTCCAAATTTATTGAACGAAGAACAATAAGTTTTGTAAAACCCTGTTATTCTCTATACACTTTTGTTTCTACTCTACCCTACCTCATACTTGAGTTTTAGGGCTTACAATTTTTTTAGTAATTCTTTCTCTAGTTTAATAATGTTTTCAATAATATGGATAACATGATGGAACGGTTTTGAAATATGAAAACTCGTCAAGAATGATTATGGTTGCTGTATATAAATAGATAAAGTTATCTACACATATGTAAATATTTGGATATATATTATGATGTTTTGTTTAGTGATTTTATAAATAGTATACGTTTTTTATTTCTTCTTCTATTACCCTTGCCAGTACAACTAATCAAACTAACTACAATAATCAAAATAGATGATTAAAAAAAAACTTATATCAAATAGTCAAAGAGTTTAATCTGAAAATTTTTTATTTTTATAATTTTCCCTAAAATACGTTAAGAAAGTCTTTTTTTTTTTTTTGTCGAAAAAAGTTTGGAGGGAAGAGAGGCTACACCATCACAGACCAGAACATAACACAAGCCTCTTTGACTTACAGATGAAGTATTAAGCTTTTTTTCTTTTTTTTACAGATCGCCCATTAAGAACACTTGTCGAAAAAAAAATGTCTTTTCTTTTAAAAAAGAGCTTTTTTTTACCTATGACGAATACGTTCCATCCTTTCCTTAATTCCAATTATAACACGTCCATGATGTAGAATCATTTATCCCACCTATGACGAATAATAATGAAGAAGTTGCATGCGAAATAGTTTAGAAAAGGAAGCACACGTATTCATTATTCGTAATGTCCAAAGCACCTTCCAGGATATAACATTGTTCTCCTCTTGTCCAAAAATACAGGCGTCAGCGTACGCTCAAGATATTCATTATGTTGTCTTCAAAACCGACCTTAGTTCCCAGTATACCATGGCCGCATGGCGGTTCGTCTTCTTTTTTATACTTATTTGGTTTCAGAAAGCTACCGCCATTGGCTGTGAATTCTTGGGAAAGAAGTAATACTTACGTGGGAAACTTTATGCCACGCACGTCTCCACTGAACTTCTCTTCCTCTCTAAGTTAACTAACGGGCTATAAGTAGATACTCACGCGAACTTGTGAGGAACAACAATTGCTTCCATTTATTTGTTTGCCATTTGAGATAGATTTCGTTCATCTCCAAAGCTTTTTCTCTACCTCTGTTGGGAATCCGTGATAGTATTCCGGTCGATAGTTGTTTAAACTACGCGAGATTAGCTACTGAGTAATCGTTACGTGCTTAATATTTGGCCACCGCAGTCTTTTCATCTATCTCTGCGATTGCCGCCTTGAATTTCATTACGATTTCTAAACTTGGAAGCACTTTTCAGTTTAGCATGTCTACCATACTGCATGCAAAGTTGGCTTGCATTGGAATCGGGCTGCTTTTTGATGTTCCAAAAAGCACTCTTACCAAACACCAAAGAAAATGGCGTTCTGCTTTTGCCACAATCTACTGCTCCAGAGCGTTCAACCTTTCACCGCCAAAATACAAAAACACCAAAATATCTCGATCTCGCTCTTACGAGGCCATTACTGTCAAGTCATCAGATAGCTTATTCCAAATTGAACAAACTACCCTCACTAACCTTGTCAAGGAGAAAAACCTCAAGCAGCTCCAGGAGCTGGGAGGGGTTGAAGAAATTGCGTCAGCACTCACAACCGACGCAGAGCACGGAATCCATGGTGGCGATGATCCTGAAGATGACATTGCAAAAAGACTCGAAGCATTCGGCTCTAATACGTACAAGAAGCCACAAACAAAAGGGTTCTTCCACTTTGTGTGGGAGGCCTTCAAAGACCTCACAATTCTCATCCTCCTAGGCTGCGCCGCTCTTTCTCTCGGCTTGGGAATCAAAGTACACGGCCCAAAAGAAGGATGGATCGATGGCGGAAGCATATTTCTTGCAATCACTCTGGTAATTTCTGTTTCTGCTGTGAGTAATTTTAGACAGAACAGACAGTTTGATAAGTTGTCTAAAGTCAGCGACAATGTTCAAATCGAAGTCGTGAGAGGCGGCAGGCGCCAGCAGATTTCGATATTCGAAATTGTAGTTGGTGATGTCATTTGTTTAAAGATAGGAGACCAAGTTCCGGCCGATGGATTGTTTCTAGATGGCCATTCGTTACAAGTAGACGAATCAAGCATGACAGGGGAGAGTGATCATGTCGAAATTAGTCACCACCAGAATCCTTTCTTGTTTTCCGGCACAAAAGTGGCTGATGGCTATGCTCGAATGCTTGTCACCTCTGTTGGAATGAACACAACATGGGGCGAAATGATGAGCCAAATCATCCGCGACAATGGTGAAGAGACACCTCTGCAAGCTCGGCTCAACAAGCTAACGTCATCGATTGGTAAAGTCGGTTTGGTAGTTGCTTTTTTAGTCCTGACTGTCTTGATGGTTAGGTACTTCACTGGAAATACAGAGGACGAGAATGGAAACCAGGAGTATAATGGCAGCAAGACTAAAGTTGACGACATATTAAACGCGGTCGTAGGGATTGTAGCAGCTGCGGTTACAATTGTTGTGGTGGCAATTCCGGAAGGCCTACCTCTGGCTGTGACTCTAACGCTTGCGTATTCGATGAAGAGAATGATGGCAGATAAGGCGATGGTGAGGAAGCTCTCTGCTTGTGAGACGATGGGGTCTGCCACCGTCATTTGTACCGACAAAACAGGCACTCTCACCATGAATGCAATGAAGGTGACCAAATTTTGGCTTGGTGAGGAACCTGTGGAAGAAGAGGCGTATTCGTCTATATCTCCTTTCGTTCGTAACTTGATTTATGAAGGGGTTGCTCTGAACACAACCGGGAGTGTGTTTAGGCCCAATTCGAGTTCGGAAATTGAAATCTCTGGGAGTCCTACTGAGAAGGCGATTCTTTCGTGGGCAGTGCATGGAGCGAAGATGGATATGAAGAAAGTGATGAAGAGTTGTAGCATTCTCTATGTCGAGGCCTTCAACTCGCAGAAGAAACGAAGCGGGATTTTGATGAAGCGGAAGGTTGACGATTCTGTGCAAGCACATTGGAAAGGAGCTGCAGAGATGGTATTAGCAATGTGCACAAGTTACTACAATGTATCTGGAGTTGTTAAAGATATCAATGAAGACGCAAAATTGAAATTCGAGCAGATTATTCAAGGTATGGCCGCGAGCAGCCTCAGATGCATTGCTTTTGCACATAAAGAAATTGAGGTAAAAGAGCAAGTGGATGATCAAGAACATAAACATTTGCTAAAAGAAGATGGATTAACACTATTAGGCTTTGTTGGGTTAAAAGATCCATGCCGCCCAGGGGTGAAGAAGGCTGTTGAAAACTGTCAACATGCAGGAGTGAATGTTAAAATGATCACAGGCGACAATGTGTTCACTGCTAAAGCAATAGCCACAGAATGCGGGATACTCAAGCCCGATCAGGACATGTTCTTCAGCGGCGCGGTGATAGAAGGCGTGCAATTTCGCAACTACACACCAGAAGAAAGAATGGAAAAGGTGGACAAAATCTGTGTGATGGCAAGGTCCTCCCCATTTGACAAGCTTCTCATGGTGCAATGCTTGAAACAATTAGGCCATGTGGTGGCAGTGACGGGGGATGGCACGAATGATGCGCCTGCATTGAAAGAAGCTGACATTGGACTTTCCATGGGTATTCAAGGCACAGAAGTTGCAAAAGAGAGCTCAGATATCGTGATCATGGACGACAACTTTTCTTCGGTGGCCACGGTTTTAAGGTGGGGAAGATGTGTTTACGAAAACATCCAGAAATTCATCCAATTTCAACTCACTGTCAATGTCGCAGCGCTGGTGATCAACTTTGTAGCAGCAATTTCCGCTGGTGAAGTCCCGTTAACAGCTGTTCAATTACTGTGGGTGAATTTGATCATGGACACACTAGGTGCTCTGGCTCTCGCCACAGAGAAGCCAACAAAAGAGCTCATGAACAAAAAGCCGGTCGGGAGGACGGAGCCTCTGATCACCAATATAATGTGGAGGAACCTCCTGCCTCAAGCACTCTACCAGATTGCAATCCTCCTGACATTGCAGTTCAAAGGAAAATCGATCTTCAGTGTGGAGGACAAGGTGAAGGACACACTGATCTTCAACACATTTGTGCTGTGCCAGGTGTTCAATGAGTTCAATGCAAGAAAGCTTGAGAAGAAGAATGTGTTCAGAGGAATCCACACCAACAAGTTGTTTTTGGGAATTATTGCTGTCACAATTTTGCTGCAGGTGGTGATGGTGGAGTTTTTGAAGAAGTTTGCAGATACAGAAAGGTTGAATTGGGGGCAATGGGGTGCTTGTGTTGGTATTGCAGCAGTCTCTTGGCCAATTGGTTGGGTTGTCAAGTCGATTCCTGTTCCTGAGAAACCTATTTTCAGCTATCTCAAGTGGAAGAAGTCCAAGAAGAACTCTATTTGCAGTGGTTTTCATTTTGAAGGATTGAAGACCCAATTCAAAAGCGACACTGCTCGTTCATGTAAGTCATAGTTTGGCATAATTTTTTGTTTAAAAGTTTTTAAATACTTTTATTATTCTATAGTAATGTAATTTATACTTTGTTTTACAACATATATTTGTAGGATGCAAGTATGTTCAGCATAGATTTCGTGATAATATAATTAAAACTAGGTTCCAATGATGCAATGTCATTTCTGACTGAAAACATAGTGACAATCCGGTCACTGTTGTCTGTTCTTTAGAAGGTGTGCGCCTAGTGAGAAAGAAAATTCATTACACGATTTCATGTCAATTATGCACGCTCATTTTATAAAAGTTCTACAACAAAACAAAAATAAAAAAATAAAAAATAAAACTCATAAGAGCAACTGTAAGTGTCATTTAAAGTTTGGATAATACTCGCATTTCTCCTTCCCGAATGAGTTTTTTATTCCACATGCAAATAACATATTTTTATATCAGAACCGTTCAATTACTTAGTCTTTATTTGAAGATTAACCATACAAAAAATCATTCAACTAAGAGATTGCTTAGTCATCCATATATATTGAATAAATTAACGATTTATGTACTAAATAACATATTCATGATGAACTGTCCATTTATTTTATACATTTAAATGGCTGAACAAGCTCCTATTCAAATGATTTGTTGTAAGAATGTTCTTCAAATGAAGATTAAGAAATAGAACAATTCTAATTATAAATTTTTACGGTAAATAATATTATTTAAAAGTGAGAAATAAGCTCATTCCTCAAGAAGGAGTTATACAAACATTATCCAAAGTTTATACTTTACTGTTGCGGAGGATGGTTCGAATAATGTTGACTTAGGGGTGTAGTCAATTTGAATTTTAGAGGATTTTAATGTACTTTTTTAGGTGATAGATTTCAAAGGATATTAATAGATTCTACAATTACATATGGATTTTGATAGATTTTTATGGAATTGTATTACAGATTTCTATGGATTTATATGAATTCTTCATTTGATTTCCTCAGATTTTTAGATTTTTTTTTTTTTTTTTTTTGTACTTTTCTTAAACCTTTTACATGTTTATAATAAGTATGGATCCATAGCTTTCCATCCATCATACCTAGGGTCCCAAATCCTCTGCCAAGTTGTGCGCACTCCATCTTCATGTCAAATACAAGAATCCGTGATCCGCATTTGGCTTGGGAAGTTTTGACCACTTCCTTGTAATAGGATTACAAATGTAGTAAAAGCCTTTTAGCCATCACGACCCTGGCAGCAAAGGAATCCATTCGAAGAAGCTCGTATGTCAACTGGCTCGGGCAACAACTTCAGAGATGGTTCTGGAACACCACATGCATTCGGATTGAGAGAGATGAATGAACGAGGGCCTGCATTGGATTGAGAAAAGAAGCCCGAGATGCCATGAAAACTATTTCACTGCTTGTGGGCAAGGAAAGGAGTTTTGATATCGAGCTTTCAGTTCCTACAAACTCGAGTGAACCTGAGAAGCATGGTTCCTAATGATGTTTTTGTCACAACAGCTCCATGGAGGTTTTGAATGCCTCTTCAGTTCGACTCTAGCCTTCGCGATTGGATTTTGAAATCACAAGGTGGAGGGTTGGATTCTTGATGGCATGTGGTATTTATACCACCCACCCTCAAATCCATTAAAATCCCTCACTAAAATCATAGCAAATCCTTAACAATCTCACTACACCTAACATGTGTGGACATTTTTAAAATTTTAATTGACTACTTTCGGATTTGGATGTTTTTTTTTTTAATCCTTTAAAATTCTATTTTGACAACGTCATGATTTCAAAGTCTTATAAAATCTCCTTTTAAAATCCTAATTGAATACACATTGATTTTAAAGCTTATTGAACTCCTATGAAATCATAGTTTGACTACAACCCACTTAGTTTATACAATCCTTTTGGAGCGTTTCAAAAGTAGAGCAAAGCTTTACTTTTTTTGAGAAAAAAATTACGTCCAAAGAAATCATGGACTTCCTCCTTATTTTACATTTTTTAGAGATTTTTTTTGCAAATATGGAATTATCTAAGTACACCAAATTCCTTTTGAAGCTTTTTATTTAAGAAAAACTAATGAAAAGAGTTTGAAAACTTTGAGTTTAAATGATAAGGACAAAATAAAGGGTAAAATGAATAGTACCAGGATTGACTTTTTAGAGTAAAAAATGTGGTTTTTCGTTAAAGTGAACAGTACCGTGGGCTTTTCGTTAAAACTTCCTTTTATTTAATCCAAAAAAAATATAAGAGACATTTCAATAACTTATTAGCAGTTCTTTCAAAAAAGAAAAAAAAACAACTTATTAGAATGTTTAGCTGAATGTAGTTCTAACAATTAAGGTAGTTTTTTACACTAGGGGAGGGGTGTTCGGCTAAGCCACACAATAGGCAACTTAATTTGGCATTGAATTCGTTTAAACTTCTATATGTCTTAATGCTTAGCTTCTATTAAAATGTTTAGACAAGTAATTTGATGCAATTTATGTTGGAATATCACCCTGAAATTGAGTAGAGTTTCTTGTGATTGATAATTATAATTTCACTTAAAGCGAACATCACACTCTTAAGGGTTGTAGGGTTTTTCAAAAGTTTTTTACAAAACTTAATAAACCTTGCATGTTTATATTTGATCTGAAAACACAGATGGATTGCATGTTGAATATCACAAGGAGAATATACATTAGGAAAACCTAACATTCAAAGCATGTATGTGATAATTCATAAATAATTGGTAGAACCACATAGGATTGTTAATAGTGGGAGCTAAACTCTTGTGCCTTTTACTTTTGATTTTGCCAAAACGTTTGTTTTTATTGTTGCTGATTTCATTCTTGTTAATTTAGTTAATTTTACGTAAATTACAAAAACCTATCTTAATTATCAGTCGCATAACAATCTCATACCGCTTTGATGTAAGTTAGGAATGATGTGAGATGGAATTATCGACATTTTGAATGACGACGACAAGTTCTAGAGACTGTGAACCGCATTTTGTATCATACTGTTCGAAAAATTCTATTTTGCTCTTTTAGCATTGCATTTTTCTATTCCGCTCTTATAGTAGTTTCTAGCTTTAATGGAGTTTATACCGACAAATCTGGCTATAATGCTCAAGCTACTGCAAATGAGGAACTTGGATTATGAAAAAGACAGTAACATTCACACACTTCTCTCTACCTTTCATACACCTTACAATGCTATTCACATATTCTTGTTTACTTTTCATACATCTTTTGTTAATTTTTGTTCTTTGATTATGTTCAATTCATTCGATCAATGGTCGGAAATTAAAAAAGATATAAAAGGTAAAAAAAAGATGTGGATAACGCCATCCTAGAAAAATTCATTGGATCATTCGTGCATTGAATGTGCTGGGTAGTTTAGTGGGTGCAAATAGAAGCACTCGAAAAAAAAATAAAAGAAGGAAACCGCGGTCTGTCTCAGAGCCCATAACCCAAACTGATTGAGGAGCCTGGAATGTGCTCCTGAAGAGAGGTCCAAGGGAAACTATCTCCAACCTAAAGTCCCATGGGAATATCCTCTGTATATATGCAGTTGCTATTCACATGTAGGGAGTAGGATTATCTCCTCTTCTAATTTCTTTCTTCTTTCATCCCCTCATATTTAAACGGCTGCAATTACGACACGTCTACATCTTGTTTTGAATATTTTATATAGAGAATAAGACAAAAAGAAGAGTGTGAGAGGAGGAGATGGAAGGTGTTTGTACCATCCTTGACCAATCCCGAAACTACTAAGCACCGGTCAACAACATACCGTCAATAACCCACAAGACTTTTCCTCCAACCAGGAGGCCAATCACAACACGACACATGTCGGTATCAGAAGCCAATCACAGCGCGACACGTGTCGATATCAGAGGTCAATCACAACACGACATGTGTCACTATCAGAACAAAGCTAGAAACTCTCTTCTATAAAAGGGGATCATTCTCCCACAATAATCCCTAATGTCATTTGTACTAAACTATTCACTAGAACTCACTAAAAGAGAGCTTGAACCTATGTATTTGTGTAAACCCTTCACAACTAATGAGAACTCCTCTACTACATAGACGTAGCCAATATGGGTGAACCACGTACATCTTGTGTTGTTTGCTTCCTTTTCTCTATTCATTTACATACTTATCCACACTAATGACCAAAGCAATCTAGCGAAGGTCACAAACCTAACACTTTCTGTTGTACCAAAGTCCTCGCCGATTTTGTGCATCAACAGAAGGGAATGGTAATAGGAGGAGAGAAAATCCTACTCCCACGTTTAGACCTCTTTCAACATTAAGAAGAGAAGTACTATAAGACAGTATGTTGAAAGTGTTTCTACAATACACATATGTATGGGATGCATCAATGTTTGAACAACATTGAAATTGTCAAAATCAAGCCATCTAATGCATGAATGCATTGTAGAGTTTTCCGTTAGTTGATACAATTCCAAACACTTCATTGACGTCAGCTTTTTATTCTTGTAGACTAAACTTATGAACATTACAGTGGATTGAACTGGTGGATAATCTTCTCTTCATCCCAATTTATATCAGGCTTGAGCCCTTTCCCCTATCCATAGCCTAACATAGTAAAAATATCGTTTGTAATAAAAAAAAATTGTGAATAAGAAAAACTATACTTGATATTTGCTTATCAAAAGGATTTGAATCTTGAGCTTCAAAATTCTATTACTCCCAACTTGTGGTCACTTAGCATATACCAAAATGACGGATTCAACTAAAATTCTTCTCTAAGACCTACCAAAAATGGAAACCCTAGAAACTAAAAATAACTGAGTTTCACTTTGGACAGTCTTACAGACAGAATAGGGCTGGAAATATTAGGTAAGATTGCTTGATTATGGCAACTTTTACGGATAAACAATGTGAATTTTGATAAAAGAAGAAGACATGAGTAATCTAACATTATGTTTGGATGAGGAAAATAAACTTGGAATTTAAGTAAAAATCAGAATTTGTAAATTGACATACACTAATTCTCTTGTTTGGATTCATAAGCATAGAAATTTAGAATTTCCGCATGGAAAAAAACTTGGGATTTGGGACCTCCAATTCCTAAGTTGAAATTCCATGTAAATAGGTGTCATTTCCCAATTTCTCTGATTTAGAGTTTAAAAATAACAAATTCCGTATTCAATTTCATTATTCTTTTAGGTTTACCAAACAAGAATATTCACAAATTCTAGAAAATAAAATCTCGTCATTTCAATTTCCGTCATTTTAAAATTTTTTAGTAATCTTAAATTTTTTCATCCAAACATAGTGTAATACTTCTGTAAGAAATGTCATCCATAACGCTTCAGTCTACGTAAGTTATTCTTATAAATAATTAAAAACCCACATGCATGATTGCCGCAACCGTTTTCTAGCCCGGAAGGTGCACGTTTTGGATTTTATTTTGTACTTTTATTTCCGATAAGAGTATCTAACTTATTTGAAGCTTCAAGTTATAAAACTGGTTTGGATGCTTACAACCAGGCCTACTTTTTTTAAGGCCTGTCCTAATTGTGGAACCGCAGGGCGGCGTATTGATGTTGAGGGTAAATGTTTGGATGGTGTAACTTGAGTGATTAGTCACTTCTTGGAAGGAAAAGCATCACGCTGTGATTGGATTTGAGAGCTGAGGGTGACAACAGGTGCCGATATATCTATAGGGAGAAAAGGAACACCTTCTAAGCTAGCTTCCCACCAAACAAAATTGAGAGCTTTTGGTCCACGTGCTAAGCATATTTCACATTATTTTTGTGCCATGAGATAGGGAATCATTTTTGTACAGAGAAAATTGTAGTAATGATTTCTTAGTTTTAATTTAATTGAAGTAATGTTCTTTTAATTGAAAATTCATGATCGTTGATTTCTTAATTCATCAAAACGTGCATCTATGATCTTTTTCATCAACTCCATCATACTTCTGTTAATATGTCATGTCAAAAGGGTCATTACTCTAATTAGGTTAAAGTTGAGGGATCATTTCTACAATTTCCTCTTTCATACGTGTAAGGGGATTCACATGCAAAATTCAGGGGAAAAAATGGTTTGGTTTTAGTTTGGTTTAAGTCTGAAAGCAATTGAAAAGTATGTGAGTTTCAAATTACACTAAGTAATCCAATACTTAAAAAATGCAAGAATTAGATTGATTAAGAAATGTATTTGATTTGCATATGGCGCTTTATCGCAATTGCAGAAGGCAATAATGCCTAGCACGCATTCGATCTCGACCACCCTAACAACTAACAATTAACACTCAAACATGACTTTCCAAATGCAAACTAAGTAAACATAACAACTCATCGTTTGAAATCCTAATACATTTATAAATAAACAATAACAACATTCCTTCTAATCTACATTTTTAAATTTAATTAGTGATAGTAACAAAAGAAAACATTCTAGTTTTATTGTTTGATCATCTTTTTCTTTTTCCGACTTAAATAAGTTGTTTTTAAAAGCAACAAAAACACTTGACGCAAACTCCAAAATACTTTAACCAATTCACAACGACAAGGAAATACAATTGAATATGAACTCATTATTTATTCAGGTTCAAGATTTGCATTACATACTTTTCCATGGAAGATGTTCTCCAACTGCAAGTCTGCAAGTGATAGTTCCACTTGGGGAAATAAAAAAACATGCTAATTAGTAACACTTTTCACGTGGGCTTGTTGTTTAATATTTCGGCACAGAATAAAGCCATGTTTAGTTTCATTTTTTAATTGATATTGTATACATCCAAGTCCAAAGAAAACGAAAAACTGCATGCGCCTCCATTTAGGGTTTGATGGAAAATTCCAAAGCTGCTAACCCTAATTATTTAAAGGTTAAAACACCAGAGCTCTGCTAATTAATCCTAACTATTAATATAGAGTTTTTTTTGGTGAAAATGTTTTAAGAACTAATATTTAGTAAAGATACAAGCAAATCTTAGAAAAACATTCAAAATACTTTCTGAAATAAACACATAACTGATACTTCTTACAAAAAACACTTATAATACTTTTGGAACTCGATAATATTTTCTCTAAAAACGCTTTCAGTTATTATAAAACCATTTTCAAACATGCCCATGATCATCTACGTTTGAAAGGTGATCAGTTACTATATACCTATCACGACGAATGCGGCAGAACAGCTGTAATATATAGTGCTAAAACTTATGTGCGAAATGGTTCAACAAGGCCCAAATCGAACTTTTGTCAGTTTAGATACCCAGTCTTACTTTTAATCAAGATTTGCGTTTTTACTTAAAGTTGACATTATTTTTATTCCTCACTTTTTTTAATTTATTAACACATATGTATTGGAATTATTCTGATTCAACACTTGCATAGATTGTTAATACATGCAAAATCTAAAAGTATGCGAGTTTCAAACTACACTAAGTAATCCAATACTTAAAAAAAAACCAAGAATTGAAACTGATAAAGAAGTGTATTTGATTTGCAAATGGAGCTTTTTCGCAATGGCAGAAAGCACCTATACAATCTTGTGCAGGTTTGATCCTAACTGATTCCCCCTTAATAACTAATAATTAACTCACTAACACTTTTGTTTGTGAAAAAGAAAAAGCGTATTTTGTCTCATATACATTGTTTATCTCACTGAGTTGCTCGAACACAACTTCCCTAATTTAGAATAAGTAAACATTACAACTCATCATCTTTTTCTTTTTTTTTATAAAACCACAATGGTACGAGGTAAATTTTATTAATAATGAAAAAGAAGTTACACCTAGTCATGAAGGACATAAATATAACCCCTTATAATACAAGAAAAATGGATAAAGAAATACCTGAAAAAAGAAGATGGGACATAAACCTTACCCTTCTAGAAACGCAAACAATAAAGATACAAGAAAAAGAGGGGGGACATGAAACCTAACCCCTCTAAAACTAAACCTAAAAGTCTAAACCTGCAAAACAGATTTAGCAACATCACAAGGTTAAGAAAAAGAAAACAAGAAAGTGAATCAAACTTGTATGTCGATATGCAAACTAATTTGAGAACCGATAGCCAGGAAAGCCAATATAAACTAAAAACAAAGCAACATAAGCCACCAACGGAGGGGAATCGTGTCATACTAAGGTTGGAGAAGACAATCCCATGTTAGCAAAATTTCCTTCGCGATATATATATAAGAGACGTAGAAAGTCATCTTCTGAATGTGGTCCAAACAAATGGACCATTGCGTACGAAGAGGCCAAGGAATATGAAAATCAGTCGATTGGAGAGCAGAAATAACACTAGAATAGTCACTTTCCAACCAAAGGCAATGTCAACCCCACTGATATGCAAACTCTACACCAATAATAATTGTTGATAATTCTGCAAAGAAAGAGTTGCGATGAAAAATCCTTTGGCAGAAGCCACCAAGAAATTGACCATGGCAATCCCTGGAAAACTCATCCACAAGCAATAGGATTGGGATTTCCTTTGGACCGGGATTTCCTTTCAACAAGCAGCAGGATCGGGATTTCCTTTGGACAAATCATATGTATTAAGCTTAAACCAAGGAAATCAAGGAGAAGACTATAGCATATGAAGAATAGTTGGTGCCTTGCGAGGGATAGGTTGTCGTTGGATCCCCAAAGAAGAAATGATACTAGTGTCAAAACCTTGAGAATAATCAAGAATAAACTTCACACCATGAACGATCCCAAAATTGATAGATATGCAAAGATGACAAAAATAGATTGGGTGACCCTAAAAATAAACTCATTTCGAGCTTTCCAAATCGCCGAAATAGTAGAAAGACACGCAAAAATCTAGATATTGTGCAATTGTTGGGCAAATGGCTAACGTACGTAGACATTCCAAAAAGAAACCAGAGAATCTGAAAATGACAAAGAGGTACCAAATTGACATGCTAACCACTTCCAAAGTTGCCTAGATATCCGACAATTGAAGAAAAGTTGAATAGTAGGTTCCTCAAAATTATGGCAAAAACAACAAATGGACACCAAAGAAATATCACGTCGTTGAAGTGCACATTATGTAGGAAGTTTATCATGAAAAATCCACAAGTCAAAATAGATAGTTAAGGTGGAATAAAATGTCGCCAAATGTGTCACCTCTAGGCCCGGGCCCCTACCACATTCCGGGCTTGATTTCACCGGAGCACAATATTGTTCGCTTTGACCCTCGACCATGCCCTCACGGTTTTGTTTTTGGGAACTCACACGAGAACTTCGTAGTGGGTCACCCATCCTGGAATTGTTCTCGCACGAACTCACGTAACTTCGAAGTTCCTACAGGACCCCAAGCCAGTGAGCTCCCAAAAGGTTTCGTGCTAGGAAGAGATAAGAATATATATATAAGGCATAGATGATCCACTTCCCTGGGCGATGTGGGATGTTACAATCCATCCCCCCTTTAGAGGCCCGACGTCCTCGTCAGCACACTTCCGGCAAGGGATTGACTCTGATACCAGATTGTCACATCCCGTCCCGGGCCTCCACCACATCCCGGGCTCGACTCCACCATAACACAATATTGTCCGCTTTTGGCCCCGAGCATGCCCTCACGGTTTTGTTTCTTGGAACTCACACGAGAACTTCCTAGTGGGTCACCCATCCTGGGATTGTTCTCACGCGAACTCACTTAACTTCGAAGTTCCTACGAAACCCCAAGCCAGTGAGCTCCCAAAAGGCCTCGTGCTAGGTAGAGATGAGAATATACATATAAGGCATAGATGATCCACTCCCTTGGATGATGTGGGATGTTACCAAATGACCTTAGCCACAATCATAACAACTCATCATTTGAAAACATATAATATGTTTCTAAATAAACAAGACCACAATATTAATTCTTTCTACTCTACATTTGAAAACTTATGGCGCGTTTACGTAACCGTAATGAAAATATGAAGAATTAAATTGAGGAAGAATTGAATTTAGGAGGAATTGAATTGACAAGGAGTTGAAATTAGGAGAAGTCAGAATCGGATTCCTGTTGAAGCTGTTTACTCAAATGTTCTGGAATCAAAATATAAATGACACTAATTCCATAAAGCTGTTTATTAATTCAGCAAAATTGGAATATAAATCAGTATGATTACTAAAATGCCCTTGTCCCAAATCAAATATTATATAATTTTTTTTAATAAAATTTGATATAATATATAATAGCAAGAAAAAAATTAAATTGCTTTTTTTATTTCATAGACACACTAAAATGTTTTTGTTTATTTTTTTATAAATTTAAGTATTTACTTTAATGGATTTATAAAGGATAGTCTTGAAAATAAATAAAAAAGTAAGTGAGAGCATAAAGAAACAAAAGTGTCATTTCGATTGTCCAAGCAATCAGGATTCCAAATACTATGTTAATATAAATAATCCAAATCCTCCAAATTTTGGAATTGTATACCCCGTAATCAGAATTTAATTTTATATTTTAATTCCAATTACAGTTAGGTAAACGCGCCATAAATTAGTTGTAACGAAAAAAAAAAAAAAAAAATCTTTGGTTGTCCTTTGATCATCTTTTTCTTGTGCCGACTTCAGGAAGTAGTTTTTTAAAGCAACAAAAACACTTGAAGCACGCAAGCTCCGAAATACTTTAAGCGATTAACAACGACACGAGCAATTGCAGTTGATTTGAACTGTCATTATTTATTCAAATTCAAGATTTGCAGTACATACTTTTCCATGGAATGTCTTTGTTTGATGTTCTTCTCCAACTGCAAGTCTGCAAGTGCTACTTCCACTTGTGGAATAAAAAACGTGCTAATTAATAATAATACTCTTCACGTGGGTTTTTTGTTTAATATTTCGGCACAGGATAAAGCCACGATTTTAGTTTCATTTTTGAATTGATATACGAATAAGGATCCTCTTTGGATGATTTTTACGAAGATTCTGAGAATTCGCGTATCTTGTCCATCCATTGTAAATCGTACAGTTAGAAATTATTTAAAATTTTATTATTTAAAATTAACAAGAAAATAAGGTAATAATCATGCATGATTAATTAGTAACCATTCCTAATATTCGCTTTATTGTCCGATCATAATGAAGTCATGCACCCAACTTACAGGACTAGCAAATATGGCCTAGCTACAATTATTTGAGCAAGTGCGCACACTCTTTATCTACTTAAGTTTGAATATCATTTTCGTCAGTTAGATTAATTTAACATAAAATATTGTTTGTATAAAAGAATTTAGAGAATAATAGTTAGGTCTTTGTCTAATTTGAACCTTCTCATCGTTATAATTTTATACGGCCAGAGGATATTGAAACGCATGTACACAATTTATTTTGGCATTTTATATTAGCATCTCACAAAATATTGAATGCATCTCACGTTAAAATTTAATATTAAATGATTTATTTATCCTACTATACAATGACAATTTTGACCTTATTAGGTTTAAAAAAAATTTCTAAATACACCCCAAATCACTTTTAACGTATTATTTATCTTCTTCAACTATCAAAATCGCTCCGACCTCCATGATTGAACAAAATCCTAACCAATGAAACTACAAATATGTTGATTAAAAAATTATTTTGACGAATGAAACACGAAATCGATGTTTCGGAAGCTTCACATGAGGTAAGACTTCATATTCTTTATTCTTTTAGTGATTTTGACGATATCGATAATTATTTAATCTTACTTTTGCTGCGTTATTCAAGCTTCTGTATTCGTATTCATCTTTTAGAGATCACAAAGATTACATGAAGAATTAAAAACCTAAAATTACCACCAAATATTAAAAATAGATGACATGGGTTTTAATGGTAGAATTGTAAACAACCCACATATGCTTTAAATCTAAGGCATTAAAAGCTTTATAAGATTTGAGAAATGTGGGATGTATAAAAAATATGGGGTGCATGTAGAAAATGTAAGGTGTATATTGAGAATGTGAGGTGTGATGGTATTATGGGAAAGTGAGTGTGGTGTATTAAGATAATTTTTCATTGAAAAAGCAAATATGAGGTATATTAAATATGTAGGATTTATTCAACAATTTGTGGAGTGTTAATATAATAAGCCTTTATTTTAACCAAGCTTACTAAATAAGCAATCAAACGAGCAATTAATTTTTCAATGTATTAGAAGTTAATTAACACAGTCACGTGGCGTTAGAAGTAGGCCATATCAAACCCTGTCGTTCATTCATATTATATACTACATCACGTGACTTATATGCCTAAAAATTGTCAAAATATCTCCAATCAAACACCTATTCTCTTCTTTCATTTATCAACTCAACCACCAAGCATCCATCTAACTAATACAAACAGTGACACCATAAACAATAGGGATCTTAACTTGTGATCGGACAGATATATCCCTGACCTAGCACTCCTTAAGTCTTAACACGCAAAGAAACCATTTAATACATGCATCAAATGCACACACCAATACGTGTACATTAGAGATATGAAACCTGCAGACTCCTTTCCTCCTCTGCATATCTTTCCTTTTTTTTGGCTTTCGAAACAAATAAATTTCGAATAAAATAAATAAGAATTAAACCCTTTATATCTCTAAACTACTTATTAATAAAACATTATTTGTCAACAAAAAACTAATAAAATTACTACTATACCCTCTTAATACAAAACTGAAATAAGATATTAGAAAGAAAAAAAAGGAGAATTGTTATTAGCACTCTAAAAATCTCATTTTACACTTCAAACTTTCTATATTAGGAAAGAAAAATACATTTGTAAGGAGTGTAGAATGAGATTTTTGAAATGCCAATAACACTTCTCAAAAAAAAAAAAACAACAATGTGAGTATTAAAGTAATTTTGTAAAAATAAGTTTTTACTTTTTTTTAAACCTCACAACTATGTCACTTTGTCAACACCCTCTCAACTCATTCTCTCTCTTTCTCTCTTTCCCAACTGTCAACCTCTACTTTTTTGGGATGCCTGCCAACCTGTTAAAAACAAATAACTCCTCTCATAAATAAAATAAAATACAAATGTTTAAAAAATGTATTTCTCAACTCATAGAGTGTGTAACCTTTGCTAGTATAAATAAAAGGAATTGTTATTAGCACTTCAAAAATTTCATTATACACTTTAAATTTTCTATATTAGGAAAGAAAAATACGCTTGTGAGGAATGTGAAATGAGATTTTTGGAATGCCAATAACACTTCCCTAAATAAATAAAAGTGTGTGTGCACAAAAAATGGTACATGAATCACTTTTTCGGTGTAAATTAATTAATTTAACTTATATTCCCTTATAGATTTTAACAATAGTAAAACATATATATTCTTTATTTTTAAATGGAAATGTCACATATACATGCACTCCAAATTTGTTACCTTTCAACACTAATTGTGGATTAATCTAATATAATATAACAATTATTTTCAAATACAATGATAAACTGAGAGTAGGAACAACAAGTTACACTAACTGCATTATTTTTTTAACACGACATATTAATTTTCTTGCACATTTTATGCAAGTAGAGTAGGGACGGATTCACTATCTCTATATGATGTAGACCCTAGCTACATTTGAGTGGAGACTAGATGTGGGCACGGTGTGGTTGGGTCCAGTTTTATTCTCAAACCAAAACTAGAATCAGAAAATATTAACGATTCGGTTCAGTACGGTACCTATATTCAAAAACTATATTAATTGATTTTTTCAGAAACCATCTTAATTGGGTGGGGTTAAAAAAAAAAACCCTATATATAACACCTCCTCTTGGCTCTCATCTTTCATCCTAAAAAACTCTCCATTTGCAAACCAAAGTTTTGTCATCAGAGGCAGCCATGTTCATAACTCTACTCTTATTTTGGTCTCTACTTTCGTTGCTCTATTTCTTCTTCACCCCCATCCAAAAACATCAAACTAGACTAACCAAACCACTATTGAATTCCACCTATGGCCCTTCCTCCTACCCCATAATTGGTTGCTTTATCTCTTTCTACAAGAACCAACACAACCTCCTAGACTGGTACACCAGTCTCCTCTCAGGCTCGCCGTCACAGACTATAGTTGTGCACAGGATAGGTGCACGACGCACTGTTGTGACGGGGAACCCATCCAACGTGGAGCACATTCTCAAAACAAACTTTGCAAACTTCCCCAAGGGAAAACCCCTAACTGAGTTCCTCGGGGACCTTCTGGGCTGCGGCATATTCAACGTGGATGGCGATTTGTGGTCCACGCAGCGCAAGCTCGCGAGCCACGAGTTCAGCATAAAGTCCCTAAGGGAGTTTGTGGTGAACACTCTCGAGGAAGAAGTCGAGCACCGACTTATTCCACTGCTGGAAGAAGCTGCAGAGAGCCAAAGGGTTTTGGATATGCAAGAAATACTGAGGAGGTTTGCTTTTGACACTGTGAGCAAGGTTTCTTTGGGCTCCGACCCGTTTTGCTTGGACTTGACCCGACCCGTGCCTCCCCTTGTGAAAGCTTTTGAATGTGCTGCTGAGATAAGTGCCAGGAGGGGTACGGCTCCTTTATATTTGATGTGGAAGATGAAGCGTGCATTGAGCATTGGGTCCGAAAAGAAGCTCAAGGAAGCTGTTAAGGTCGTTCATGGCTCTGTACATGGTACGAAATTGGATACTATCTTGATTTTAATTTCTTTTACACGAAAAAAATTGTCGATAGTGATGAAAGGTGGGAACGTTCGCACAGATATCATGTTGATATTTGGTTTACATTTGGCAGTGTCCAGGATGAAATTTTGATAACTCATTGATATTCTGTTCATGTTTGGTAATATCAATTAAGTGTTGAACATGCAGATGCAAATTAGACCAGCTCGTTAAGATAATGTGCCGTAAACTTTAGATTGGTTGCAAGTATCAGTAAATCATTTGCGTCTTCCATATTTCTCTTATTTTAGTTATTGAGTACAGATGCTAGATGCAACATCTTTTCATATATTTTCATTTAGCATTCTTTTTCATATAAATACAGATATTTTGTTTGATATTTTTGTATTTTCATTTAACACTATGATTTGATTGATTTGTTGCAGAAATAATCCAGAACAAAAAGAAAGTTTTTGAAAGAGATGGAGAGAGAAGTGAGAGCCACGACATGTTGTCACGGTTGTTATTAGCAGGGCACAGTGAAGAAGTGGTGAGAGACATGGTGATAAGCTTCATACTGGCCGGACGTGACACCACCTCAGCAGCCATGACTTGGCTCTTCTGGTTGCTCAGCAAGCATCCTGACATAACCCACAAGATCGCGAACGAAGTCGAAAACGTCGTCGTACAAAGAAATGGTACGGAAAAATTAGGGTTTGATGATTTGCAAAAAATGAGGTTTTTGAGGGCTTGTTTGTGTGAGTCTTTGAGGCTCTACCCACCAGTCCCGTGGGATTCCAAGCATGCTGAGGTGGACACTGTTCTGCCAGATGGGACTTGGGTTGGGAAGGGAGATAGGGTTACTTATTTTCCTTATGGGATGGGGAGGATGGAGGAGTTGTGGGGAAAAGACCGGTTCGAGTTTAACCCGGACCGGTGGTTTGATATTGAACCGGGTTGTGACGGTGATAAGGTTTTGAAATCGGTGAGTCCGTACAAGTTTCCGGTTTTTCAGGCCGGCCCGAGGGTTTGCCTTGGGAAGGAGATGGCTTTTATTCAGATGAAGTATGTGATGGCTTCGGTGTTAAGGCGGTTTGAGATCAGACCGGTTTGTGGGGAGGACCAGCCGGCTTTTGTTCCTCTCTTGACGGCCCACATGGCTGGGGGGTTGAAGGTGTTGGTTCGAAAAAGAAATTAGCTTATATTAGTACAAAACCTTCTAGGTAAACTCTACGCTTCAAACGGCATTGCATTTCGAATGTGATCTTTTTTTTTTAATTCTTATGTTTATGGCTATATTAAACGTGTTGAATGCAAATATGTCGTGGAGATATGGTGGTTATAATTCAAGGTAAAAGACGCGTAATTGGGTTGACCCGATCGAGTTTAACCCACTTATTTAGTTTGAAGTAAGCATTCATGTTCAACTCGTTCGATCCAATTAAAAATTGAGTTACCCATGTATATATAATTAGGGGTGGTTCGGTATGGGATATCATACCGAAACTAGTATCCCGAATCCTAAACCAAAATTTTTTGGAATGGGAATTTGAAGACCAATCCCAAACCAAATTTTCGGGAATCCCAAATTTCGGGAATCCCAAAATATTTTCGGGATTTTGGGACAAATCGGGAATCCCAAATTGAAATATGAAATTATGAATTGTTCTTCAAATATATAATTCAAGAACACATTCATGAACTAGGAATTTCATTTCATTCACACTACCATTTAATTGAACACTGGCATGCCTGACTGTTTTTATCATAGTCAAAATTCAAATTAATTAAACCCTTTTTGCAATATTTTGAGAGACAAAAGAATCAAGCCTTCTAAAATCATCAGCCATGACAGCAGCAATAATAAAATCCACATGAATATCAAACAAAACATGAAAAATATGCAAGGTGTAGGGCATTCCAGGTTGCAGAGCATGAATTAAAAACTACTAGCATCAATTATAAAAGAATAATATATATATAATAATTAATATTATATATTTTCGGTTCGGTATGGGATTCCCGAAATATCGAGAAGCCAATCCCGAATCCTATACCGAAATTTTGGGATTGGTTCGGGATAGCATCCCGAAAATTTTGGGAATTTCGGTTTGGGAAATTTTTGGTTTGGGATCGGGATTTTTTCGGTTCGGTTCGGGATTTTTGGGAATTTTTTCCACCCCTATATATAATCCTGCGGCCTTATAAGGTTAACCCGATTAATTGGATTCAAATAAACTCAAGGGCAAGTCCAAAGTTGCTCAAATTGATCGGGTTGGCCAAAGTCTCAAAAACTAATCTTGCACTCCTTACTGAAAAGAAATAAAACTTAAAAGACGTATGAGTATGAGTGTATGATGACTATATGTCCCTGATTTATACCACGAATTTAGTTTTCGTCTCTGAATTCTACTATTAGTTGCTTCTGTCCTCGAAGTATGTCATTTAATGTACTAGTAGTTATTTTCGTTAACTCCGTCAACTTTTCATTAAATCGAGTAATAAAATAGGACTTTCATCCAAAAAATAATAAAATGAAATTTTTAAAGAAAAAGGCTTGGCTCCTCAAGGATTGAGGAGGAACTCCTCCTTAAAATACCTTGTGACTTATTCATTTCGTGCTTATGAGCGGAACTTCTTAAGGATTGACTAAGATTTTAGTTTTAATTAGTCTTTTGAATGATTTATGATATGAGTTTTGATCGTAAATACAAAATTCTGTGAATAGGTTATTTTGAGGAAAAATTCCTTCTTAACCTTAAAGAGCCAATTCTTCTCTTTTTTTAATAAATTAGATTTTTTTTTCTCTATATAACAAACCACTATACCCTTAAATTTGATGGAAAAGAAGACAGATTTGACGAAAGGACTACTCATGCAACATAGGGTTAAGTTCAACAAGAGAAACTAACATGAGAGTTCAAGGACAAAAACTAAACATGAGGTAAAGTTCAAGAACCATTGTTACCACACACCCAAAAGTCGATTGTAATAAGTGACCTCGATGCAAATGATAAAAATGAAAAATCAAAGTAGGCACCTATCAAGTGGCATATTGAGAGCTGGTTTGGTATTGCTGTGCTTTGAAAAAAAGCTGCTTCTGCTGTGCTGTGAGAATAAGCAGCTGTGAAATAAAGCAGCAGAGTGTTTGGTAAACTTTTTTATAAAAGTGCTTTTGAAAAAAAAAACCAGTATTATAGTGTTTGGTAAACTTTTATGTAAAATAGATGTGAAAAAAAGCCGGTTTTTTAAAGCTGGGTTTTGCAGCTTCTTGTTTTTGGCTTTTTTTCACCAAAAACTATGAAAAAAAACTGAAGCTGAATGTTTACCAAACACAAAAATAACTCCTAGCTTTTTTTGATACCACCTTTTTTCAGAATCACCTCAGTACCAAACCAGGCCTGAAACTAGGGTTCCATGTTAGTATAGTCTAGCAGACTAGACTGCATCTAAAGTTGGTAAGTTTTTTCCAAAAGCATGAGAGCTCGGGACACGAAATATTCAAAATGTTTTTTCTCAAGAGCATGTGAAATGTGATATTTAGACGAACACAAAGTTGAACAAGGTTTCACCTTTGACCTCAGAAAATTGGTAGAAGTTCACGTGCAAACTACAAACCCTAAATTTTGGGTGGAGTTCCAAAATTCATATTATTCATATTTAGCAAGCAGATAACTTGAGCCTATGTGGGATCTTAGTAAGAGTTGCAACATTATTGCTTTGCCATATATAGAATTCACCTGCTTGGACAGTGTCTGGCACTCGTGCGATATATCCATATATCCTTCAGAATTTTTTTAAAATCTACATTGCTTTTGAGGCTGTGTGATTGTGATCGATAGTCAATGGTTGAATTAAAATTCGAAAGCAGTATAATGTGTGAGCATAAGTAAGTCACTGATACGAATCCTAAAAGATTTCACACCTATCAAACAATACGAAAAGTTGTGGACATGCCACTTTATGCTCGTCCTTGGACTTGGAGTGTGCATGAAAAGTTGGATTCTTTCTTTTTTTGAAGGAGTGCGGGTTGAATAATTAGTGATAGGTTTCATGCTTGTACCAAAAAAGTATCTTCCACTCGGCCTTCGTTCGAAATGTGCATGACATGTTAGAGCAGCTCCAGCGGGAGCTCCTGCTCGAGGGACGGGCTCCGGAACAGGGCTGGATTGCCCAAGGGAGGAGGTCCAACGTTGGTTGGCGAGAGAGCCCGAGCAGGCTCGAGCGCTAGGTCCGTCGATTCGTGCCGGCCCGAGCGTTTGAAGGCAATCTGACGTGGACTGACGTCAGGACGACGTCTTCACGCTTTTTGAGGGCCACAGAGACGTGGGTTCCGACGAAACCGACTGTGCCGGTGACAAGAACGAACATGCAGACGGCATATCTTGTAAAATTTCTGACCTTTTTTTCTTTTGGTTTCCTCTCTTATGTCTCTTTTTCTTTGTTTATCCAAAACCCACAATTGACAAAATTTGGAACCCGTTTTTCAGTTGGATTGGATTTGAAAATTTGGGTTTTGTGATTTTGATATGCAAAAAGAAAGAGATCGAAGAAGAAAGGTAAACAAGTGCAGATTTTATTTGATTTGGGATATTAAAATATCTACCCTTTCACTCCCCTGCAAACTCATCTCCGCCGCTTCCTTCTCCCGCGACCACCGTCTCCTGCTGCTACTGCAACTTCAAATTCTGGGCTTTCAACAAACCCCTCTTCCATTTCGGCAAGATCCATTGCCGGATTCTCATGACTTGGTTCTCCGTCGGCATCGTATTCGATTTAACCTTGCTCTTCTCCGTCTCCCTCCTCCTCATATGGGAGCTCGGCAGAGCTCTCAATCTCTTCCATGGAAGCTTCTTCGTCCACGGTGATTTCAAGTTTTGTGGAAAAAAAATACTATTATTTTATAAATTAAAAAATACTATTATTTTATTACCTATTGCCATGACTATCCAAGTGCAATGGTAAAGATGCAAAAGACAATTACTATTTATTAAGAGTAGTTACTGTTCACTGAATGGATTAAATAATGAATAGCCTGGAGGGAGAGCTCCCACGCTGAAGTTGCTCTTAGTATATGTGCATTATTCGGCATGTAACTTCAAACTTTTCTTTAGTCGGAAAGAGTACAAATGTTTGCCTCCACTCAAAAAAATATAACCATGTTTGGGGTCAAACTTTGAAAGAATAAAAACGGTTTCTGACAACCAAAATCATGGATATATTTGGTTGAAAAACTTAAAAAGATTACTTTAAGATCATTGATGAAAAAAACACATGCCAAATGCTTGTCAGCCTTCTTCTGACAGCTCTTCTAAGTAAGCACTTGATTTTTTTTAATAAAAGTTTCAAACGCGTTTCTAATAAAACGAAAGTTCTATATTTTTTCCTCCCACAGGGTATCGTATCGCATCATGAATTCAATAAATTACGAAAAAAAAATTCTACCAAGGAAAGAATTGGATTGAAGAAACCAAATAAAGATGATATGAAATCAACAGGATCTAGATATCTTAGAAATACACGACTGCCACTTATTGAAACTTACCCAATTCCTTATTTCAAGTGCTTCCGGGAGCATCACTTCCGGCTGACTTTCGGTTCAAGTAACGAATAACAGCATCCTCAACCCTGAAAAAAAGGAACATCAAATTGGAAATTAATTGGGAGAAAAATATGGCAACGTCCCAATTTTTATACAAAATCCCCAGACCAACTAGCTTGTCTATTCAGAGAAGAACATGAAAGTGTCGTAAATACCACGATATTTGAGATTCCGTGGAATTCACACAATTGCGTGACAAAGGATGAAATTCTACTGTATATGATTTGCTTAATGTACGAAAGTTAACATCATAAAGCACTAAAGTTGATAAGTTTTATACTGTAAAGAAAAGTGACAGAACCAACAGAAAACCAAAGTCTGGATATTTCTCAAGAATATTTAGGCATCTAAAGTCTTTAATTGGATGAAGAAACCGTGAAAGTTCATCATATTTACTACGGTCATCGAGCAAGGATCTTATCACCAATACAAAAGCGAGGTGAACGTTGGGGTTCTAAATAAATAAAGGGTATCGAGGACGTCAATGCTAAATAGTTGGACTGAATAGCGACATGAAGTTAATTTGAGCAGTAAAATCATACTAAGAGTACAAAAGAAACACGCATAAAAATAGAAGTGTAAGTATAAAATGCCGAGCAAAAGCTTACCAAGGTTGATTGTAGAAATCGGAGCGGCGCTCCTTTTCCACATTACGACTAGCATCTCCAGCAACAAGCTTGAGATCCTTGCTCTGGGAAGCAATCAAAGTATTAATAAACTCTGCAGGAGATTGACTGAACCCAAGAAAGAAAGCTCGCCGCCGTCGATGTTCATGGATTTTTTTTATGGATGCACAAATCAATTCGTCACAAGCGTCAATCTCTTTGCTCCTCTCGGTGCTTCCCAAGAAAGCAGACATCTCTTTCTCTAATACCATGGGTACATCAACCAGTATATCATAGCAGGTAGTTCCAGCTGGGCAATTTCCTGAAAGTTTTATCTTATGCTCTATATGTATAGGCTGTGGTGGAGTTAAATGCTGTGATATCTTTTGTGAAACCATCGAAAACTTCATCTTCTCTTCCCCAAAAATCTTCTGAAGAGGTGGATCACACACAAAGAAAGTAGGGTCATTCGGGTTCTGCAACTTCCTGGCCTTGACATAGTGCCAAATAGCAGCTATAATTCTGGGTCGGGTCTCTACCTCAATTCCCAGAACTTCATGGAGAGCTGGTGAAAGTTTGAATTTCTCAGGTACATAATTCATCTCTAGTCTTACTATTGCAGTAAACTCCTTATCCCCTTTTCTTTTCACCTCAAAGCCATCATGAAGAGCGGGTGAACGGGAACTTTCCCATAAAATCACGTGGTTATCTGGATAGAGGGTTTGGTCCAAGTATATGGTAACTTTCTTGAACAGTGATGAAAATTTTGCCCTTGATTTTGGTGTCAATCCAGCCACCACAGGATCCCTCCCGTCTTCCAGTAACCTCCCAATTATCTTAAGTGACCATGAAGGGGGTTCCGCATTTGTCTTCTCAGGATTTGTTTGTGTCTGATTCGCAAAGGTGTTGAATACATAAACTCTAAGTGTTCTCTGAACACGGGGGGGACATTTAAGGGACTCTTGGATGTCCATCTTCTTCCTTGCCAAAGCAGCATCAACACGAGACTCAAATTCAAGCAACTGAGTATAAAGACCAGACTCTGGTAGAAGTGCAGCCACTTTGTCCGGTATTTGTTTATCAGGTAGCTTTTGCTTCTTTCTACGAGCAGCTGGGGTGAGCTCCATGGTTTTAAATGGTGAACCCGTGTTGGCACTAGATGAACCAGGAGGCCGAGAAGGTGGCTTCTGGTTCGCCCGCTTAGCAGTTCCTGTGCTAGGTGTTGCCACGGAGGGTGATGAACCACCAACATTACTTGTATTCGCATTATGCAACTGGGCAAGAGACTGAGCTTGAGCTTGCAACTGAACAAATTGGGCATGGGCAGCTTGGGTTTGGGCTTGTGCGTGAGCATTCACATACTGTGCCTGTGCAAGTGCCTGCGCTTGCGGCTCAGACAACTGAAAGTGCCCTGGAAAATGAGCTCCCCCTTGTGTCGGAGGCTGCGATTGAGTGAGAAGATGAGGCTGGTGATTCATGGCCACAGGTTGCGACACCGCCCCAGAATTGCCAAAGTGGGGTGGCACCCCCACATTCCTGGGCTGATTATTATTATTCATCACCTCAATTATAAAAAACCACAACCTTTAACACACCAAAACTATTCCATCAAAAACCCCAAAACCCTAATCGAAACCTCTGATATCCTCAACTTCCAAATCCCCAACAACGAAATTAAACCCGGGTTTCGACTCTACCGAGCTTCCTTCTTCAACTAAACAAAAAGACACGATCTTTTCACCTCGGAAGGCTTACAATATTGCTGAAACACTGAAAAATTCAAACTTCCTAGCAAGAACTTCTGCAGAACACAAAACCCTAATTTCAGAAGCAGAACCCAGAATTCAAACATCAAAAGCAGCAAAATTCAATCCAAATTCAAGCATTGCAGAAGCAGCTAGTGAGTTCAAAGCTTATGCTGGCTGTGTTAATACAAGCTAATTTAATTTATCAGAATTAAGAAGCTGACTACGCAAAAATTAAAAAACAACTAGGAATTTAAAATCATAGGAAAATAATTAGATCATCAAATAATTGACCATACGACATATACATACTTGTTGCTAGCTTCTGTAGCTTCTCCTTCTCTCTCTCTCTGCTTACAGATCGGCAATGGAGCGGAACCGGTTCTCTCCCTATCGCTATCTCTCTTTTCTTTTGCGATTTTGTTCAGTTCGTGAATTTACACAATTGCCCTTTTTTAAACGAGGGCCTCATAATCGTTCATACGTGTCGGGGATCGATGTGTGGTGTATGTTTAGTTCAGATTAGCACGTGCTTAAATTCCCAAGATATTTTTTATTATAACGGGAACACGAATAGTATAACACGTATTTTTATATAAATAGTGAAAAATTTTATTTTTTAAGTGATTAACTTTTTAACACACAAATCTCACTAGTTACTATTTATATAGGGAATTGTTATTAGCACTCCAAAAATCACATTCTACACTTCCAAATTTTCTATATTAGGAAAGAAAAATAAACTTATGAGAAGTGTAGAATAAGATTTTTAGAGTACTAATAACACTTTCTTTTATATAATAACATATAATATACCACTTCGTATATCAGTGACACTTAAAAATCTCTGGTATTTTGAGAAGGGCACATGAACTTGGCTTATTTCGAGATTTCCCAGTGTACCGTCCATTTTGGCCATGAGATATATTTGCGTTGACTGCAACATTAATTACAGTTTTTCTTTTATGATATGATTAGATTTTAAATAAAACACGTATTATTCTTAAATTGATCAAATGACCGATGACTTTCATACAATAATAGAGTATCGCATATGAGCTCAAACCTTTATGTGAATTTACTTGCACTAGCCTTCACGCACATGATGATGTTCGCCTCGGTCTTCTATTTTATTTTTGGCATATTTTACTAATTTTCTTATTTTAAGCTGTTTCACATTACAATGTATAATTTAATATTTGCAATACAAAGATCGTTAATGCATGACTTCATTAATATTTTAGAACACGTAAATTTGTCTATTGTCCTTGAATTTGTCAAATCGAGAGTAATTTTTATTCCTTCAAATAGAAAAAAAAAAAAGAAGAAAAAAAACTCACATAAAAATGTGATAAATTTAGTGGTTCAAGAGCAACTTGTCACAATTTAAACGAATAATCAAAATTGAAAGTTGAGAGAAAAATGGAAATGTCAGAAACGAGACCCAAACAATCCTCAATTTAAGGGCTCCTTTTCACAACTGTTTAGTGTTGACTTCAGCCCAAAGCATAAAATTCGAGCCCAGAAGCAGACAGTAATGCCTAAACAGGCTTAACTCTATGTTTCTCTCTTTATCGCATGTCTCAAAATATTGGTGATATTTACACTTATTTTTATTTTCACATAATTTTTATTGATTTTTGTTTAATAATGAACTTCGATTCATTCGATTTATCGTTCGAAATTTGAGATGTTTGTGTGGAAGGTAAGAGCTTAGCACACGCCGAAGAAGCAGCCATGGTAAGTCCTTTTGCTTTGTTTCCTACTTTTTGCATTTGAATCCACTTTCTTCGTTTCTGAAAGCAACGAATTTGAAGCAAATTTTTTGTTCGTTCGGAAACAAAAATCAGATTTCTGAAATTCTCGATATGTTCGATTTCTTAATTTTTATGGTGATTTTTTTAGGAGAAGTATTGGAGGGAGCCAAACAACCAGACCAAGTGTAAGCCATTGTCATTATTTTGTAGTTTTCACAAATATATATATATATATATATATATATATATATATATATATATATAATTGTTATTAACACTCCAAAAATTTCATTATACACTTCTTATAAGTATATTTTTTTTCTAATTATAGAAAGTTTGGAGTGTCAAATGAAAATTTTAGAGTGCTAATAACAATTTCTTATATATATATATATATTCTCATTTGGTACGTGAAATTTGAAGTTTGAATTTTATATATTTTTAAGTTTTCTTTATATATTATAAAGAAAACAAATGAAAATGACTTGAAAATTTTGACTTTTAATAATAAGGATAAAATAAAAGGTAAAGTGAATAATATCAAGTTTGACTTTATAATGTAAAAATGTGGTTTTTCGTTAAAGTGAACAGTACCGCGGACCGTTCGTTAAAACTCCCATTATTATATATGTTAAATCGTAAATCAACCTGCAAAGCGAGGGGCAGCAAGCCACTAAAAACCGCCATTCCAATGGACAGGAAAGGTGGCCGGTGAAATCTGCACAGTTTTATTCTGTACTTGCTTAAGAATGCTGAGAGCAATGCTCTGGTATTAAGATTATGCTTTACTTGTATTCGGTTTTCAGTCACTACAGCTTCATATCTGCATGCTAGCTGCATATATGTTATCTGTTGACATATTCTCTAGCCTAAAGGTTCAGATGTGGATTCGCTTAACGTATCTCGTATCCAGGTAAACCAAGCCCGGAAGCAAAGGCGCTGCACATACCGTGCTCATGGCGGAATTAATCGCAAGTGTTTTGGACATCCTGAGACTCAGCTGGCTAGCAGGAAAGAGAAGGGACAGCTCTACCTCTGCGCAGTGGTGCTTCTTCTTGAACAACGACAGTTGAACATGTCATGAGAGCTGTTGGTACTTTTGTTGTTTCTCGGAGCTTATGTGGAACGTGAAACATGTTTGAACTACTTCAAGTTCAAGCTGTCTGCCTTCGGTGCCCCGACCACATTGTTGCTACAACTTTTACTTATGAATGAAAAATTGTAATGGATGATTTTGATCATGGCATTTGCTTTATGTACAGAAGTTGTTCCCAATGTTCCCAAATCCTATACATTGGGCTGAATTCTCTAGGGTACAGCTTTTGAGTAGGGTACACCTTGCACTTCAAGCGGCTCATTTCTGGTCGTTATATGCTCTTGGATTCTTTAAATATATTCACTAGTTAAGTACATCAATTTATGTTTTATGGATGTAATTTAAATTTTCACTACTTCAACTAGCTCAAAGTCCAATGGTTCTCTCGACAATGATCAATTAGTTGTTAGTTTAATGGTACTCGATTTCTAGGTTATTGAGACATGAACAAGTTTGAATTCCCCTATTATCAGTTGATAAAAGAAGAGGATTTTTAGCCAAATGGTTTATGAGATTGACATAACTCTTCACTTTGATTCCTGAAATTTATAATCGTTAGAAGTGGTTTCTGAATTTGTCCATCATTAATCAATGTGAAAAACCTCCGTTGGATAACATAAAATGATAAAAATATCTTCAATTTTTGTCAAATCATTTTGACGAATTGTTTATCAATTGAAAGTATTTTTATGATTTTAGTTCTTATTTAACATAGATTTTTTACATAATGACTACTCCTATCGATTTTAATTTTTAGGAAACAAAGTAAGAAGTTACGCTAAATTTAAAGATGATTTTAGATATAAAATCAAAAGAAAATAATGGTTATTTGTCCACACGTTAAATTAGGTGGGTTGAGTTCTTTTCCCGTTTAATAATACAACTTTTGAGCAATTAATTACATTCCCTCTTCTGTCTTGTTCCAGACCAATTAAACATATTTTTCCTACCAACGAAAAGAAATTTAATTTTTGTTGATAAGATTTGTCTTATCATTTGACAGTTTCATCCAGCTGCTATGTGACGAACTCAATCCAGGCATTATATTTAGAGCAGGAATGGAGATTGAGTACCATCCTAAGGTTTGTTTCGAGATATTTTTAAAATAGTTGAAATTGTTTTGGGTGAAAAAAAATTTCTGGATAAAATTCTTTGTAAAATATAAGTAAACACTGAAAAGTGCTTTTCAAATTCAAAATATTTTGTCTAAAACCCTTTTTAGTAATTTTGTTAAAAATACTTCCAAACGAATACTTAATTTGGAGTCAATTAACACAAAATATTACAGTAAAAACATAAATAAACAAAAAAGTTAATATCTTTATTTTATGAAGCGTTTGGTAACATGTAACTATCACAACACTAATGTTTTTGTGATTGATTTTGAAAGGTTGTGACACATAATTAATGGAAAATAAATTTCTATAAATGGAACTATAGAATATTACCATAATAAATAGAAGAATATTTAAAGACTTTACATGAAAGTAACACAAAAATGTATCATGCAACGATGAAAACCATGCACAATATAAGATCCATTCTAAAGACAAATCGCATTATCCCATCAAAATTTTGACCAATTTTATTCATTTGCACAAGTGAAAAGGTGTATCATTTCAAATACAATTTAAGGGGTTTTTTTATTTTTTTATTTATTTTTAGTATATCAATATTTTTACACAAAGGAAAATTCGGCTAAGCTACAAAATGGGCAGTCTAATTTGGTATTGAATTCACCATCCACGAGATTTGAACCTAAGACCTATCATTTTCTAATACCTTCAATTGAGAGATTTTTCAGCATTTAACATAACAAATCCGAATTTGGCTTGTTCATTTTCTTTAATTGTTCGAACAAATTTAAAACCAATGTGCTCGTTTGTGTAGATACAACTTAGCTAACTACGATCAAGAAAATTGTGTAGCCATTAAGAACATCCATGAAACGTTGCTAAATAATGTCTGTTATACCTATTCAATACCCATTAGTATATAAATTATGCACTTTTGTGCATTTTAAAGTGTTTTACCAAATATAATTGCCACGTTGCATGTCACATCCTGACCCGGTCCCCAACCACAACTCAGGCTTGACTCCACCGTAACACAATATTGTCCGTTTTGGGCCTCGACCACGCCCTCACGGTTTTGTTACTTGCTGAACTTCGGAGTTCCGATGGAACCCGAAGCCAGTGAGTTCCCAAAAGGCCTCGTGCTAGGTAGGCATGAGAATATACATATAAAGTTTACAGGATCCATTCCCTTGTGAGACGTGAGATGTTACAATCCACCCCCTTTAGTGGCCCGATGTCCTCGTCGGCACACACGCGGCCATGGTTAGGCTCGATTCGGGATCCTAGTAGACATTCCGTGTCGGGGTGTGTCATTGTAACTCTAGCAACTGACTAAGAAAATTGCTAATGAGATTTTTTTTTAAAGTGAGATTTTTTGTTGCTTTATGTTTTTGTGCTAATTTTTGTGCCAATATTATAAAATATTGATAGTGAGTCTATAGAGATTTCCACTTTTTAGAGAGTCCACTTATCATTTCTCACCGACTAATATAAACTTATCAAACATGCATGAGACACACACTATAATTCTCAATTAATATACTTAGATGTCAATTGAGCACGTGAAAAATGTGCATCATTATCTGCTTAAAAATCATAAAATATCTAAGAAAATTGTTATTGACATTTTAAAAATATCATTTTGCATTCCAAACTTTATATAATTAGAAAGAAAAATATATTTATGAGGAATGTAGAATGAAAATTTTAAAGTGTTAATAATAGTTCTCGATATCTAATCATATTAAGAAATGCAATCAACCCAAAATCTCACTTTCCATTGAAATCAAATTTTCAAAAACGTTAAAAAACCATGGGTCCATTGGCAAATAAGAGAAAATTTTCATTATGATTGAAACACGAGTGGTACATTACGTGTTCTCATATATGAGGTGGGAAATTATATTTTTTAAGTTATTAACTTTTTAACATACATATCCCACCATTTGTTTAGTGACACATGGTGTACCATCCGTGTTCCAGTCACACTGAAAAATCCCTTGACAAATCAGAATTCAAAGCTCCCTTGCATGAGTGCTCTCCCTACGCAAAACCTTCTCACTTCACCAAGTATACATGCAAGTGCAGCAAGACAACGAGAAATTTTTTATTATGTTCGGAACACATATAACACATCACGTTTCTTTATATAAGTGAAGAAAAATCTTATTTTTAAGTTAATTTTTTGGTGCACACTAAGAGCTGGTTTGGTATTGTTGTGCTTTGAAAAAAAACTATTTCTGCTGTGCTGTGAGAATAAGCAGCTGTGAAATAAATCAGCAGAGTGTTTGGTAAACTTTTTTGTAAAAGTGCTTTTGGAAAAAAAAAAGAAGTATTATAGTGTTTAATAAACTTTTATGTAAAACAAATGTGAAAAACGCCGGTTTTTCAAAGTTGGGTTTTGCAGCTTCTTGTTTTTGGCTTTTTTTCACCAAAAATAGTGAAAAAAAGCTGAAGCTAAATGTTTATCAAACACAAAAACAACTCTTAATTTTTTTTTTATATCAGTTTTTTTCAAAATCATTTCAGTACCAAACCAGGCCTACAACATATCTCTAAAGATAAGAAACCCACTAAATTCAAGAAACAAAACCACCTTGTGTCTTTCCCCAGCGCATTTTAGCAAAAGTCACACAGGACCCACTAACCTGCACCGCTTAGCCTGCGCCGTCGTCTACCCCTATAAAATCCAACTCGGGGACATCCATCTTCCATGCACCAACCGAACACAATGAGAAGAAATATATAATATTAATTTTATTTTTTTATCATTTTTTTTAAATAACAGAAAACTATAAATGTAAAAGTACAAAAAAAAAGACCCATAAAATAATTAAAATCTCTCTCTCTCTCTCTCTCTCTCTCTCTCTGTGTTTGTTTCTCTCTCCTCATAGCATCTCTAGCAGAGAAAAAGGAAAACGAAGAGAGAGAGCGCCATGGTTTCAACGAGGCGAAGTGGATCTCTCTCCGGAAACAACAGCAAACGATCGTCGTCTTCCGAGGACAAGCCCCCGTCGCCGAAACGACAGAAGGTTCTTCGTTGTTGGAAAAATCGGATTTTTGTTCTTTTCTTTGGGGGGGAGGGTCAAAGATTGGGTTTTTGGGGGGTGGTGGTGGAATTTTGAGATTTAGGGTTTTGATTGGGTTCGTTTTCGCAGGCGGATAATGGAAGTGCTTCGGAGAAAGCCACTCCCGGGGTGGAGAATTCGAAGGAGCTGTGTACGCCTCCGCCGGCGGCGGCTGCCGATCCCGGAGAATGTGGTCCCGACTATTCTCCGCCCGCCGGAGACGGCGTGACTTCTGGAAAGACCGAAGCTACTGCGCCAGATGTGGCGGTGGCGGCGCCGATCGCGGAAGGTGGGTTCTTGGCGCGCCGACTTTTCATTTCTGTGTTTGTAATTTGTGAATTTTGGGTTTTGAGCTACTGTTTTTCTTGAATTTGGGTTGTGGGGTTCGGGTTCTGGTTGAAATTTGAAGTCTTGGAAATGTTGGTTTGGTGGTTTATGAAGGGTCTTCGCCGGTGGTGGAAAAGCAGCCGAGGAGTTCACTCTCCTATAGTTTCTATCAGAAGCAGAGTCCGAGTTTCGATACGCCTTGGTGCAAGCTTTTGTCACAGTCTGCACTGGTAATTCTTGTTTATATTTTTTTAACTATATTACGAAGTTGAATAATTTGAGCTTCTTGGCTGATTTTCGACTGAACTACTCTTTTGGTGTTTTGCTTCGGTTTTTTTTTTTTTTTTTTTTTTGTTTTTGTTATTGTGGCGCATTTTAATCCTCTTTGTTTTCTACTGCAGAATGTAAATATTTCTATTAGCGCAATGACTTTCACAATTGGTGCAGACAGACAGTGCAATTTTGCTCTGAGGGGTCACACCATTAGTGGGGTTCTGTGCAAGATCAAGCGCACACAGGTATACTTTGAGAACCCTGCGTATAATATTCTGTTGGTACTTTGGTGCATCTGCGCCCAGAGGCATGCAGACGGCAGAAGCTTTCATACCTGTTACTAAGTTGTGATCAGACTATTTTTGTGGAACTGAGATATGGAGCGACCTACTTGGGTGTTGTTGGGTGTTTTTTATATTTTTGACTTCATTAAAATGTGTATGTGACCTCTCGTTGTTTCTGATCAGCGCGATATCGGTGCTGTAGCAATTCTTGAAAATATGGGAAGCAAGGGATCAGTGCAAGTAAATGGGACAAATGTCAAGAAAGGCAACAGTTGTGCGCTTAACCCGGGTGATGAAGTTGTCTTTGGTTCGGTGGGCAACCATGCTTATGTATCCTTCTCTTTCCTGGGTTGCTTACTTATCTGTTCCTTTTTTTTTTTTTTTTTTATATTCTAAACTTAACTTCTTGCGTCACTTTCACTCACTTTTATAACTTACTAGGCCTGTATAAGTTTGTGTCTATATGAATACTTTCCTTAAATTTTATCACCATAGATTTTTCAGCTACTGCTGACTGAGGCTGCAGTTAAGGGTGCAGAGGTTCAAGGCAGTATTGGAAAATTTTTGCATCTTGAAAGGAGGGCAGGAGATCCTTCAGCTGTGGCTGGGGCTTCCATACTGGCTTCTCTTAGCGCAAGGGCAGAACAATCGCGATGGAAGTCCGCAGCTCAAACCACCAGTAAAGTTCACCCGGGTGCTGAGGTACCAGCTCAGTCTATCATTGAAGATGGTACAGAAGTTGAGCTTGATGGCCTAGAAAGCAGCTCAACTCCAGACAGAGCCACTGACAAAGCTGAAGATATCGGAGCAATAGACAAGATTCTTACTCCAGACTGCAACCCCGATTCTAGCATAGAGGCAGGCAATGTAAAACTCTCTGGGATGAATGATTTGCTAAGGCCTTTATTGAGGATGTTAGCTCGATCACCTAGTTATAAACTAAAATTGAGCAAAGGTATCTGTAAACAGGTATTGGAAGAAAGAAACGAGTGGATGAGGGATTCGCAATCAGCATCAACATCAGGCATGTCTCTTCGGTGTGTTGCATTTAAAGAAGGCCTTCATGCAGGAATTCTTGATGGCAAAAGCATAGATGTCTCCTTTGATAACTTCCCATACTATTTGAGGTATTACTTTTTTCTTTTGATAAACAAGACTTGTTTGTTTATTTATTAGAATGGCCGTGTAATATCTGCTTTGTGAATGAATCGTTTCTTTTGTTCTTCTGAAAGAACAATCATAATTTTGTACTCTCTTAGGTATTCATCCCCATTTATCTTTACATCTATAAATTAGAATCTAGATATGAATATGTGAATCTACCTCTCTCTTTTTATGAATATGTGAATCTACCTCTCTCTTTTGGCGGTACTTTGCTCTCTGTTCCCAACTATTTCTTTTATCATCTAATGATTTATAACGCTCAAAGTTCTCTTATACTTGGAGAGATTTGTAGGGATGTGAATCAGCTAAGTGGATCATATTGAATAAAAACAATGTGGTTCTTTTCTTTGTCAATTTTTTTTGGTTGACACTACAAACTGTGAACCCAATTTTTTGGTTCACTCTCTAGTCATGCTTTTATGTGTTACGTAGCTTCAGTGTATGATTTTCGTTAGTGGTTGTGGTAATTATGAAAATGATACTTCTAAGTGATATAGTTACTATTCTGACATGCCTTTTCTTTTGCTATTGATTATTACACCGTGTGATTGTTAAATTCAAAGATGTACTTGTCATTCAGTTCATGTTGTTCTCTTATTTCAGTGAGAATACGAAGAAAGTTTTGATTGCAGCCTCATTTATACACTTGAAACATAAAGAGCATGTGAAGTATACCTCAGAGCTTACAGCTGTGAACCCTCGCATTTTGCTCTCTGGTCCTTCAGGTGTGGATATAACAAATTAAATTTAAAATAAGGCATTTATGATACATAGGATTTGTTCCCACAATTGAGAATGTTTGTTCCTGAATGCCTTTTCTAGGGTCTGAGATATATCAGGAGATGTTGGCAAAGGCTCTTGCGCAGTATTTTGGGGCTAAGTTGCTCATATTTGATAGCCACTCTTTTTTGGGTGTAAGATAAACAAAACCTCCTTGACATTCACTCAACTTCTTCTTTGTAGTATACTTCCATCTTCTTGTGGTATGGAGACTAATTTAATCATTTTGTTTTTGTTCCATGGCGTATAAATTGTAATACTTTTGCTCTTCGTCTTACCAATATTCTATTTTTGACATCTATTTTTTGTTTATTATACTTTCCGTAGCTAATTAGTGGGAATTATCAATAACAAATGTTCAATAGGGTTTATCATCAAGGGAAGCTGAGCTGCTCAAGGATGGATTGAATGCAGAAACACTCTGCAGCTTGACCAAACAAAGTCCTGCACTGCCAGACTTGGCTAAGAACACTGATCTGTCAGCTTCTGAGACAGAGGCACCGGGATCGTCAAATGCACCTTTGAATGACATGGAATCCCAACCAAAGATGGAGACTGACACCCTACCCTCTTCCTCAGGGACATCGAAGAATTACTTGTTTAAAATAGGTTTGCCACTTTGCAGGACTTTCAGTAGCTCTTTTTCAATTTAAAAGTTTGCCTTTTTTCTAATTTTGTTTTAAAATTTATTTGTATATAATTTGGCGTGATTTCTTATAAACTACAATGTGCAGGTGACAGAGTAAGATTTATTGCTTCATCTTCTGTTGCCTTGTATACTACATCATCTTCTTCACGGTATATTTCTTATAAACAGTTCAGTAGGGCTGTTTTTTTATCCTTTTATTTAACTGACGCTTTTGTCTTCTGATGATATGCATTGATTAGAACTGAACTCGATTCCTCTATCTATAAATTTCCTACTGTACTGATGTAATGTTTAAGTTTAAGCTGTATATCACACAATTTTGATTAAGAGTAGATTCATCTACCAGTTGTTTAATTGATCTAATCCCTGCAATTTTGAAACCGTTTGGTCTGTATCCTGTTGTTTTTTTACTGTAAGAGGTGCATAAAACTTATAGTGTATGATGAATTTTGGGTTTTGTTCCTTGGGATATTGGTATTCTCTTATATCAGTTGGTTGTTACTTTTTTTGGAATATTTACTGTTAATAATAGTGGAATGTAAATTTGTAACGTATACTGATATCACTATTTCTTCTCTATGTAGTTATGTAAGCTTCTAACATGCATTTACATGGAGCATCAGTTACAACTGAGTATACTATTGTATCATGTTATCAGAGTGTAAACTTTGGTTGTCCCTATTATAAAGGCGGTCCACCTATGATATTGCACTAATGCTGGTACATATGCTATGCCACTGGTTATGCAGGGGCCCAGTGAGCGGAATGCGCGGAGAGGTTGTGCTGCTTTTTGAGGAAAATCCTTTTTCAAAAGTCGGTGTAAAGTTTGATAAACCAATACCTGATGGTGTTGATCTGGGGGGTCTATGTAAAGGCAATGGGTACTTCTGCAATGGTATGTATTTGCAGTTGTAGACAGCTTTTTCCTTCTTTAAGTCAACACACATGCACACATATATATTCGAAACCTTGCTTATCCCCTCTTCTTGTAGTCTCTGAACTTCGATTGGAAACCCCGGGCGCAGAAGATTTGGACAAATTACTTATCAACACATTGTTTGAGGTGGCATATCTTCCATTCCATCATAGACTGATTTTCCTTTTTTCTTTTGGTTTGACTGTGTCATCTTCTTATGAGTTTTTATCTTCTCTTAAAGGCTGTACTAAGTGAGAGCAGAAATTCCCCTTTCATTTTGTTCATGAAAGATGCTGAGAAGTCCCTGGTGGGAAATTCCGATTCATTTTCTACATTCAGAGCCAGACTTGATAAGCTTCCAGATAATGTGGTTGTAATTGGTTCTCATACTCAAACTGACAGTCGCAAGGAGAAGGTAATATTTATGTTGGTTTTGCATATATTTTGTGTGCAATTTGCTCTTTAATCCTATATCACAATAACACATTGTGAGAATGTAATATAATCTTATAGCATACTTGAAAGGAAAAAAATGGAACATTGGAAAGGAATTTGAAATGTACAAGCCTAGCCATAGCATCATGCTTATGTATTTATCTCCGAAAGATACGTGATTCAGTGATAATGGAGAAGAAATGAATATTTAGATGCTGGATTTATGCTAGTCTAAATACTCTTTAGAACTGCTTTCGAATTTCTTTTATGATATATAGAACCATCCTTCCCTATGTTTTAGACAATGCCATCCGCAACATGTTTTGCTACCATTTCTTAGCCACTCTAGATAATGTCTCCCCTGCTGAAGCCCAATATTTTGAGCCAGTAATAGATATAAAGTAACACAACTGATAATGATTAACTCAATGGCATTAGATGTAACCATGGTATATGGATTAAGTGTTAAAAACTGGTGGCAGTTAAATTGTTAGAAAGCAGGGGAAGCCTGTATAAATAACACTGTTTGAAGTCAAGTATTATGTGCTTAAAATTGAATGCTTATTTTGCTGCTTCTTTGAACTTCACCCATTCTTCCAGTCGCACCCTGGTGGTTTGCTTTTCACAAAGTTTGGCAGCAATCAAACTGCTCTTCTTGACCTGGCTTTCCCGGTAATGTTCATACACCTCTAACATGTGCATTTGCTTGTGTCTTTCATTCCCCCACTTTTCTTTTAATCCTTTTGCATAGCAGCTTAGTTGAATTATCTCCGCCTTAAAATTTTGGTATTTCTGGATGGTGGCCTTTTGCTGTTTTGAGTGTGGATTATTTTTTATTACAGGATAGTTTTGGAAGACTACATGAGAGAGGGAAAGAAGTTCCCAAGGCGACAAAACTTCTGACTAAACTCTTTCCCAATAAAGTTACCATTCATATGCCGCAGGTTTGTATATTGCTTCCTGTTACATATAGGTTTCTTTTTTCCTCTTTGTGGGGCGTTCCTTATTATGCTATGGACATTGCAGGATGAAGCACTTCTTACCTCGTGGAAGCAACAATTGGATCGAGACGTTGAAACCCTAAAAATGAAGGGAAACTTGAATCACTTGCGTACTGTGAGTTTTTTTTTTTTTTTTTTTTTTTTTTTTTTTTTTTTTTTTCTGGCTGCACTCAAAGTTGTTTCTTATCATATATCTGGACTTTTTCCTTGGACACTGTGTAGTTAGGTCCATTTTTGTGATAGTTTGGGAATTCAGTTGCTTTATCTTTTTCTAGCTTGAAGAAATCATATGATGATATTCAAATCCTTGTTTTGGAGGTTAAAATGTGAATTCTTGGGCAGTTTTCTGTGTATGCCCTTTTCTGGACACATATACCATGAGTTTGGGATGGCAACCCCTTTTCTGGACACGCATATATCTTGTGCCAACCTTACTGGTACCTGGAATGCTTCATCCCAAAACAATATAATTCAAGACAGAAAATTTAAGCAGTCAATCCATTGTAAGGGTGGCTTTTGTAAATCGTAGTTGCCCTTTCAAGCTGAATGGTTTTGGTTACTGGTCAAGTGTGGCTGAACCTGCTTACATATGAGTCCAAATGCAATTACCTGGGATCTGACAACTATACTGTTAGTGCTGAGATCTGACAAATTTGTTGTTTAATTCTGTTGTGGTAGTTTAACGTTGTACTTTGATTGTATATCCTTTGACCTTTAACGTTATTTACAAACCATAATGGTTAGTGGTCCAGCACTTCTTTGCTAAATCTGTTCAAATGCCATGAAGATCTTAAATAAATTTAACATGAATTAAACAATTGACATTATTTATCCAAAGGAAAAGTGAAAACTCTGACAGAAGAAAAACAATTTCATTGGTCCAAACTTACTATTTTTAATTTACTTTTTATTTTTGTTCATTGAAGTGTATGATTACAGCTGGTGAGTTTCAAAATGATAATCAAGCTGCATTTTTCTATATATAGGTTCTGGGTCGATGTGGACTGGAATGTGAAGGACTTGAGACACTATGCATCAAGGATCAAACACTTACAAACGAAAGTATGCTCTTTTCATGATACATCAAGATGCCATTAGCTGCTCAAGGTTCTGTACTTTTTGTGTTATCTTTTGTGACTTATGTATTATCTCATCTGTTGCAGGTTCAGACAAGGTAGTTGGATGGGCTTTAAACCATCATTTAATGCAGAATCCTGAAGCTGATCCAGAAACGAAAGTTGTTCTGTCTGCGGAGAGGTAATTAACAGATTATTTATTGCCATCTTCAAGAATAATTGTTAGCTGAAATTTCAGTTATTGGATGGATATTACACAGTAATGCCATGTTGCAATTCTGGCAGCATCCAGTATGGACTTGAAATTTTACAGGCTCTCCAGAATGAAACGAAGAGTTTGAAGTCTCTTAAGGTAGGTATCTGACTTTTCTTTCTCCAACTTGTATGACCACTTTTTATCTTTTTTTTTAGGGGAGTTATCCCTTGATCTCAATTTGCTCTTCCTTCTGCCTGTAAGGCAGAACTCTATGTTAATCGTCAATAATGATTTTTTTGGTTGAAATCAGGATGTTGTTACGGAAAATGAATTTGAGAAAAGGCTTTTAGCTGATGTTATTCCACCTAGTGACATTGGAGTTACATTTGATGATATTGGCGCCCTTGAGAATGTGAAGGATACATTGAAGGAGTTGGTGATGCTTCCTTTACAAAGGCCAGAGCTTTTCTGCAAGGGGCAATTGACCAAGGTAAAATGTTTTGTCTGCATTGAGAGAGAATATGCTTTTTTATTTGATTTCTCTGAACATTGTATGGCTGGTATATGCGTGTGAGTTTTAATGTTGATTATATAGTTCTGGTATCTCTCATCTCCACTTTAGTGTGCATGAAGTGCTGGTTATCATCTATGAACTTGTTTATTTTTCAGTACTATGTTGGCACACTATCAAATATGAGTATTGTAGCCCTATGGTGACGAGTGTTTATGATCGTGATTTTATGTCCTCTCTATGCAGCCTTGCAAGGGTATCCTTTTATTTGGTCCCCCTGGAACAGGCAAGACAATGCTTGCTAAGGCTGTGGCTACGGAAGCTGGTGCAAACTTTATCAATATATCCATGTCGAGCATCACATCGAAGGTTGGCAATTTAGATAGTTTGACTATGGTCTAATTTTAGAAGTTGATTGCATCTCACAATTTTAAGCAATGTCTTCTTCGGTGCAGTGGTTTGGTGAGGGTGAGAAATATGTGAAAGCTGTTTTTTCGCTGGCCAGTAAAATTGCGCCTAGTGTTGTTTTCGTAGACGAAGTAAGGTCCTTTTAGTTCTCAAGGAATTTACTTATTTTGGGTTGTTTTCTTTTAATTGAATTCTCACATTATTTGAGCTTGTAATAGGTGGACAGTATGTTGGGCCGACGGGAAAATCCAGGTGAGCATGAGGCAATGCGTAAGATGAAGAATGAATTCATGGTAAATTGGGATGGTTTACGAACAAAAGAAGCGGAGCGAGTTCTTGTACTGGCAGCCACTAATAGGCCCTTTGACCTTGATGAGGCTGTCATTCGAAGACTGCCGCGCAGGTAAGTATCATGTCCAAATCGAAACAATAGCACCTTATATATGAGTACACATTCTCCACTTGTTGTGTTTGCCCCATCAACTGACACATTTCTTGCCTTCTTTTTTTATTAAATGATGTCAAGTTATTTATAATTAGCCTTCTTCTGCAGGTTGATGGTAAATTTGCCAGATGCTCCAAATAGAGCAAAAATATTGAAAGTCATACTGGCAAAAGAGGACTTGTCTCCCACTGTTGATTTTGATGCGATTGCAAGCATGACGGATGGGTATTCAGGAAGTGACCTCAAGGTGATTAATTTAATATTATTCATTTTGATAGTTGAAGCTTTCGTTAAATCTATGATTCTATATCAATAATTGTTATTATGTTGCAGAATCTTTGTGTAACTGCCGCACATCGTCCAATTAAAGAGATTTTGGAGAAGGAAAAAAAGGTTCGTATTTTGTTTCCTTGGCCTTAGAGCAAACTTGGCATTAGATTTTGTCTTGGTTGTTGATGATGTGTGTCCAAGTGTTCTTTATTTTCTTGTGCAATGTTAGGCAGTCACTCTACGCGACTGCTGATGGTAGACCCACTTGGATCAATTTATGTGTCCTAGATTTCCAAACAAATTTGAAATTGCCAACTCTCATCTTTCGAGTTTTACTCCGCTATTACCAGCATTAGAAGTCATCGTTTATTTCATCTCTCTCTCTCTCTTGAAAACAAAGAACTGATTTTCCATGGTGAGGACCAAAATAAAACAAAGAGACATCTCTACATTGTTTTTCTAAACAAAGAAACTCCTTTTTTTCTAGTCGACAGAAAGCCCAATTTTATTTTTATCATTTTTCAGGTTCAACTTTGAAACTAGTTATTTTGATTTTCTTTCTGTTGATTTATTTCATTTCGAATCCAAGTTCCACAATCCCCTTAAAACCTGGGGAAAATCAGGGACATCTTTTATTCTTATGTGTCTGCTGGTGACAGCTATGGCTCCATAAACCACCTCCCTTCCAATGGCCGTGGCTCTATCAAAATAACAAACTTGGTTTGAATCACATCAGTGGTAGACTGATTTGTTTGATGTAGGAGAAAAAAAATTTAAGGAGATAAAAATGACATTAAATCCTGGTAGAGGCGTAAAAAGGACGAGGAATTCAGTTATTGAATTTCAATTTCTCTTGAGAGTTTTGAAAGACGCGTAGTTTGCTCCTAAGGAGACTATCCATGGCAGTCGAACCATTTACATTGCTCTATTTTTTTTTTGCGGGGTCAAATAGCCAGTTGATTTGTAGAGAAGGTATGATCTAATACATTCTACTGATGACAGGAGCATGCTGTAGCCGTAGCGGAAGGTAAACCTGTTCCATCTTTGAGTGGCAGTGCTGATATACGGCCTCTGAACATGGATGACTTCAAAGATGCTCACGAACGGGTAAGATGCAGTCTCAATTTCCATTCCGTATCTCTCCTCCCGCAGTATTGTGCTTTTGTTTTCTAAACTTGTTTTGTGGAAATAGGTATGTGCTAGTGTTTCATCGGAGTCCGTGAACATGACTGAGCTTGTACAATGGAACGAACTTTATGGCGAAGGGGGTTCAAGAAGAAAGAAGGCCCTTAGCTACTTCATGTGAAGGCTTCTGCTGTAGAAAAAGGGTTTTTCCTTTTCCTTATCAATTTTTTTTATTTTCTTTTACAATTTTCCCTCCCATAAATTTCTGCAGTTCTCGTAGAGCCCGAAGTAATTTTTGCCTCCATCTTAGTTAGGGCTTTGTGGAGAATCATCTTGTCTGTAAAATGAAATTCGGTTTATCAAGCTGCTTTTCTTGCCCCTTTAGTTCGACGGTGGCGGGCACAAGGGAAGCAAAAGCCTTCTAAACAGAAGCGGCTTTGGCTTCACCACTTGTGTTTTGTTCCCCATCCTCTTTCTGTCTGTTAATTCCAGTTCAAAGACGGAATGACCATATGTGCATATAGTCATTTTTTGTAACCATTGACATTTTCTGTATTGTGTATTAGATGCTGCCTCAGCAGGTTTCTTTCGGGTCTCTCGTCTCACATTAGTTATATTACTTTACTGCAGTATTTTTCTTCAGATATGTCATAATTTTAATGTTGAAGGTTGTTGGATTAGCGTAAGCTTGTTAGCGTTCGCTAATCGAACCTCACTTTGCTTGCTGTTTTAACATGAACTGCACCTCTGGCAATAAAACTTACCGGTAGGAAAAGTTATGATTCAGGTATTTTATAGGTTAACTGGTGATTTGCATGAAGGAGAAGTTGCTCCAAGAGTAGCAGCAGCCAAGCAATATCCTTGCGTATGTGATGTCGGGTGTCCAAAATCAAGAGTCCAGTTCCTAATATTACGTGGATTCCAATTATGTTCCTTTCCATTTCGGCTTTTTAGCTAAAATGATCTCTGAAGATGGCAAAACTCCTCACTTTGGTATATGAAAATCACAAAAGTAGCCTTGATTTTTGTCAAATCATTTCGGCCTATTGTTTATTATATTGTGGTATTTTTGTCATTTTAGACCTTATTTAACAAAGATTTTTCATATGAGAACCAAATGATTAATGGTTCACAAACTTAAGAAATACTTTTACCGATTTCAAATCTCAATAACCTAAGTGAGGAGTTATGTTCATCTTAATGATCGTTTTGACTTAATTTATCAGCAAATACAAGAGCGATCCATAATTTTAGTCATCTTTTTTTTACTTTTTCTTTTTAATTTTGAACGTATCACATAAATTGCGATTAGTCTTAGTTGGGCTTATGCCACCAATTTCACCGGAGCACAATAAAAACCCATGCCTACGATTTCGACAAAAAAAAAACAAAAAAGGGTTACTTTGCCATTAACATTTGCAGTCCGTACAAATAAAAAAAATTAACCCAATAGGTTGTATAACTTTAATCCTTCGAGAAGATTGAAATTTAAAATAAATTTGATGTTAGATTATGTATTGATTATAATTTCTGGATGCGTCCTTAATTCAAAACATTCAATGTGCATTGTATTTAATCTATCCCATTAAATATTTAAAGGGAGGTTTAACAAAACACTCCCAGTATTATTCACTTTTAACGAAAAACTACATTTATATCTTTCCCTGGTACTATTCACTATACCTTTAAAAAAGACTTTTCATTAAAAGGAAAGTTTTTTTGGACTTTTCGTTAGTTTTTCTATATTTAAATGTATTAATATACAAATTTTAATTTATTTTTTGACCAAAAAAGAGTGTTTTTTTATATTTTTTTATCAATTGTATTTAACATTTTTCAAACTTGAAAGACTCAATTAATGTACCTAAATATTAATACCGAAATGTATTATATTGAATTAATGTATTTAAATGTTAGTACCGAAATGTATGTACCGAAGTATATGCCCGAAATGTATTATATTAAATTAATGTACCTAAATGTGTGACGACCCGTTCTAAATTTTACGTTTTTATTTTATTTAAAAAGCGTGAATTTACGAAATTGCCCTAGAGGTAAGGACTTTGACTTTTGTTGACCATCGTCTAGAAAGACGTATGATTTATTCTTTTAACATATTCTCGTAATACTCGTGGATGTGAACGCATAGGCGAAAGCCGTTTGCGAGTCCGGATTATAACGGTATAGTTACGGACGTTCGAAATTGGTTATTCAAGGTTTAGTGTTGATTAAATTAAATCCCCAATCAGAAATTGGTTATTTAAGGTGAAGCCCAATCAGAAAAAGGAAAGAAAAGAAAAAAAATAAAAAATTCCCAGCTTTCCCGTGGGTTTTTCCCACTCGCGACCACCCACTTTCCAAGGCCGATTCCGGCCAACTCCGGTGGATTTTTTCGATGCCACCACCACCATCTTGAAGCTCTCATTCCCCTCTACAAACCCACCCAAGAACCACCTTGATTAACCATGGTATGAGGCGGTTTGAGGCCACGAAAGTTGACGAAAATCAATGGTGCTCCGGCCACCCTTCTCGATTTTCCGGCAAATCGGCAAAGCAATGGCCGATGCCACCACTTGGGCTTTATAGCCCATCATCCCAGGAGAAAAACCCAACCAACCTTGACCCCGTTGGACCACTGTAGACGACGAATCAATGTCGGGAAGTTTTAGGCACCCGCCGGCTTCGTGGGCAAAATTGACCATCTTCCGTCCACTTTTGGACTTCGTGGCGGGTATGAAAGTTTCTCCACTCACTGAGATCTTCATTTCTGTGAAGTTTGAGAATTTTTGGAAATAGTTGAATTTTCCGGCGAGTCGGGGCGGCCGACCGCCACCCGTGGCGGCGCGTGGCCAGTGGGCCGCCAATGCTATTTTTAGGCTATGTCAAATGTCTTGAATTCAGTTTTGTCATTTGAATGACGTTGGTTGATAGTTGGAACCTAAATTCGTTACGATACGTTACTTCATAAAATGTGAATCGATGATCCGACCGTTGGATCGTCACCAAAATTGGATACATTATAATACGTAATATTTAAAGATTATAGGAATTTACGGATCAAGAATCTGACTTACGAATCTTCCTGAATTGGATTTGTAAGTTAGTAAAATAAATGTTCACGGCCACTTGTTTTAGGCAATTGGCAGAGATCTGACCATTGGATCATAATGAAATTTTAATATGTTATTCTAGAAACATATTGTGTATCATTGGGAGTTGCGGATTGGAAATCTGAAATGCGGATCTTCCGGGTCAAGTTATACAAGGTTGTAAACCCTACCGTCGATCTTTGATCGACGGTTGACTTGTGGTCAATGGGTATCAAACTATTTTAGAATGTCGTTGAGGTTGTGTTTTATGTGAATTACATATTCTACGGATAAGAGTTCTGAGATGTGATTTGATTATTGGTCACAGGGACCAATCATTCAGGACACCTCGATGCGTGCGCTAGAGAATCATAGCGTGGACTCCAGGTGAGTGCATCTTTTCCTTTTTATCGTACATATTATTGAGAGTTCTATCAGCACTTTTAAATTGATTAGGCATATTACTTTCATACATATTTATTGTGAATGCTTGAAGTACTATATGAACTACGAATGACTTGATCCCTGTCTAGGGTACGTAGGCAGTCTAACGAGACGTTAGATGCAGCCATAAAATATTTGAGACAAAAGCCTTGCTTGGGAAATTGAGTAATGCGAAGGAAATTTGTAAAGGCAAGTTTTAGTTTTGTGAATTAGTTAGTTAAATTAGAGTTAATTGGGTTGTCATGGATAATTATCCCTGAAAATAAGTAGTTTGGGAGTAGGACGTTACTGATTGTACACTTCACACTATATTGTTTATAATTGAAAATGCTACGACATGGTTAAGTAGTAGATTGCATCATGATATATCCATATGTATATTACTTGCATATAATTATTAGGAATGCTTTCAAGTGCAAAGGTGAACTCAGGACACCCAGGTAAGTTCAGGTGAGTTTATAGTTTATGGTAATAGTTGAATCGATTGCGTTATAGCATGACTACAGTTATGAGTTAGGCAATTTCGATACTGTCGTACTAGTTGCCATGAGTTGCACATGTTATATTGAGATGCATTGAGAGCTCATGAACCTGCACCCCGGTGTTAGTGCTCCCGCCCGTGGCCAAGGCACAGTCCTTCACGTGATGTTCACCTCCCGCACCTTACGCTCACCTTGGATTCAAGGTAGGTGCACAGTCCTGTCGTACAGACCACTTTAGGTGGTTCCGACTCGTAGGTGACCCGCGATTATTCACCCAGTCTTCACGTGATCGTAGCACTTGAGCGTATTTATTTACACCCAGTCCTGTCGTACAGACCACTTTAGGTGGTTCCGACTCGTGTACAGGTATACTTATTGAGCTATTGGCTAGCCAGGATTGATGAGATATGGATAAGTCGTACAGGTCACTATAGGTGACTCCGACTTATATGCTAGCCAGGATTGATGAGATATGGATAAGATGTACAAGTCATCTGTACAAGTCATTTTAGATGACTCTGACTGATATATCACTTTGTATTAATTTAGCTCATTTGGCCTACTTATTAATGTATGGTGGAGTCGATGGCAAACTGTGGTTTTGGTCATTTCTGAGTATGGTTTGGATATATGTATATATGTTGTACTGTCTTATGGAAAACGATACGGGTTTTACATTTAGGGACATTACTTTTTGAGAGGTAGTAACTTTGGGAAGCTTGGTTTTATTGCTTACTCACACCTTCTGTTTGTTGCCCTCCAGGTTTTAACTGCTGAGTTTGTATCGACAAGAATCTGTGGCGAATCTTAGTATTGATGGATATTTTTGAGGGTATGATTCTTACCCACACTACTGTACCTTACTTATGCTCTGACATCGCGTGTGAAATGGGTTCGCTCCCACTCGTAGCGCACTCTGGTATTTAGACACTTTTAGATTCAAATTCATTCACTTTTTATACACTATCACATTTTATGGCTTCGTCACCTTCCAGATGTCGGCCAGCACAGCTCGATTCAGGGTCCAAGTGGACTTTCTGGGTCGGGGTGTGTCAAAATGTATGTACCGAAATATATTATATTGAATTAATGTACCTAAATGGTTGTATCGAAATGACACCCTGATAAAAAATTGGAGCATGCTGGCCGTCACGTGAGGGTGACATAGCCAAGTGCACAATGCGGAAGCAAAAAAGTGAAAATATGAGAAAAATAAAGTCGACAAAATAATTAATAATAAAAAGATCAGTGAGTGCTAGTGACGAACGGAAATGCAAAGTAGAAGTTCGAGTATCCTAGGTGCAGTCCAGAATAAACAGACACTACATAAGTGATAACTAGAAAGTCTTACATGGAGGGTGCTTGTCAGAAATGCCTCGATGCCTCTTTCGTCACCCAAGTCCTCGCTACCTAAAACCTGGAGAAGTGCAAAACAGAAAACATGAGTGGGCAAAAACAAAGATTTTCAAAATCATTTCATTCACAAAAGTTATAACCCTTCTCTGTAAAACCTGTATACTTTCCAGAAAATGCCATACGTACTTGTATATCAAATCATGCAAAAACGATAAAGCTCAAATATGCCATGTCAGAAATATCCAATCAAACAGTATAAGCATCAAGCAGATGAGATAAAGCAAATCATGATATGCCAGTGATATCAATACGTCAGCCGGAGTCACCTAAAGTGACCTGTACGGCTGAAACTATAGCTCATCAACCACTATTCTGCACACAAGTTGGAACCACTTATAGTGGTCTATACGACAGACTGGGTGTAAATAAATACGCTCTAGTGCTACGATCACGTGAAGGCTATGCGAAGTATCGCAAGTCACCTACGAGTTGGAACCACCTAAAGTGGTCTGTATGACAAGTTGGCACCTGCCTAGGATCCAAAGTGAGCGTACGGTGCGGGAGTTGAACAATCACGTGAAGGCTAAGCCATACTCTAGTGGAGCACAATCACCGAGGTGCAGGACTATAAACTATAACTCAATCTCATCAACACCACATCTATCACTAACAACATACTCACTTGACTTACCTGAGCGTCTACGGCACCAAAGCATAACCAACACAATCACAATAATAATAACGACGATATTCAACATGGCATTTCAATTATAAAACCATTTAAAATGTAGTTTCTGGAAAGATACCAGTTAATATATATATATATATATATTGAAAACAAAAGCTCACTCACTGATACGTAGAAGGGTCGTAAGCCCTGAGCCTTGCGTGGCTGCACTCGTCCTCCGGATAGTCCTCACCTATATGCGAAACAATTATAAAAACATCAATTTAACGCACATAACCAATCTTAGGTAATAACTTCTCATACATTGCTCAAATGAGGTGTTTGAATATACCAACGTGCTCTACTCAACGAATTCAACGATTGATCCATTTTTTTAGACTGTGTTTAATAGATATCTTTAGATCATTATTCAATTTTCATAAAAATTCTAAAATGCCTTTCCAGTTTTAGATTTTTCAATAACAACTCCTTACTCCAACTTCTTAACCCATAGATTGATTTCAAATTCATGAACCGTCCCCCGGATTTTTTTTTTTTTTATTGATTCCTGTCAAAACGAAACAATTTGAGTATGAGTAAAAGGTCTTCCTTTTTATTTTAATGAATCCGTTTTTATGTTATTTCGTACTCAAATGAGGTGTTTGAATATACCAACGTGCTCTACTCAACCTCACAAACATCCCCATATTTTAAAAATAATTTTCTGACCTCCCACGCGCCGCCATGCACGAGCACGTGCCTGGCACACGTGTGGAACCCCAACGGCGTTAGGGAATATTCCGTTAAAACCCTAACAGACGTTAACGGCCGTTACTTGACGCCGTTAGAATATTCCGTTAACTCTGACGGAATATTCTCCTTCTTCTCCGGTGAACCTCGCCGGTCGTCGCCATCTGCAACTCGAATTTCGCCGGAAAATGAGAAAAACTTCAACCTTTAATATCTTCTTCATTTCTCAACCAAATTCTATGAAATTTGTACCAAAATGAAGCTTACAACGAGTAGAACAAAACTTTACCACTTTGGGGGCCTAAAACCAACGGAATCGCGCCGGAAAAACTCACAATATTCCGACCAACCTTACAACTCCTTGAAATTGGGCTTTCCGACGTCCAAAACACTTCAAAATTGTTCCTCAAGCTTCGTGAGAAGGTTCTAAAGCTTCTAAAAACTTCACGATCACGTGTGCATGAATAGTGCTCCAATTCGGGGTTCCTTGGTTCTCGGGTTTCTGAAGGTCTCACGTCCTAAAAATGGTATGGATGAGTTCCTGGGCTTGCAAGGAGTCCAAAACTAACCTTCAAACCTTCGATCCGTGCGTGGAAAGTTAGTTTGAAGTTCGTCCGTACGATGAGGAAGAAAAATGGAAGAAAGTTCGAGAGAGAAGCGAGAGAAGGAAGTTACGGGGGAAGGATGGGTGTGTGTGAATGTGTGTGTGGTCCAGATGAGTTCACAACAAAAAAAAAAACAAACAAAACACCCTACAACGCAAATTAACGTCCAAGGGCAAAATCATCTTTTCACACCCACGGTACAAGAAAAATCAGGACGGGCTGTCACACGAAATGTATGTATCGAAATGTGTGTACCTAAATCTATACACCGAAATGTATTATAATAAATTTAATGTATCTAAATGAAGAAAACAAAGTACATCGAAATATATTATATAACATAAATTAGTTTATCTAAATATTTACAACAAAATATATTACGATAAATGAAATGAAAATTATAATGAAATAAAATTAATACATTAAAAATTAGGAAGAAAAAGAGAAATAATAAAAAAAAATCAAAATATAATTAATAAATGAAGTTATTAATGTATCAAGAGACTAAAATTAGATTTTGATGTTACTCATGATTTTAATATAAAAATCATCTTTGCCAAGGATTAAAATGAAGTTTTCTATTTAAAAAATATAAAAGAAATGATGTCTGATGGATGATGGCACAAAAGTGTGGGTTTTCAAAACCTAATAAATTAAATTGTCCACTTGCTGCACACTTAAACCAACTTTCTTGGTTTCCAACGCACACAACCCACAAGGTTAGTCAGAAGGACAAGGATTGTCTGCCCTCCTACTTTCGGTGCCCTCCTGTTTTGTGTGGTCACGATTAAGCTACGTTAACATTGTATATTGTTTTTTTTATAGAGATAATGAGACAAAAATAAATAGTAATATAAAATATTGACGTGGCTTAACCATGACCACACAAACAGGAGGGCACGGAAGGGCACCGGAAGTGGAAGGGCAGACAATCCTTGTCCTTCTGATTAACCTTGTGGGTACAAACAGGAGGGCACGAGAGGGCACGGGAAGTGGAAGGGTAGACAATCCTTGTCCTTCTGATTAACCTTGTGGGTTAGGTCCACGTTAAATGCCTACGTGGCCTTGCATTTTGGTAATTTCATTACTATTGAGAATAAAATACGATAAATCGTGGAACAGAGCGTCACAACCTATTTGTCACATCCCGACCTATTTGTCACATCTCGGTCTCGACTCCACCTAGCACGATATTGTCCGCTTTGGGCCCCAACCACGCCTTTACGGTTTTGTTTCTGGGAACTCACGCGAACAGAACTTCTCAGTAGTGGGTCACCCATCATGGGATTGCTCTCGCGCGCTACTCACTTAACTTCGGAGTTCTTACGGAACCCGAAGCCAGTGAGCTCCCAAAATGTCTTGTGCTAGGTAAAGATAAGAATATATATATAAAGCTTATAAGATTCACTACCTTGGACGATGTGGGATGTTACACTATTTGTCAATTTCTAGCTAAAAAAAAAAAAATGGAAGTGGAAAATCTGATTGGAGCAAGAACTATTGTTTAATTTACTTAGAAAATAAAGGCATGGATCATACAGTCCAAATGAATGGATCGTTCACAGCTCTAAACGGCAATAAAATTGTCATTTTTTAAAGATCAATAAACAATTTGTTGGTGCCATTATCTTTTAGCATGTTTTTGCTTGAAGCTTTGCTAATGCCCCCACCTCAGATACCGACTCATCAAGTTTTAAAAATGGTCTAATTCATATTAATTACTATCTTGGTAGAAGAATGAGATCATTTAGTTTAATTCAATAATATTATTCGGACTTTGCAAAGTATAAGTTTTGCGATTTAATATATAGACGGCATGGCTCAGACTGGTTTTTAGAAAAATAAAAGATAAGTTTTGTGATTTAATATAGATGGCATGGCTCAGACCATTTTTAAAAAATAAAGTAAATACTAAAAATACCCCGCACCTACCCCCAACCTTTGTTCATATCCAAAAAAATTTTAAACTGTAAAGATTTATTTATTTATTTTTATACATGTGGCTAGAATTTAAGATATCTTATTTGCAATTGAAGAAAAATACTATTAAAGCATAATACTAACTACAGAGAAATCTTTAGTTCGAGCCGAGGAAAATTGTTAAGGGTAAAAGGTAAAATGTAGCTGTAGCCTATACATCATGGCTCCTCAAAGATTGAAACAAGCAAAATTATATAGTAGATATAATGTCCCAAAATATTTAAAGGGAAGGGAAGCTAGGGTGACAAGATGTTACCGCGTTCATTCTAGACTTTATTTATTTGTACTAAGGCTTATTTTATTGTTACGCCTCTTAAAATTCAATTTTAATTTCATTATGCCATCTGAAATTCAACAGTTATTACTTTACTCTTGAAAATTCAAAATTCGCTCAACTTTGCCCCCTAGAACTTGATTTTTTGATACCATTTTGTCCCATGAAACAAAAAACTCATCATTTTACACTATAAACTTAAATTCGCCTCACATTGCCTTAATTATATTAATTCTGTTATGAGGGTTTGAATTGGGTGCACTAGACTAATCAAAATTTTTTTTCTCTACAACTCAGGCATAGCAACCCAAAAATTTCTAATTCTTAATTTCTTCTTTTAACTAATATTTTCTTATTGTTGATTGTTAACACAGTGGAGATTTATAATCAAATTCATTGGCACATGTTGCATATTTTTATTGGGTGGCGGGCCCCTCATATGTTCCAGGAGCGACTTCTAAGTTTCAAGAAGAAAAGAGAGTCCAGAAGTTTCAAAAAATAAAGTTGTGACTTTTGAGTTACATTGAGTAAAGTAAAATAAAAAATTGAATTTCAAGGATGTACCCAAAAATAAGCCTTGCACTAATGCCATCAAACTTCATACACAAGCTTTATGCATGGCAACCTTGTTTGTCACTGAACCTCTTTTTAACTACTTATGAACAAGAAAAATCTAAACCATCTGTCTGCTACAAAACAATTATATGATGCCTATTGTGTTATTAATAAATAGTTTATATCTATTCTTAAGTGATGTTTTGATAATTATTTCAGTTTTTAGTTTCTTTATTAAAATGAAATTATTTGGTAAGTATTCTCTATTTTCATACCAAACCATGTCAAATTTTCAAAACTAAAAAAAAAAAAAAAAAAAAAAAAAAAAAAAAAGCTTTCAAGTCTTGAAAAAATTAAAACTGATAATAGTTACAAAACAAGTTTTTAAAATAAAAACCAAAAATGCTTAAAGAGTATGATCCCTCATCGAGTAGAGAAGAGGGACATTACTTTTCACATTGCCAATTAATTTTATGATGGAACATAAATTTTTTTATAAAAAATAAAACAGTTATCAAACAACTCCTAGGTAAACAAAATGTGAAATCAGTAGATTGAAAATTGTATTATGATGTATGTATCTAGTCTAAGCACTCCTCTGGCTTTTTTGTGTTAAATTTATGAATGATCTAACCATTAGTGTTTTATATATATGTACTAGCACAGGTCACACACTCTATGTGTGAGAAATCTCATTTTTATTTTTATTATTCTCAAACATTGTTTTTTAAAATAAATTTGGTAGGAGTTATGCAGCCTTAAAAAAAAAAGTGTTGGCGGTGGGGGGGGGGGGGGGAGAGAGAGAGAGAGAGAGAGAAAATTTAGAGGGTAGTGATAGAGTGACATGGCTGTGAGGTTTAAAAAGAAATAGCTAAAAGTTATTTGTTCGAAATAACTTTAATGCCCCCATTTTTTTTCAGTTATGTAGTAAAGGTTATAATTGTAATTTCATTGGCTTTTAGTTGACAAAGTGAGTTATATTAATATGTAGTTTAGATATATGGTCATTTTGGTTCTGGTCCCTAATCAACCTAATTGTTAGACTGAAACCTTGTTTGCTTACATATATTGATTGAGGTCCTTAACATCATTTAAGGGATTTTACTCATGCATTTATGCATTTAATGTCCCACAAATTATTGTGACATCTCACATTGCCTAGGGGTGTGATCCTTAAATGTATATTCTCATCCCTACCTAGCATGAGGCCTTTTGGGAGCTCACTGGCTTCGGGTTCCGTAGGAACTCCGAAGTTAAGCGAGAATGGGGCTTGAGCAATCCCATGATGGGTGACCCACTGGGAAGTTGCTTGTGAGTTCCCAAAAACAAAACCGTGAGGGAATGGTAAGCCCAAAGCAGACAATATCGTGCTACGGTGGTGGAGCGGGCCCGGGAAGTGATCCGCCCCGGACCGGGATGTGACATTATGAAATTTAAAAAAATTCAAATAATATTTTTAAAATATAATAAATACTTAAAAATAAATATTGGAGTAATATTGTTCTTCACAAAATTATAGCAAGAAAATAATTTACCCACATAATTATTAACATATTTTAAAAAATAACGACCGATAGATTTTAAAACATAAAATAAATACATATAATTAGCATGGGTACATTTAGCAAAAATAAAAATGGGTACAAATAATACAAATACAAATAACTTTAAAAATAATGGGCATAAAAAGAAATTAATATATGGGTGCAAATTAAAACTGAAAAGAAAATTGGTACAAATTTAAAAAGGGTTGCAATTTAAAATGGGTACAAACTAAAAATAAAAATATATGATAAAAAATTTAGCCATAAATATAGATATTCCAAATGTAACATTTCTAACACTAAAGGAATATATTTAGAAATAAAGAATATTTTATTATTGAAATAATTAATGACGTTTATTACAACCTAAGGACCTTGATTAAAAATTAAAATAGAATAAAATTTTAATTAATGAAGTAGCAAAAAGAAGGATGAGAACCTAATTTCTCTTTAGAAATATATGTGTGTGTGTGTCTTATATGTATATTATGCTTGAAAAGCTCACGCCTTAAAACGCCTTGCTTTACGCCGACACTTGTAAAAACATTTGCTTTCTGTAATTGATAGAGTTGAGTTCAAGACCATATTGGTACAGATCAAGTCTTATCCACACTATAGCATATACAATATTCAATAATCTATAGTTTTTCTTTCCAGAAAAACTGGAATCTGCAGTCATGGTTAACTGGAACAATAGTTTAGAACTACAGTAATTAATTAATTATAAAACAAAGGGATGGTAGAGAGAGAATAAGATAAATATACACACACACGCACATGTAGGAATAGGAAGTGCCCTGTCCTCCATGCTACTTCGAGAAAGACACATTAGAGCAGATTAGAGGGACTGCATTATTATTATTTTTATAATTGCATGCACTATATAGCTACCTCTCTCTCTCTCTCTCTATATATATATCTCTCTCTCTCTCTCGCCTCACATTCAGGCAATACTAGTCATCACTACTCAATTTAACTAGCTGCTGCAGATCACAGATACAGAGAGAGAGATGGAAAACAAAAATCCAGATCAGCAAGAGAGAGCAAGTACAGATGGAGCTTCCAAACGCATATCAGCCATCTATTCAGAACCCACACCACCCAGCGAACACTTTGATCTTGACCTTGATCATAATACTGACCCTAAGGATGAGCCTCAGGTAATTTAATCTCTCTCCCTCTCCCTCTCTCTCTCTCTCTCTCTCTCTCTCTCTCTTAATTTTATGAAGTTTTTTTACAGAATAAAATGTTCTAAGTTTGTTGATTAATTATTCCGATGATCCCTAGAAGCCTGGATGGAGAAAGTTTCTAGCACATGTTGGCCCTGGCTTCCTTGTCTCTTTGGCTTACCTTGATCCTGGCAACTGTGAGTCTCTCTCTCCATGTGTTATATACATGAAAAGTTTTGCTAAACTGTAAATTCGAACCACTGATTAAGTTGATTCTCATCCTGAAAGTGGGGATTCAAATTTACAATTTGACAATATAGTCTAGTATAAACACATTTAACACCACCACCCACACCACACACTCCCCCCCCCCCCCCCCCCCGGGGGGCGGCCGCGGCACACGCACACACACACACACAGAGCTCAGTCAACCTTTCATAACAATATTTGCATGCGTACGTCCGTACATGTATACGTATGTCTTTATGCTTTTTGTTCTTCATTTATTGACAAAAGTATATGTTGTTTATGGTAATCTTACAGTGGAAACTGATCTCCAAGCTGGAGCAAATCACAGATACGAGGTAATAAAACAAAATTCAGAAAGGCAAAAAAAAATTTGAAAAAATAAGATAATTATTAAAAGCATTAAGAACAAGGAAAAAGATCAAAAATGTTATTCTTACATATTATTTGTATTATCATTTGTACCATCTCTCTAATAGAGATGAAATCTACATATATTGGCAAGCTCTACCTCTAATAGAGAAATGTGGTACAAATAATTGTAGAAATAGATAGTAAGTGCAACACTACTAAAAAAAAAAAAAATAGTGAGGATTAATTGATCGAATTCTTTACATGTGTTTAGCATGCAAAAGAAAAGGCCGGAGCAGTGGTCTTATTATATATTTTGCTATGTATTTTCAGCTGCTATGGGTGATTCTTATTGGATTGATCTTCGCTCTCATAATCCAGTCGCTCGCAGCAAACCTTGGTGTGACAACTGGTATGAAATGGATAGACATTATTCTAATCTTAAAAAATAGCACAGATATTAATAATATTCTATATTATATAACTACATAACTAAGGGAAATTGTATAATAAATAAATAGAGATTAGGAACAAGTTTGTTCCTTTTTGTTGTTGTTAACACAAATGGATTGGAGATACAGATAAGATAAACAGGTGATATGATGATGAGAGAGGAGAGAAATAAACTGAAGATTATATTATTCTGCGCATAAAAGGAAAATTGAAGATCTCTATTATTGGTTTATTTTTTATTTAAATAATATTTATATTTTTCCATTTAAATTTCAGGGAAACATTTGTCAGAATTATGCAAGGCGGAATACCCACCATTTGTGAAGTATTGTTTGTGGTTGCTAGCAGAATTAGCCGTCATAGCGGCTGACATACCCGAAGGCAAATATATATTCACTTCAAATTTAATTCATGTTTATGCATTAATGTGTGTGTGAATCCATAACGTATAAGAGAAAAAAAAAAAAAAAGAAATAGAAGAAAAAATATTAACAAATGTTTGTATCTCTATATAATATATAGTGTAGGTGACGATCAAGGCCGGCCCTGAGAATTTGGGGGTCCTAGGCGATCCTTTGAAGTGGGGCCCTAAAATTCTCTGATATCCGGTTCTTTGTATATTGACTAAAAGGCAGCTTCATGTTTTGAACTCAACACCCCAAAGAAAAATGAAGCCAACATTTCCACTGCATTAGCATATGAATTATGATATTTTTTACTTTCTTTTATATCTATATGTTAATTACAGGATATAAAATTTTTTTGAGGGCCTTTCCGAAGTGCGGGCCCTAGGCAGGTGCCTACTTGCGCTACCCTCAGGGCCGGCCTTGACGATTCTTTTAAAGAGTATCTTAGACTAACCCTATGAGAACAAGTTATAACGAGGATTCTAAATTTTGGCATGCAGTTGTTGGCACAGCGTTTGCCCTAAATATACTGTTCAATATTCCAGTTTGGACTGGAGTACTCTTAACTGGTTTCAGTACTCTTCTCCTTCTTGGCCTGCAGAAATATGGGGTAATTTAATATATTCATGTGTATTTAATTTATTCGGTTACGTATATATAATTTGATATATTCATGTGTATTTAATTTATTCGGTTACTTATGTATGTTTGTGGTTGCATTATGTATATGGGCAGGTGAGGAAGCTGGAAATGCTGATAGCAGTGCTGGTGTTTGTGATGGCTGCCTGTTTCTTTGGGGAAATGAGTTATGTGAAGCCTCCGGCATCCGGTGTGCTCGAAGGCATGTTCATCCCTAAGCTCAAAGGCCAGGGAGCCACCGGAGATGCCATTGCCCTCTTGGGTGCCCTTATTATGCCGTAAGTACATGTCTCGACAAATGCTTATGTTATTAAACTGCAACTTTAATCGATGAAAATACTTAAAATTTGATCAATAATACTTACGTCATCTAATTTTTTTTACATATTCTATAATAATATGTTGCTAGCTACGCTTATTGTCTATATTATCTAACACTTGACTATTTTGACAGGCACAATCTTTTTCTCCACTCAGCTCTTGTGCTTTCAAGGAAAATTCCAAAATCTGTCCGTGGCATCAACGTAAGCCCCATATATTTAATCAGCTTTTCTATTCAATTAGATTACAAATAAATAATTTATACAATTTTAAATGGCATGAAGATCCAAGTAGTTGGTTGGTTGAAAATCTCTCATAGTTAAATAAGTTACAGAACAAATTATCAACTTAATGCTAAACTGTTTTTGACCTTGTCTAAATTATACAAAACATTGTAAAGTTAATATAGTTTGAGGAACCTCCTGATGCCATATTCTATGAATCCCAGTTATACTCTAGTTTTTATTTAGTACTAGCCTCTTGTGATGCGTGCAATTGGCCTTTTGTATGTTAAAATTAAAGTTTTTTTATGATTTTTTACAAAATAAATTAAGAAAATCAAGTTATTTTATTTATTTATATATGTTCTATTTAAAAAAATTGAAAATAAATTAGAAGTTAAACATAAAACCACCCACTAACATAGTAACATGGGGGTTTTGTTATTATTATTTTTTCTAAGTAAAAAATTTCAAATTCATTCAAAATGTTTTAAATTTTCATTCATTCAAAGTTAATATTTGTTGAATTCTTTTAACTCCTTTTAATTTAATTGTAATTTTAAACTCATGAGGACCAATTTATGGTATTTTGAATGTTTCATCATTTTGGAGTGCTCCCTTTATATATTTAGTATTAATAAAAAAAGGTTGATTATTTTGTATTTTTTTTACAAGATTATTTTTTATTTATTATTAGTTTGATTTTTCTTTTGAAATTTTCAATTATAAGTGAGAAGCATGATGCATGCATCTACTTACTAAATATAAATCTAAAAGATTATTAGAATACTTATGGAATATACCATAAAATATATATATAGTGTATACATATACTATATGGCTGCCATTACTGTACAAGTTCCTTAATTTAACACTAATTAATTGAATTTTTGCAGGATGCATGTCGATATTTCTTGATAGAGAGTGGATTTGCATTATTTGTAGCATTTTTAATCAATGTTGCTATTATCTCCGTATCCGGCACCGTTTGCCATCAGAGCAACCTCTCGGATAAGTACAACGACATATGCAGTAATCTTACTCTCAATTCTGCTTCCTTTCTTCTCCAGGTACGAACTAATCACCTACGTCCCTCTAATCCACATTACACGCGTGTGTGTTCATATATATATATGCCAGCTTCATAGTAGGTATTGCAAAAACGTGATAGGTATGACGTCTTGTAAATTTCACCGTCATATACAACGTCTTATAAATTTCACCGTGTTTCCTATTTTTTGCTCCAAGATGCAAGAGTTCTATAGAGTCACCATGATTCTTACGGGACCTATCATTTTGTTTATGGTACATTAAACAGACTCTGTTCTAAGAAAGGGATCATATAATAAAATACTGTTTCCTAAAATAAAATCTGACATTGTACAAACTCATCTTATTTATAGACCAGATTGATGGTTTGTAATGTAACAAATAATAAAATACTGTTTCAGAATATAACAGGAGATAACTAATCTATTTATATGTGCAGAATGTGTTGGGACGATCAAGCAAAATCTTGTATGCCATTGCACTGTTAGCCTCAGGCCAAAGCTCCACGATTACAGGCACTTACGCAGGACAATTTGTCATGCAGGTTAAATTTATATTTATACTTTTCTTCATTTATTATGAGTACTTAAACATAAAATTGCAAACTTGAGCGTATGTAAGTTGACTATAGCAGTGCGTTCTCCCCATTACTTTTAAGTTTGAATTTCCGTTCCCGTAGTTAGAGTAAAGTATAATATTTAAAATTGATGGTGATTTGCAGGGTTTCTTGGACATTAAGATGAAAAAATGGGCTAGAAACTTAATGACGAGGTGCATTGCCATTACACCAAGCCTCATTGTTTCCATTATCGGCGGATCTTCAGGAGCAGGAAGGCTCATTATCATTGCATCGGTTTGTAATTAACTGGATAATTATATTTAACTTTCTTCCCAATCCATATACCAAAAAATAATTAATTAGAGAGCAAATTTTAAATGCATTTTGCAGATGATACTATCTTTTGAGCTCCCATTTGCTCTAATTCCACTCCTCAAATTCAGCGGTAGTGCCACCAAAATGGGACCCCACAAGAATTCAATCTATGTGAGTGGGTTTTTTCAGCTCTCTTTGCTTTGCTTCATCTCAATTAGTTAACTGTGGAACCCTTTGAATTAACTAGCTACTAAGTAATAATCGACCGGACACAAAAAGCTTAAGTTGTTAAGAACTTCAGAGTGACAAGTGAGAGATGAAGCTTGGAGGCTTGGACACCGAAAGTCTGGTACTATATTATTATTATGGGTCCGTTTGGACGTTATTTTGAGAAGAGTCTCTCATAAGTGATTATGGCCACTTCCAAACGAATCCTGTGTAGCCACTAAACCTAGAAAAGTGATTCGTAGATGATACATCAGTAATGTATATCAAACTAACCCGCTAGTAGTTAGTACTAATTGAAACTAACAATGTTGGCATTTTTTGTATGCAGATCATTGTGATATCATGGATTCTAGGAATGGGAATCATAGGCATCAACATCTACTACCTCAGCACAGGATTTGTAGGGTGGATAATCCACAGCAGTCTACCCAAAGTTGCAACTGTGTTCATTGGGATATTGGTGTTCCCTCTCATGGCCATTTACATCCTTGCAGTCCTTTACCTAACCCTAAGAAAAGACAGTGTGGTAACTTTTGTTGAGCCCACAAAGAACGACCCGGCAGCCCAAAACCAAATGGAAAATGGGCTTCCCAACCATGGTGAGCCCCCAGTGCCTCTCAGAGAGGACTTGGCTGACATACCTTTACCTCAGTAGAGGACGTATATATTTTCATATGCATATGCTTCCCACTTTGCATTACCAGTGTTAGTCGAACCTAATACTTGTTGAACTTTGTACCGGTTCAAGACCTTCGAGGAAAAGAGACGAGCCGTGTTAGTCGAACTTAATACCTGCTGAATCTTTGTACCTTTTCGAGACCTTGAGAGGAAAGAGACTAGCGTTGCACTTAAGAATTAAGATTGTAATGGTTTTTTATGAACTAGAAGATAGAAGCTCTTTAACAAGTAGTAGGACTCTTATTGTATCACTCCGATAATGTCCCCGAGAGGACTATGTGGTGTTCATCATATTGAACAATAAATTATGTAAGGGAAGAATAATCATTTGGTGTATCATGAATCTCTGTTGCAAAGTTGTTCATTTAGATCATAATGTATTTCCTACTGGTCATCTGCAAATTATATCCTCACATTTAAGTCATCTATGATCTGACATTCAGTACTACGGTCTGATAGTATTACTCTTCGCTTGTAAGTGAAAGGTCTTCAATTCGAATCTCATGAATGGCGAATTTGATATCAAATTAGGTTTGCCCATTGTGTGACTTAGCCAAACTCCATCCCTCAGTGTAAAATATATCGTTGAACTAAAACAAAAAACAAAAAAAAAAAAAGTCATCTATGATCTACCTTGTCATTTGAGCAAACATTGTTCAAGCGTTTGACGTTGAGACCATAGTACAAGGAGATCATATTTAACAAGGATTCTATATCCTAAAATACACCATTTGACTAATTTAAACATAATTACATAATCAATTACAACAATCAAGGAAAGCATATCTTGACAAAATCAAAGGCAAATGATATCTCAACATGCCTCCTCAAGTTGGTGAGTGGATATTGTACACTCCCAACTTGCCAAGCAGAGTTTCAAAGTAGCCTTTCCTAATGGCTTTGTGAACAAGCTAGCCAAGTTTGAACTTGTTGGTCTGTACGCAACGGAAACCAAACCTGATGTGAGATGTGTGGAACCAAAAATAATCACAAGGCGACACATGAATTTTTGGGTAAAAAAGGACAAAATTACCCTTGAGGCACACCGGGATTCCTACGCACGAGCAACGGACAATTATCCCTCAACCAAGTCAAAAGTGCCCAAAATAGGTAACAATTCAAAACCTATTTCATCCATCCTCATCAAATCCTCTCCACAAGGTAACTCCCAAATCTTTCCCCTTTTATTATATTAATTAGCTAATCAATTAGGCAATTATTCTATTAATTGGCTAATTAATTAGTTAATTATTCAATTATTTCGAATTGAACACAAATCAAGAACCGGCTGGTCTTCTCTCACCCAAGGAGACCGGCCACACCCCTATAAATACTACCCCATTCTCTCCAAAACTCAATCCTAATTCTCTTGCTAAACTCTCTAAATTCTCCAAACACTTTTCCCTCAAAATTCTAACTTTGGCATCAGAGGTTCTTCGGCCAAAACCCCCCCCCCCCCAAATTCATCATGGGCGCGTGAGGCTCTTGGCCTTAACCTAAAGTGTTATTTGTTTTGTAGGTGCAATTTTGTCCAAGAGCAAGGAGGAAGAAATTTGCATCCACAAGATGTTGTCGTACTAGATGGGAATCTAGTTCTATGTGCTTCGTTCGCTCATGAAAAACAGGAATCTTGGAAATATGTAAAGTAGATTGGTTGTCACAATGTAAAGTTGCTGCCTTCGGATGTTCAACATGTAACTCCTTGAGTATGTACCGAAGCCATATGAGTTCACAACACACATCTGCCATGGCTCAGTACTTCGTTGCAGTGGAGGAATGTGCAACGGTACTTTGTTTTCCAAGAAATCAGTGCATTCCCAAGAAATGTACAATAGCTTGTAAGTGATCGTTTGGTGATAGGGCAAGTTGCCCAATCTGAGTCACAAAATGCCTTCAACTTGATATTATTTTGAGATAGAAAGAACAAACCTTGACCCAGTGATCCTTTAATATAAAGCAGGACCTTTATTGCGGCCTCTAGATGTGGTTGATGCGCCTCGTGTATAAAGCGACTCAGGATGTGAATGACAAAATTAATGTCTAGCCTGGTCACTGTCAGATATATAAGTTGTCCCACCAAACGACTATATCTAGTGGGGTTATGGAAAGGAATTCCCTCATGGGGAACGCTGAGGATCGAGCACCTAGAAAACCCTCATCGTCAATGACCTCGAGGGCATATTTGCGTTGTGAGACAAATATCCCTTTCTGTGATCTTGCCACCTCTATACCCCAAGAAATATTTCAGAAGTCCCAAATCCTTAATGCAAAAACGACGATGGAAAAAGTCTTTCACCATTTCAATTACTTGAGAATTATCCCTTGTAATAACGACATCATCAACATAAACTAATACAATAGTAAAAGAATTATTTTGAGACTGAGTAAAAAGTGAATAATTCGCCAAAGATTGTACAAAGCCAGCTTCGCGAAGTGCGGTAGTGAGCTTCGCAAACCAATTGCGAGAAGCTTGCTCCAGGCGGTAAAGTGACTTTTGGAGCCAAAACACCATGTTTCCTCCTTATTGGCAAAGACCAGAAGTTAGTCGCATATAAACCTCCTTGTCCAAGTCACCATGAAGGAAAACATTTTGAACATCCAATTGATGGAGGTGCCAATTGTAGGCGACTGCAAGAGCAAGAAGGCACCGAAATGTCACCAATTTGACTGTAGTCAAGACCTTGTTGGGTGTACCTTTTGGCAATGAGGCATGCTTTGTATCGTTCAACGATGTCGTCAGAATTATACTTAACTTTGAATACCCATTTGCATAAAGAGGTGAGGACCTAAGTATTATTTTGTTCTGGTGCCTCAATGTCCTTGCCCACAGCTTCACGCCAAAAAGGATCAGAGGATGCCTGAGCATAGGGTATCTAGTGCTCGTACCTGGTGTAGAAGAAGATGATTAGACAGATGCGGAGGGCACACGTGCTTCACAGTGGAAGTCGCGAAAGAGGACTGACGGTTGCGGGATTCGATTCAAATGACGAGGCGGGGTTAGAGCAAGGGGAGAGGAGATGGGAGCAGTCTTGGGTAGTGGGGAGTTGGGAGATGCCAGTGACGGGGAGAGAGGGTTTGTTTGGTTTTGAGGTTTCAAATGAAGATGAATGGATAGGGAAATCAGATGAGGTTATTATTAAGAGGTGGGGATGTAGGGGATTGTGGAGTTGTAGGTGGAGTTTGCCTGGAGAGTGGTGTAATGGGTCTACTATAAGGAATAGGTTGATTATAATTATAAAAAAAAAAAAACAGGGATAGGTGTATGATTTGGAGATGTAAAAGGGAAAATATTTTCGTGAATAATATCATCTCGGCTAACCAAAAATTTGTGAGATTCAAGTTCATATAGTCGATATCCTTTTTGCCTAGAAGGATAGCGACAAAAACACATTTGCAAGCACGTTGGGCAAATTTGTTTGTGGGTTGGAGATTTGTTGCATAACACAAACACCCAAAGACTCTCAAATGGTTATATGATGGGGTTCGGGAAAAGAGAATTTCATAAGGTGTTTTTCTAGCAAGTACTTGTGTGGGTAATTAGTTGATGAGGTATGTAGTTGTAAGAAAACACTCTCCCCAAAATTTTAGTGGAAGATTAGCATGAAAGGAAACGCTCGGGCCATTTCAAGTAGGTGGTGGTGTTTTCTCTCTACAACTCCATTTTGTTGGGGTGTATAGGTGCAAGTGTGTTGGTATAAGACTCCATGGTCCGCAAAATATGAATGTAAAGATGCAAATTCACCCCGTTGTCAACCCGAATGGCTTTGATTTTCGTGTTGAATTGTGTGGATACAAAAGAGATACTTGTGGCCTTCGGAAAAGCCATGCAGCCAAAAACAAGTTTCTATGTGTGGTTGTTACCTTGGCAATGATAGCACATTAGTTGTCCCTTTTGATTTCCACGTGAGTGATTACTCGAGGAGGATGACCGGTTCTGAAAGTTTTGCTTGCCATTATTTGGTTTCCGATGAGATATACTGAGCATCGCCATACTCTCAGTATTCTGATGAGCTGCAACAATCCTTCTTTGACTTTCTTTCTGAGCATGAAGGCCATAAGCCATTTCTGTGGAAGGAAGCGAATTCAGCATGCAAGGCTCGAACTAGGTCTAGATAACTTGAAGATGGAACAAAATGGGTCTGGCCTCGTCAGAACGGCAAATATTTAGCCAGAATCTTTGCCGGAGTTCTCTGCAGCTAGCCGGACATGGAATCCATCAGTGATTCCGTTCAAAACTCACAAGTGTGAAGCCAAAGCTCACATGCAAAGGTTATAAAGTTAAACAAAATGATGAATGGAATGTAAGGAGTGATTTCAAACCTTACATTGTTCGAGGAAACCGAGGAGTATCGCCAGAGTTCCTCCTTCGCGTCAGAGCTCCTTGTTGTAGGACAACGGTGAGCTGCTATTTGTGCCATGAAGAGGGAAACGGGACGAGAGAGTTAGATGAAAAGAAAAGAAAGAAAGAGATGAGTGGGAAGAGAGCGAAAGAATCGGCTGAAATGAGGGAAAATGGGGGGAAAATGGGACCGTGAGGGAGAGAGATGTGATGGAAAAGTGATGGCATATGGCGTGTGTGTAAGAGAGAGAGAGAGAGAGAGAGAGGGAGAGAAACGTGAGATAGTGGGAGAGAAAGAAAATATATTTAAAAAAAAAAAAAGAGGTTTTTTAATTTTAATCTTTAAGAAGATTGAAATTTAAAATAAACTTTGTTAGATTACATATTGATTTAATCCATTGATGTGTTCTTAATTCAAAATAATTAATGTGCATTTTATTTAATGTCTTTCATTAAATATTTAAATTTATTAATATATAAATTTAAATTTATTTTTGATCAAAAAAGAGTTTTTTAATTTATTAAATTTATTTAACATTCTTCAAATTTGAAAAACTTGTACCTAAATGTTAGTACCAAAATGCATTATATTGAACGAATGTATTTAAATGTTAGTACCGAAATGTATGTATTGAAATATATGCATCGAAATGTATTATATTAAATTAATATACCTAAATTTATGTACCGAAATGTATGCACCAAAATATTATTAAATTAATGTACCAAAATGTTTGTATCGAAATGTATATACTGAAATGTGTGTACCTAAATCTATGCACCAAAATGTATCATAATAAATTTAATGTACCTAAATAAAGAAAACAAAGTACATCAAAATATATTATATAACAAAAAATTAATTTATCTAAATGTTTACAATAAAATATATTACGATAAATGATATAAAATTAATACATTAAATATTAGAAGAAAAAAAGAAGAAGAAATAATTAGAAAATCAAAATGTAATTAACAAATGAAGTTATTAATGTATAAGTGATTAAAATTAGATTTTGATCTTATTCATGATTTTAATCTAAAATAGAATAAGTAATCCAGATCCGCAGTGAAACCCGCCCCGGTAAGCCAGTCGTCTTCATTTTCTAACATCCTTCTGGCTCTGGAGTAAAAGCATAACCACCTCTTCGATTCCGATTTTCCCACGCACTTTCTCGGCATCCAAACACATTGTAACGAAATCTAAAGAAGAAAAGCAAGTGAGAGAATTAGAAAATCTAACTCCAATGGCGGATCCAATCGCAGCGCCGCACAGATCCGCCGCGAACCTCTTCTCGGACCCGCTCGACTCCCACCCTCCCTGGTTCAAGCCCGCGCTCTTCCTCTCGCCGGAGTTCGATTCCGAGTCGTACATCTCCGACCTCCGCACCTTCGTCCCCTTCGACACGCTTCGATCCGAGCTCCAGTCCTACCTGGCCTCCCTCAACCACGAGCTCATCGACCTCATCAACCGAGACTACGCCGACTTCGTCAACCTCAGCACCAAGCTTGTCGACGTCGACTCCGCCGTCGTCCGCATGCGGGCCCCGCTCGTCGAGCTGAGGGAGAAGATCGAGCAGTTCAGAGGCTCAGTGCAGAACTCGCTCGTCGCCTTGACGAACGGATTGAAGCAGAGATTAGAGGCGGCCGAGGCCAGAGAGGTCTTGGAGCTCCTGCTTGATACGTTTCATGTCGTTTCTAAGGTAATGCGTCTCTGAATTTAGCTTTGGCGTTTGGGAATTTGGAGCATGTGACAGTGATTTAGTTGAAGGATTTAGTATGAATTTCATTGCTTATTGATTGAGCCTTGATTTTTTTTTTTTTTGTTCTTTTCGATCTGAAATCGCATTGCGTGGGACTGTCTGGATTTCCAATTTGAGAGCTTTTAAGAAGAAGAGAATATTAAACAGATTGGAAAATCAGTCTCAATTAACCGCAATGTTGTTTTGATTTTTGTTCCCATTCTCCTACTTTGAATGCAGGTTGAAAAACTAATAAAAGAGCTGCCGAGTGTGCCGGCTGATTGGTCGAACGGAGATGTAAATTTGGCAGAGAAGAATTCTTTTAGCAATGGAACTTCCTTACAACATGCTGAGAATGGAACAAATCTCAGAGACACTCAAAGCATGCTTTTGGAGAGAATTGCTAGTGAGATGAACCGGCTAAAGTTCTATATCGCTCATGCAAAGGTTGCTTTTTTTTCTCTCTCACGCAATCAATTTTTTATTACATCCGACTTTGATATCTGTAGCTGTGGCTTGAGTTTGAATTGTAGCAGAATTCAGTTCAAACTCGTCGGGTGCATTTTCAACTGTGGCTTCAAGAAGTGCCGAGCGGTTAAATTTTGATCGTTTTATTTTTCTTTTTGATAGAAGCTATTAATTTTCCTAAGTTTGTGTAGGCGACAGTGAAAAAATGTGGGTCTATATATGTAAGCTAATTTTGTTCAGATGTCAGATGACCTGAATTTTTGAGAATTCTTGCCCCGGATCTTATATTACTTCCTTTCCATCCACACTAATTTTGAACATTGAATTGTTTTATTATGGGCTTGGACATTTTGTGCTCATCTATTTTCTCTATTATGCCAGTACAGAACCTGCCTTTCATTGAAAACATGGAGAAGAGGATTCAGGGTGCCAGCCTATTACTAGATGCTAGCTTGGGACATTGTTTTGTAGATGGACTGGAACATCGAGATGCAAATGCAATCTACAATTGCTTACGTGCATATGCTGCAATAGATAACACTAGGAGTGCAGAAGAACTTTTTCGCACGACTATAGTAGCTCCATTGATACAAAAAATTATTCCCCATGGAACATCAGGGGCTGCTACAAGACCCTCTGGAGATGACCTTGAGAATGATTACAAGCAAATCAAGACATGTATTGAAAATGACTGCAAATTTTTGTTGGAAATTTCTTTCGAAGGTATTGAAAAAGTCCAAACTCCATTGCTGCTTCTTTGCAGTATCATACTCCCATTACAATTATCTGAACTCATTTGTATCAGAATACAACATATTGCTTCAATCGTGCAACTTAATTTAATGGCCATGGTTCTGTGATGCACCCTAGTCTACGGATTAAGCATGTGTATTCGTGTAGACTGAAATCAATTGTTACTCCTTTACGTCATCATTTTACAAGATGCACCATGTTTTGTTCTCTTTCTTTTTTTGTAGCATTATCATTTCATTTATCTTTAACTCATTTATCTGGATTCTTGTTGCCTCAATTTCATTGTTTCATTTGTATACAATGCTTCTGCGATGCACCATGATTTTATAAATTTAGGAGATGGCTAATTCGTCATAGATCCATGGTAAACATAAAAAGGCCATGCTATAGGTTATAAATTATAAGAATTGACATGGATATGTATACATGAATGTTATATGTCTATATTTTCAAGTCACTTTACTGTTTTTATGGGTTTCTTTTCCCAGAGAATTCTGGTTTGCACGTGTTTGACTTCTTGGCAAATTCAATCCTCAAAGAGGTTCTCTCAGCAATCCAAAAGGGGAAACCCGGTGCTTTTTCTCCTGGAAGACCAACAGAATTTTTGAAAAATTACAAATCAAGCCTGAAGTTCTTGGCTCATCTAGAAGGTAGAAATTAGTATCTCCCCATTATCTCATTTAAGTTTTAAAATTTGGCATAGCTTATCCGCAGTTCAATTGCTGCTGACATTGTATTGTCATGCAAGGCTATTGTCCATCCAGATCAGCTGTTTCCAAATTTCGAGCCGAAGCTGTTTATATTGACTTCATGAAGCAATGGAACCTTGGGGTTTATTTCTCTTTGAGGTACTCGGCAGAACTCTTGGTGGTTACTGATTTTATTGAATATGAATTGAGGTTTTATGTTGTGGACTGCTCTGTTAATTTATTACTAGAATTACCTCAGGTTTCAGGAAATTGCAGGGGCTCTAGATTCTATACTTGTGGAGACTAGTCTTCTCCCTGTGCATAATGTACCTTCTGGTCAAGGAAATTCTCCAGATTTAACATTAAAACAAAGTGTCACTTTGTTAGAGTGCTTGGAATCCTGTTGGAGAGAAGATGTTATTGTTCTTTCTTGCGCTGATAAGTTTCTTCGCTTATCTTTGCAGCTTCTTTCAAGGTCAGTTTGAGGAGATTGGATGCTAAATTTTAGTCTAGACCATAGTTTTGTTACTAACAACATATTTGTGACTGTATCATAGATATTCAAGTTGGCTGTCATCTGGACTGGCTGCTTGCAAGATGGGTCAAACCGGCTCCAAATCTGGTTCTGAATGGGCTACTTCAGCTGTTCCTGATGATTTTATATATGTATGCTTCATGTCTTGATTTTACTAATATAATATAGTGTCTAAAATGTACTAAATCCATGCATAGCTAAGAGGGTAAAATAAGTCTAAAAGTCTTCTTGGACTTTGTATAAACTTGTGAAAAGACTTCACATATTCTCTAATGTAATTGGATCGTGCCACATCTCACCAATATACATCAGTTAATTTCAAAAAAGAAAAATGAATCTTAATACAGAGACTGACACGTGTTGGTTTTGCAGATTATTCATGACACAGACCGGCTGTACAAGGTGGTTTGTGGTGACTTCCTCGGGCATGTACTTAAGCTTCTTTCTTCTTGTCCTGCCGATGTTCTTGATCTCGTAAAACAGAGCCTTTTACAAGGAGGAAAATCATTGAATGATTTAGTGCCTCAAGTTATCAACACAATTGTAGAGGCACTAGTTGAAAAATCTGCTGCGGTAAGTTTTGACTGATTAAGAACTTCTCCAAGAGAGACTCTATTTTTTGTTAAACTAGCAAGTGAACAGTGTCAAAAAACTATTTTAGCTACTCAGTTCAACTTTCTTCTCCAACAACAGTCTTTATATTAGCAACTTTTGAATATTTTATTATTAACAATTCAAACCCAACCCGCTCATTTCCTAAAACACCCTTTTCTCTCTTCCTTTTCTCCTTGCTCAAGGGTCCACCCTTGAGTTTTATTATTTTGTTAATATTTAGCAAGCAAACAGTTGCTCTCTAAATATAAAGAGTGACTCTTCATTTTGCTATAATAGTCTTTTACAGCATCTCTTGGAGATGAAATTTTTAAGTTTGACTATTTAAAATAAAGTTGGCCTGTTTTACTCTCTTGGAGATGCTCTAAGAATATATTTTGGGCTAATCGTGCAATGCAATAAACTGGAGCCCCTTGGGTTTGCACACACCTTTAAAAATGTGAAGCTGGGTGATGGGTTTAAACATCATGTGAGAGATATATCCTGGTGCTCTGTTTTGGATCTTTAACGGATTTTCTTAATTTATCATTTCCTGTCTTGTGAAGTCTATATTCGTTTTGATGTTACCTTCCTTAAAAAAATGTAGGAATTGGCACAGCTAAAGGGAATAACTGCGACGTACAGGATGACAAATAAGCCTCTTCCCGTCAGACATTCACCCTATGTGGCAGGAGTATTGCGTCCCCTGAGGGTATGCGGCCTTCTATCTTTATGGCTAAAATTGTCATCATGTTCCGAAACAAGTGAATGGTTTTTACTTTTATTTTTCCTTCCCTGCTGTTTTCAGTTAATAGATTTAGCTGTAGCAATAATCTAGGGTCCGATATTCTAGGTTCCCATCTTGCAAAACTGGGTCTTTCAGAAATTCAGATGAGGTGGAATACAGTGTCAGTCTTATTGCTCTTACCATTCATAGGATGTGGAAGAGACATTTAATTCTTGCACTTACGATCACATGTTTTAGTGTTATCGGATCCCTGTGGTATCATTTTTCTTTACTCCAAGTAAAACTGATTAGCTGTGGAAAGTTTTTTTGCCTTGTGCTAAATGGACTTGGTAAAACAGAACATAACTACTTTTAACGTTGTTTTAGATGGATTTTTAATTTGTAAAGTATGCAACATCTTTTGATCTTCAGAATGTGCACCCTGAATTTTATTCCAAATTATGAAATATATACTGAACAACCAACAACTCTCAGGCCTTTTTGGAAGGAGAACGAGCTACAAAGTATCTTACAAGGGATGCTATCAACGAAGTGCTGCTCAATGCCGCAACTGAGATTACTGGTCGTTATTATGAGCAAGCTTCCAATGTCGTCAGCGTGGTTAGTGTCCGGATGCTGAAATGGCCCTTGAAATATATAACCTTCTGCAATTCATATTTGTTGAATTCTAAACTCCTAACTATCATGATCAGGCTAGGAAAACGGAGACTTCACTCCAGAGAATAAGGCAAGGTGCACAAAGACGAGGCGGAGCAAGTTCAGATGTTTCTGATCACAATGTGTCGGACACTGACAAGATATGCATGCAAATTTTCCTCGACATTCAGGTAAGAACTGGCCTACGTTATCCATGTATGTTGTCAGGCAAACGGCTAAGAAATTATTGACTTAATACAAGATGATTAATGGCGACGTATATGGTTGTCAGGAGTATGGCCGTAACCTTGCTGCCCTCGGTGTTGACGTTTCCAATATTGAGACATACCGTTCCTTGTGGGAATGTGTTGCTCCTCCAGAGAGGAAAAGTGTGATTGATTTATGAAGTTGGGCATTCAGCCCTTCCCGATTTGTAAGTGTACTTTCTTGCTTTCCAAATTCAAAGAATTTTGTTATAATTTGATTAGTTGTGAAGTGGTTATGCTTATTGCAAGAGGTTTATTAATAATAATTTCTTCAAAGATTAAATTAGATTCTTAAAACCACCACGCTTGCTTCTCCACATGCACAAAGTTGAAGCTCATGTACCAAATTCATTGAGAGCAACTTATATGGAATGGGTTCACCGTCACGTGGCATTTCGATTTAGTAATATATTGGCATACGGAGTAAAACTTGCACTTGGCAATACGTTATTGGATAAGCGACTCCACATGGTAGTAAATCTGTTCCTATAAACTTTTTAAAATTGATGAAGGTACCAAATTGAAGCCTCTATTCATGGGCCAAGGGTCTGATGTCCTTCAAACCAACTTATTATAATAATTTTTCCTTTCGGAAAAACAAAAACTTCTTAAACTAATTTTTTTTTTTGATAACGAGGTGATGTGATGATGTAAAATTTTTATTCTTTTTTCGGTCAAACAAGAGAACTTCTATTAAATTAAAACTATTACAAGACCTAAAAAGAGTCAAGGCAAAATGAGAACTGCCACCTACGAAACAGCAGGAGTCCCACACAAGTTTAGGTTCGAAGGTTGCAAAAAACAAACAAAAAACCTAATCTTAAGCAGCATAAATCAGACTCCTGCCGTCGTCACATCCTTGGAGGAAATCAAACTCCGAATTGAGAAAGTAGACACCAGATCTAAGTCCCCTTCTCGAACACTTGTAAAGATATACAAAGAAAGCAAGAAAGTATGTTATGGGTAGAAAGTGAGGCTAAAGGGATATGTAAAATACTTTTAATGTGGCGGAGACTACATAACACTTAGCCTCGATGAGGATCTGGCATATGTCGGTTTGGGGAAGGGAAGTGAGGGACAGAAGTGGATTTGATATCCAATTTTTGATTGGAGCCTGCCAATTCGAGCACATGGTGGGGTGAAGATTGAAAATCATTGCTAAGGAGGAGGGAGGAAGGAAAATTAAAAGCAGAAAGCAGTAAAAGTAGACAAAAAATGTCGAATAAGAGGCATGAAGCCCAAATTTGAGACAAGCTCAGAGGATAGTTGAAACTTGGCTAAAAGAAAAACTGATATAAAACTCCAAGGGAGAACAGAGAATAAAAATGAAGGAAGAAGACTGAAAAAGGGGAAGGAAGAGGAGGTGGGATGCAAGGAGGGGAAGGGGCAGAGGAGATGGGAGGGGAGCAAAAGAGGGAAATGGCAAAGGAGAGGGGAGGGAAGGAGGAGGAAAATGAGGTAGTGGGTTGCCGCCTACCTCGAGCAAGAGCAGGGGGTGGCGGTTGACATACAGAGAGGACAAGTCTCATTTCAAATTTGATGTAAATCATTTACCCATTTCAAGCCTCATTTATTCAGAACAAAAAATAAATTTTCACCTCATCTAATAACAAAAAAAATTAGTGTAGGAAGTCGGTGCCAATAGATTGAGAGAGATTTTTCAATATACTTGGAATCCAAATCGATACGCCACATATTATTATACAAGTGGTGAAATTTTACTTTTTTTCAAGTATTCCTTTAATTATATAATTACATGTGATGTACTGGTCGAGGGGTATTGAAAAATGTCTCATAGTTTGGAGAGATCTTTCATTGTGTGTGAAACAAGGGTGGTACACCACAGGTCACACAAGTGGTGAGATACTTGTGTTAAAAAAATTAACAATTTAAAAAATAAAAAATTTCTCGACTTATATAATTGCAGTGGTGTACCATTTATATTCTGGGCATAATGAATTTTTTTTTCCATAATTTGAAATCATTATTCACAAAATTGAGGCCTAACATGTACCAAAATTGAAATCTCCGTGTACCCAAACCCACATTCATCATCCCAAAAATCAATAGAATTGGTTACTTAATTCCCATGAAATATTACCAAGGAGTTTATTTTACTAGTATATTCAAATCAAACCACTGCTAAAAATCTATCGCATGAAAAATCACTAAGAATAAGATGAATGGACAGCTAGAGAAAATCTCAACCTAATTAAACCCATAAAAACAAAAAAAATTGGCCAAAGCGATTATTTTTCTAATCTCAATTGCGTAAATGATTAGTTTTCAATATGTCGGCAATGTTCATCAACATGACGATCAATATTTGATTTCGATCATTGTAGCAATTGAAATATAAAAAATAATCTATTTGGCCGATTTCCGAAAAATGGATCAATAAATATATACACTCTATATATACACGAGCACTGCAACCGCAATCGCATATTGTCACTGCATCATGATTCTGAACTCTTCAAAACTGATCAAACCATCCCCATTCAAATCAAACCGTTGGATCATCACCTTGCACTCATCAATGGACTTGGACTCACCCAGCTTGCTCAGCATTCTCTTCAAGCTGCTGGGTGTAATAAACCCACACCTCTCCACATCGTACACCTCAAAAGCCTCCCTTAAACCCTTCAATTTCTCCTCCTCTTTCCCTCCTTCCATTAACCCCACAAGATCCTCCAAACCCAGCAACCCGTCTCCGTCCGAGTCCAGCATTTCCACCGCCACCTCCGCCTCATTCTGCAGCAGCTCTCCTCCCATCAACCCTAGCCGGCGCCTCAGCTCCGAAGGCGAAATCTTTCCATCACCATCTTCGTCAAAGTATCTGAAAACACGTTCATATCCTTTGTCACTTTCCATTCACAAGTGATATCTAAAGGGTTCAAACACAAGACCTCAGATGCAAAGATATATGCGCTAAACGATTAATTATACATAAAGTTACGAAAAACCTAACTGAATTCGCTTGCAGTGGAACAATATTATTGCAGCCGTGTAGGCATATATATATCATTTCTGGACCGACTTATTGCCATGTTCTATGTCATGGGCAGAAGTTGCTGTGAGTTTTCTGGACATTAATGCATGAAATGAAACATTCAACAAAGGAGGAAAATATATATAAAAATAAAAAATGGAAAGTAGCTGGGAAAAAAGTGACTCCGCACATAGTCATGTGTGAGGTAAATAGGGAAGAAACGCAGAAGCAGATTTTGCAAAGGAAGAGGGAGAAGTTCAACGATCTAGAAAGAGAGACTAGTAGTTTCATGTCTTTTATAATGGTCAACATCCTCCTGCTTCTGACTTTTTGAGAAAGTGATTATTATTTCAGACACATACGTCTGACTGCGTTGTACACACGCGTATATGACGCGAAATCATTGTGTGCGCATTGCGTGGCATATAGTGTATGAGATATACTCATATGGAATACGATCCTCTCCGTATCATTTTTGTGGTGATCCAGATAATCAATCAATCGTATCCGTTCATCATACATTGTGCGGTTAAAAATTATTTTAAAATTTTAATTTAAAATTGAATATAAATAGTATTTAACGAAAACTGACTGCATAATATACGATGAACAAACACGATTAATTGATCATCGGATCCCCACAAAGAGGATTTGGAAAGGATCATTGCCCTACTCATATTAACAATCTATACCCACAACTTCTAGTTTAGGAGGAAGACGGCGGGAGAGCAATTTGATTATATGGCTTGTCCGACTTTAATATGTGGATATTGTTAGTGGATTTTTATTTTTTTTTAAAGGAAGACAACTCGTGGCAAGTCACATTTATCCACTCTTTCTAGGAGTCGGAAAGACTCACATAGACATCTCACCACAATCAGGCAGACTTACCAGCTTGGAGCCTCAAACTCTGGACTTCCCTTTTTTTTGTATTTTGGGAGCTAGAATCAACGCATTTACCATTGGGTCATTGTAAAGAAAAATTATTGGAGAGACCATCTTTTTAGGCTATAATTATAAGTCACATGATGTGGCGGTTGATCATTTAAAGAATGAATCTCATCATCAACTGCGACATCATATGATTTATAAAATATGATTTAAAATAAAGAAAAACTAACGAAAAGTCCAAAAAAAATTCCTCTTTAATGAAAAGCCATTTTCAAAGGTATAGTGAATAGTATCAGGGAAATGTATAAATGTGATTTTTCATTAAAAGTGAACAGTACTGAGAATATTTTGTTAAACCTCCCTTAAAATAACGGTCTTTCTAGCATCACCCGATTGTATAATATGTGATAAGATGACCCTTTCGACACGCTCGTAAAGAATGAGACCCGTGCATTAGAGATTATCCTAAATGGTAGAGATTCTCGTGTGAAAAACCCATAATGGGATAAGCATGAGAGATCGCAAACTCAAATTTCCTTTTTCTCGTTGATTAAAAAAAAAAAAGTACAGATTGTACATGTCATACAATATTGTGTTTCTTCCACGCGTTGTGATGCAAAATGCAGTTATCATTTATCCAGAATGATCCATAAAGAATACAAGTTTAGTCAAATCCTTCGTGTGAAACCTAAATTATTCTTTGATGACTTGTCAATCATGAACAATTATCTTTCTTATTAAAGTTTGAGTAATATGAAACATGTACATCGACTCAGCATTTGAATTTACATCCGATATTTTTTTTTAATACAAACAATATTTTACATTAAATTTATTGGAACTACAAAGAAATTTTTTTTGAATTTAGGTGCCAAGAGGGAACGCATTACTTTAAACAACCTGGTTAAGTTTATATTTGAAATTTAATCATATGATAGAATCAGAAGAATATATTACAAAATCAACTAAAAGCATTAGAAAATTTTCCTGCATTCACCATTTCATAAAATAAGAACATAAATATTGATCTCTTCTAAAAAAAAGAACATAAATATTGAAAGAAGATATGGTATAACAAACATTTTCATCAAAAACGCTTATTTTAAAAGCACTTCCAAACGAACCCTATAGCGCTAAAGATATCTTCCCACTACAAAATTTCCACCCTGAGCCTTTGCTTGTCCATCTGATTCACTGATATACATGGAGGTTATCAGGGAAATGCTACAATTACCTACTTCACTTTCTCATTTTCAAATCCCTTCGATCTGACAACCATCCACACGTTGAGTCTTGCTGAATTATCATTTGTCTGGCTGTTCCTCGAGCTCTATCGGATTAAATGCTGGTTCTCGGGGATTTTTTTCAGAAGTTCAGGGAACTGTTTTCGCCTCTAGCAATCATTTTGTTGCCAATTCCTCGGACTCAGACAGAGCTCCATCCATTTCATCAAAGTATGGCCAACTCTTTCGACTTCTTTTTCCGCTCTTGCTTTCCTGTTCGTGAAGACATTATTTGATTAGCGCAATGATAAAACAAGCACAAATGGAAGAAGGAACGCGGGCATTAAGGTGTAGGTGGACAAACCTCATATTTCTGAACCAGGGATGCCCACAGAGATTTGCATTGTCCTGGGCTTCGGTTGATCCCATCGGCCAACAAGTTTCTAGATATCTCTTCCCAGAGGGCCATTCTACCCTTCACAACTTGAAATCTGCTACGCAGTTTCCCGCGCATTGTAATAAGCTTCTGAACTTCGTCAGTCTTCCATTTATTGCGTTTCACGGGCTTTGAAAGATTTGGTATTTCACTGCTTTCAGGACCATCTTTCTGTGGATTTTCCTGTTCTGCAACCAGACCATTTTCATCTTCTACTGATTTGTCACCAGTTGATAACCTAACCATTGCGTTCCAAAAATCCTCCGAATCCTCTGAATCAGAAGAAAGCTTCTCTGGCTTGGAACTTGAAGTGGCAGAATCTTCCTCAGGCAGGAGTCCTTCGACTTCGATGCCATCATCTTCAAGTACGGACTCTGATGAGAATCATGAGATGAAAGAATAAAACATACCCAACGTCAATGCCAGAAATCACAACTCCAGGTAAAAAAATATTTAGATACATCAGATTGACATAGAGGTGATAGTCATGGAAAGGGAAAAGCCTACAATACATAATGAAGGGAAAGTTCTTCGATGAATCATGAAAATATCGATAGTTACTGCTAAGAAATACCATTTTACGGTGCAGTGTTACATATAATTACTGAATACATGCATATACATGCTTGCATATGTGCATATAGATGCCGAACATGTTTCTAAAAGGAGTCTATGAAGACACTTGCCCATGTGCATGTGGAGAGAGAGAGAGAGAGAGAGAGAGAGAGAGAGAGAGAGAGAGAGAGAGAGTAAATGACCTTCTGTATCTTGTTGCGAGATGCTCTGCAATGTGTTGTCCTTGCCTTCATCTGCTTGTGTTGTAGTTGACTGACTTGGAAAATGTGTATTGGCCTTGCCATCATCTGCTTGTGTCCTAGTTGACGGACTCTTAATTTGATGTTGATCATATACTTTCCTCAACTGTGACACCTCTGAACCAACATAAGATTTTCCAGATAGTCTTGCACTGACCTCATCAGCATGAACTGCTGCAGGGTTCTCCATGGCAATGGCAATGATGTCTGGCCTTTTACCACTGTACTTTCTTACCAATTTCCTCAATATCTCAGACACTGTTCTTTCCATGTGAGGAAGAGGACAACTTATGGGGCAGCTTGATAGTGCGGCATGGGCGGCTTTGTAGAGTGCATCAATAAGCTTTCCTTTGTCAAGCCATAAACATCGAGTAGTAATTTTTATCTTCCCCTTTATGCTATTTTCAGTTGAACCATTTACGTTTTGAGGTCGTAAGATTTCCATGCTTAAAACCAAGAAAAGAAGAAGATCAGGATGCTATCATATGGAAATTGCCATATTAGGAATATGCATGTGTCACTGATGAATCTATGAAACCTACCTGACCACTATTATGCCATCTAAGGCAATTCTTAGTCTCTCGTCAACACAAAGGTCGCTTGATGTGCCAAATGCTTTATCGCCATCGCTAAACTTCAACTGTAATATAGGACTAGATTATTAGAATTGCTCGATTAACTTATCATAATACACAGATAAAACTTCTTAAGGAACACCAACCTGCAAATTCTCTTTTCCAAGCAATGTGAAACCATTGGAAAGTACTCTTCTGTTTCTTAAATGAGAAACCCCAAGCATTTCCCCGTTTTTTATAACCTGTAACATGAATCTTTTTGAATTATGACCACAGAAGAAAACTTAAGCTACAATTACGCATACTACATATCATTGGATCATATCATCGACCAAGGAATTATCAACAGGATAAGTTCCCTGAGCATAACAAGATAAACAGAGTGACTCACAGTGGTGTGATGAATGCCAGTTGATCTCCCAAGCAATTCATGCTCTTTGAGAAACAAGAGTTCTCCATGTATGGGCAGAAAATGTTGCGGCTTCACAATTTGAAGCACTTCTTCCTTTAAAAGAAAATAAGATTTCCCAGTTAAAATATATAAGATGGAACCAAATGAAAATTGCACATGAAAAGGCATATCAGAATATAAATAATCACTATGGCATTGTAACTTAGTCCTTGAGAAAAGAAAATAAGAAGGTGAAACAAAGAAAGACTACTGTTTTTTTTTTTGTCCCTAAATAAGAAGACGCAACAATGTCATATAAAGTTTATCATCACCGTTGAGAAGATTAGAACAAAATCCTATCATATAAATAAAGTAGGACCTTTTGAAATTGAAATCTTGAAATACAAGACTTACCAATTCTCCACGATACCCATGACCAGAAGTGTGCAGCCCCTCATTCTTACCCATCACTATAGTTGACCCAAGATCTGATATGCGGTTTAACATTTTCATTACCCTAGATTCATTACCAGGAATTACCTATAAGGTAAACAAGGTCAAAATAGCCAAACAGATCAATCTCACCATGCAGCGACAGTAGATATCAGAATTCTGAAAAACAGTAGAAATAACTGGAAAAGATTTCCAAAAGATTTAGCTGATGTTCTGCATGCAACTTCCAGTTTTGGTAATTTCAACTTTGACTACGGACCCATGTGAATTAAACTTTGGAAAGATTTCTTCTTTCTTTCTTTTTTCAATGAAAAGCTAGATTTGTTAACCATGAGTATAGGAAACTTAAAGGGGTATAGAAACTATACGTCAATAAACAAATGAAGTTGAGAGCATAAACATTCTTATTCATCTAAATAAGTTTTAAAGGGGTATAGAAACTATACATCAATAAAAAAACGAAGTTGAGAGCATAAACATTCTTATTCATCTAAATAAGTTTGGTTATGCTGAAAACTCATATAGATATAATTTATATCAAAAATCAACTGGAGAGGCTTATTAAATCAAGTTTTCTTACCTTAGCTGAATACAAAATTATGTCCTCTTTGTTCAGTTTGACGGAATGACTACTTCCGAATGATGCAAGATTCAGAGCAGCACGTGGTTCTGCCTGACACAATAGCATACATCATTTGCCAGAAAAAAGGTCCAGCCAAAGGTTTAACATTATGGAACTGGGCAGCCATAGGAGGGCATCTTGATAAACTTACTTGAGAGCCAGTTGTGACAATCAGCAAATCCTTTGGGGCATAGGAATCAATATCTTCCACTTTCACCTAAATTGACGTAATAATAAATAAGTAAAACTTTACGCTGAGATGAGATCTCGCACTAAAAAGAGGAGAAAAGTGAATAGATGCCATTACTAATATAGAGATCTAAATGATAACCAAGCATAATTCCAATTCCAGCATTAGTCCATCAGGCACCCGTTTCCAAATTCCTAAATATAACAACCGGTATGTTTTCTACTATCTCCCCAAAAAGAATCAGATCGTTTAATTATCCAGACTAGAAGTTTTGAACTAGAAACATTATACTTCTGCATAATCCAAACAAACTTCAGGTCAAAGTGGAAAGAAGAAAACTTGATAGCTTACAACGTAATCGAGTAATAGAGGATACGGCCCCAAATAGAGTTTACTGGCAAGAACTAGTAAAGGACTTTGAGATAGAACTCATTTAGTTGAAATAAGTTGAATGTAAAAATGACGCAAGTCAAATTTTCTATTCACAGTTCATTTATGGCTAAAACAGTTTTCGTCAGCCAAATAGAAGCTGACGCTAGCTTTTACTTCTTTAATTGTACTTCCACGTCACATGAAGCAACACAAGATCTCATATGATAAGGACATGCACGCATACCCAGACTTGATGGAAAAGAGGAAAAATTACGGGATCTTCGTCTACCCATGTAAAAGAGAATTAGACAACAGGCATTATTACCAGGGATGATGGATCAATTGGTGCCTTCCCATCCTTCCAAGCTGCATCAAGATATGTCCTTAAGGACATACCAACAAATACCTAACAGATCATAATATAGCACTTAGAAACATTTTATCTCACACTATACTAAGGTGGAAGGTAATTTAAGGAAAAGAAGCACACTGGATTATGTTGGATAAAGTCATAGGAACCTACCAACTTTCTGCCGGTGAAATCAGCAGCAGCTTTCACGCTTCCAAGTCGGTGTATGTTTGAAGCAAACTGAGTAGTAATAACCCTCCCTTTCGCAGCTGAAATATGCTTCAACAGCGCATCTGCCACAGAAGATTCACTCGTCGTCCTTCCCGGTGAGAGTACGTTTGTAGAGTCACTCATCATCTGACAAAAAATGGGCATTAATTGATACCTTCATCTTTTCCTCCATGAAAAACAGTTTTAAATCTTGACCAAAAATGTGGTTTACAAGATGTTTTTTAATTCTTCAATGTACGAACCATGTGCACAATTCATGTATACCCCATCATTTTGAGGAGATATTTTAGACTCAGAATATATAAATTTTTCCATTAATGGTTAGTAACAAATAACAATATGAATTTCATATTCTTGATTTTAACAGCACAAACAATTAAACCCCTATTTTGTCCCCAAGAAAAATGCCTGTTTCACTACCAAGTGAATCCTAAAGGATAAGAGATCAGAAAATATATCATTACTAGACTCAGTGGCTAACCAATGTTACTCCTTCTTTTGAAAGTTCTTCCAAGGCTTCACGGTCAAAACCTCTACCATCCAATGGTGACTCGTCAATCTGTTTAACAAAATTCATTATTAAGTTTGAGAATTTAATCAAAGAAGAGAAGATGCTATACAGGTGCAAAAATGTTACCTTCCAGTCCCCAGTGTGAAGAATTGTCCCATCAGAACAGCGAAGAACTAATCCACAACAGTCAGGAATAGAATGTGTCACCCGAACAGGCTCAATCTCAAATGGTCCAGCCGTAAATTTCCTCTTTGTTCTAAATGTCCTAAGTCTAGATGGAACAAAGATCCCATGTTCCTTCAGACGTTTTTTGATAAGCTGTTCAAAAGAACAATATCAACTTTTTTGAAAATTACGCTAACACCAAAATTTGAAATCCCCAGGAATTCAAGAGGACAGGCATCCTTCATCACAAAAAGATTCATATACATCGACAATATAAGATGCAGAAACCCTAAAAATAGATGGTTAAAGAATGTACTTTAACATTCCACGGGTGGTCAACATTTTATTTATTTATTTTTTAAACTAGCGTATCCAAGTCTTTGACTCGACTAATCACTAACCCCCCTCCTCTTTTTCCCCGCCTGACCCCACAACATTTGGGGAGCAAGAAACTCTAGCATTTTTGCTAGGTGGGAGAAAGTCGAACCCCAGACCACTTGGGAGCAAACCAAGGACCTGACTGCTAGACCAACAACTCTTAGGTGGTCAGCATTGGAAAACAACATTGTTGAAATTTACATATCGTGAGAGGAACTTTTAGCTGCAGAATTAAAGTTACGCAAGAATTACCTCCATGGTAAAGGATGATGCAAATATTGGTGTATTGGGATCCAAAGCTGGGATCACCTGTTTGGAGAAAAAAATATGTATTAACTAAAATCCATAACCAAACTAATAAACTTCCAGCAGATGTTAATTCAAAAAATTAACTTTTTTAACTAGAACAAACATTTACAGTTTAAATTCGTCTTAACCTAGAAAAGCACTAGAAGTAAAAGAAACAGCAAAAACTACTTTATGGAATCAGTCCTTTGATGATGTTTCTTTCTACAAAGTACAAACATAGAAAATGCAGTAGATTTATAATAAGTATGATATTGAGCCAAAATGGCATTTCCATTGTATCAGAAGGAAACTTTACCCAAGGCAACGCACCAATGTGGTCTTCGTGCCCATGTGTAATAACAATTGCTTCAATTTTGTGGCTCCATTTTTTGATAAATGTGGTATCAGGTATAATCTTTTGGACTCCAAGCTCATCAAAGCTGAAAATACATATAGCATACATAAGCAGAAGAAAAGAGAAGGCAAATAGGGATCACTTTCAGCAGACACTCATAGAAGAAGCAAATACAAATAAGGATCCATTTTTCATGCAAAGCATTTCTTAGTTTTGAATGTATGCAGCAGATTTATCCTTCCATTTATGCTGCTAATACAAAATTTTGTCGATTCTACTTAAATAAACGGAATTCATAACGGTAAAAATGTGGAAAGAAGAAATCTCCTAAGAAAAGAAACCCATACCAGGCAAAAGTACATCTAATTATTACTAAGATACAATCTTTCAGGAGCATAAACAATAGAAAACTAGTCTACTTCACATACTCTGGAAACATGACACCAGCATCAATCAGAATGTAGCGATCATAATTCCCGACCAGCATGCAATTCATCCCAATTTCTCCAAGGCCACCAATTGGTAAAACACGGATTGGCGGGCCCTCTCTCCCTTCATAAAATTGTTCCATCTTTCGTTGAACAGAGTCTTCCATACTTTTCCGAGGCCCTTCCATTCTTCCTGATCTTCTTACATTCGACCTACGTGTTCCTAAATGAATTAAACCAATAAAACAACCATCAATATCATCTAAAAAAATTCGATTATAAGATGGTAAGATGGAGCCACTAGAATATGCAACCTGTAATTATTAACATAACTTCTCATTCGATTTCTTGTCAAAACAATCTATATAAAACATATTCATAAGCTTAATGCACATTATACCCAAGTATGGTCACTAAAAAATCAATTTTTTTTTAAAACAAATTATAATCTTTTTCTCGCAAATAGAATGCCCGAGACGGTGAAAACAACCTACAGAGCAAAACTAAACCCTATTTCGAATTCCAATTAGTTCAAATAACCTGCTTCAAATTCCATAAACCAAACAGAAGAATGAAAACTTTGTTACCCAATTAAACTAAAACATCATTACTAAAAATTATGTTCACTAAATTTCATAATACTTCCCATTTTCCATTTTCTTCAACTTTTCCAACGCAGAAAAGAAAACCCAAATTCTTATTTTAAGCACCTGTAGCAGTGGAAGAGCCCACGGAGCACGAAACGCAGCGGTTCGAGGTTTTCGGCCGCCACAGGAGGCTGTAGGGACAGGGAGAAAGAGCTCCGAGAGCGGCCATTTGGGCCGACGCGCTTTGTTTAAACGGAGCTGGGTAGAGAGAGTGGTAAACAGATAAACCCCCCAAAACCCCTAATTGCATGAGCGTGGAGGTGGACGTTTCGGAGGCCCGAAACGGCGTAACGAAACCCTGGAAATCTGGAGGCTGTTGGGGTTTGCTGAGAAGCGGGAAAGGGGAGGAGGGAGGGAGAGTGCAGAATGGGGAGTGAGGACTTTAGAGGATTTTTGTAGGCTTCTGAATTCTCTCTTATCATTTTTGGAAGGATGAAGGTGGTGAAGCACTCGCACGTGTGAGTGGGTTTTGCTTAAACCATTCCCCCCGCCCCCACCCCCCCAACCCCCACCTACATAGAAGAGGATCTGGTCCGGATTTCTCCCGTTAAAGTTCAAGGATTAAGTGATTCGAACCGTTGAAATTTGATTCAACGACTACAATTATTATAACTTCTAGAGGGGCCCCTGTTTGTAGTCGTTGGATCAAATTTCAACAACATGGATCACTTGATCCTGAACCCAGGATTTTAGAGGATTTTTGTAGGCTTCTGAATTATCTCTCTTATCATTTTTGGAAGGATGAAGGTGATAAAGCACTCGCACGTGTGAGTCTCCCCCCACACAGAAGAGGATTCGATCCGGATCTCTTCCATTAAAGGTCAAGGATCAAGTGATTCGGACCATTGAAATTTGATCAAACAATTACAATTATTATAACTTTTAGAAGGCTCATATTTGTAGCCGTTAGATCAAATTTCAATATCATACATCACTTGATCCTGAACCTTTGATGGGAGAGATCTCGGATTGGATCCTCTCCCCACCCCACACGTGTATAAAATCACACATACTTGTTTAACGCCCTTTTGTTTTTTTCTTTCTCTTATTATTATTACCAATTTTCTTTTAGTAAACCAAAATAAATGAACAAATACAAGTGATATTGGAAAAGAGCAAGTTCCTATGTACAATCGGTCGCATGTCACCTTTATTTCATAAATTTAGGACCAAGATAGGGTTGTTGTTAATCACTCAATTTGTGTGCGTGGCCGCATAACCACTTGGGCTGACAAGCAGGCACTAGAATTTGCCATGGAAGAAGAATTTGAACACTCAATCTCATATGCTCTAAATGCTCTTAATCAATTGAATCACAAATTCCTCCTTAAAAGCAAAAACTAAACTACATAATAACTATTTTGAAGTGTGAATACCGACTCCTTAGTTATTATCTTTGTCACATAGACGTTAGCGGTTGGATTTCAATGTGTCAATTTTTGTGGTGAGTGTTTGAAAATTGAAAGCAAGCATTTTCCAGAAAGCAGGACTTGTACTTGTACAAGCTATTCATATTGATGTAGTGGTAAATTAGTAAATTCACATTGGATGAAAATATCCTTTGTGTCAAAAATTATGAAGGTACAACAACACATGCATCATATGAAATAATCTGATACAATTCTTTTTACGTCCTTGAGATTAAAATTAGTCATCCAAACATGGTACAGTAACCATTGCAGCAGCAACTGCAAGAAATCCCTGAGCGTGGTAATCTTCCGGTGTTGGGAAATAACTCGAGGTCCCCGGTTGCACAAGCAGTTGTCAAATTTGGGCAGCGTGTCCCGGGAACCATGGCAGTCCAGGTTGAAGACACTGTTTTGTTTCTGGAATTGGGACAATAGGTCCCAGAAAGATGCGCCACAGATCTAGTATAATTGTCACCAGCATTGCGGCGCCCAAAGCATCAATGGCCGCTCTAGGCAAGTCCCATGGATCGCCAGGCTTCTCATCGATCCTGTTAACATGAACAAACACGTGTTATGAGCATTCTAAGTGATCCGATATATTTCTGATCAATAATTTGAACCAAAAGGCTGTCTGGTTCTTACCTAAGAAACATGGGAAAGCTAACGATGAAGTAGATCGCATAAAACAAGGAACCAACTGTATACATAGACGCCCGGTCCACAAACTGATAGTAAGGGAACTGCACATGGTCAAAGCAAACATCATTGTAACAGCATCTATTTCACGTAGAAATCAACGAATCATTAAACTACCAGCATTTCAAAGAATGGAATGCATAATTATTTACAAGCTCCATTATATTGCAAGGGTGTCACCAACCAACAGAGATAGCGGATAAGGTATACAGGTCAAATGGAATGCAAAGGATAAGGAAGACTAGAGGAACATGAAGCGACATATATATGAACTACAGCATTCTACCTTATCTAACCTAATTTATTGATAGGCCACCTTTAGAAATTAGTCAAAATGTACAAGTAGTTAGATGAAAGATATCATAAATGTGTTGCAACATACGTTAGAAATAGCTATAGTCTCCAGGTATGCAATGAAATAAGAAAGAGCCAAAATCCAAGCAGCCTCAGCAACCCATTGAACTTGTTCTGGCCATTCAGCAGTAAAATGGCGTAGTCTGCGAAGCGTTATATTTGAGGTGACATGATAAAATAGGAAGCAAACATGTGTCAGGAGGAAGGTAGTGTGCGGTACCTGCACAGAAATAAAAAGTGATTAGAAAAGCTAGGTAGTCTATTGCAGAGCGTTTCAAGATTTCTCGCTTACATTGTTCATTTTCCATGATGGGAAAGTATATGAAGCTCCCAAAACGGTGAAGAAATAGTGGGTCCAAAAGTAATTCCCAACATAGCTAAAAATTATTATCCACACGCTGGCCTGTTACAGAAATCAAAGTTTGGTTCAGGCTAAGCATAAAATTATAATACAGATGAGAATGTCATATTAAACAAAGTGCTAGTGGATCAATTAGTGCAGTAAAGCAGTGAAGAGAAAAGAACCGCTTCAAGGGACAAGAACAAGACTCACATCGGAAAATTTTCATTTATCACATGTTTTGCAACTTGATAAACACATGATGAGTGTTTTTTCCAAGATGTTTGATATCATGCATATAAACACATCATACAAAGTACCAAGAAGAGAAATATCACTGCATTCTGAATAAACGATAAGTCCAGCATAACTGGCTGCAAAAGGTATAGACTTTCCTTGCTTAAAAATATCACCAATAAGACAAAAGCTGATGATCCAAATTATAAGTTCCATTGTTCGATGACCTTGTCCTAATTATGACATATAATGAATTTACCCCAGGAAAACACTTGCCTTGACCCAATAACGATCCTTCCAAGCCAAGTTGCTATCTGCCTGCAATGATACTCGCAAAAAATTAAACAAAAAAAAGAAAAGGTTAGAACATAAACAAACTCTGGCTAATACAATCCATAGTTCCTACTCCATTGCACTAAAAGCTTAATCATACATTGGTTTATCAGCGAATGCATACTTTCTATCTCGTATATTGGATTAAAGTACTACTAACTTCAAAACAGTAATGAAGTTTATACTACAAGGAATATTGGCTCGTTTGGATGTGCTTTAAAATAATTGAAAGCGCTTTTACAGAAAACTTTTTTGGGTTCCAAAAGCACTTGAAGTGCTTCTTGGAAGAAGAACAACCATGATTCACTTGCATTTTTGGTTCCAAAAACATTTTTACCAAAAGCACTTTAAGAAGCACTTTCGAGAGTGGAAATAAAAGGGCTAGTGGAATTGTAATTTTAACCATCATTCGACAATAGGGAAACGAAAATTTTAAACGTTATTCCGGACACCTCATTTTAATTAAGCTGAAAATTGTCCAAAAAAATGAAATTTAAGATGAACTTAGTAAGATTCAAGTAATACCTTCCCGACGAAGAGCATTGGCAACAAAAATGCAGGGACTGCTGAAACCAATCCAATTAGCAAATACTCCAATTCCGTAAAGCTCTGCCGCATACACAGATCAAAATCCAATTACGAAAACTAATTAGCAAAAGAAAATTGACCAATTTCACCCAAAAAAATCAACACTTTTTCACTGCTACGGACTACAAATACATTTCATCAAATAAAGTTTCCATCTTTTCTATTATTTTCTTTGTTATTTTCTCAGTAACCAAACAGATGATACGGAAATCGAACCTCGTAGAGCTTGAAGGGCACGACGATTCCCAAGCAGAGAGTGAGCCAGAAAGGAGTGTAGAGAAGGAAGAAGAGCTCCCCCCATCTCTTGCTTGGATTCGGAGCCAACCATAAACTCGAATAACAATCCGGTTCTTCTTTACCTGCACGCGTTGCCAAACACGGGTTTATCAAAAACCCGGATTAGACTTCCGATACCGCAATTCAAAACCCTAATCAACTGAAGAATTTGAATTCGAGTAGTAGCGAACTTTACCGCCCATTTTGGTATTCGGATCTTCAAAACCGGTGGTTTTTACTCGGATCGGGGCGGAACGTGGAAGCGGTGGGCGGTGCTTTGAGTGTTTCACTGTCTGAGTGACTAGTGAGAGTGAGCTCCGTCGTGATTGCGCCTAGATATTGCTGCTGTTCTGTACTTGTTGTCACTTGTCGTATTGTGCTGAGGTGGCGGAGTTTTTGCTAAAAGGGGTCTGTTGAGTTAGGTATTTACTAATGTACAAGTGACCTTGAAGAAAATAATCTAATTTGACACTGTAACTAGGTCATCAAAATTTGGTGCCAAGAGAAATGTAGTAGTTTTATTTTTTAAGTAAATTGTAGCAATGGTCTTTCAATTTTAATTAAGTTGGAACAATGATCTCTCAATTAAAAATTCATTATCATTGGTCCCTCAACTCATCAAAATATGTAACTATGATATTTTTCATCAACTTCGTCAGAATTTTGTCAAAATGAGTTATGTTCGAAGGCCCATTGCTACAACTAGATTAAAGTTAAGGGACTATTGCTCCAATTGGGTTAAAGTTGATAAACTATTTCTTCAGTTGGATTTTTAGTTGAGGGACTAATTGTAATGAATTTTTAGTTGAGAAACTATAGCTGCACGTTTTGATAAGTTGAGAGACTAATGGTAATAGATTTTAGTTGAAGGATCATTGTTTTAATTGAGTTAAAGTAAATGGATCATTGCTACAATTTACTCTCATCTTTTAAAACAAGTGAATGTAAGTTGTTTGGAGTTGAGTAGGCTAAATAAAGACGTACAACCTTAACAACACCACGTTTTGCCAAAATATACCTCTAAGTAGGACTGGTTCGGTACAGGATTTTGAACCGAAATGAGATCCCGAATCCTAAACCAAATATTTTTGGGGATTTTTCATTATGGGTTTGGGATTTTTTGGATTTGATTTGGGAATTTCGAAATTTTTTTCCAGTTCTACCTCTAAGATATGTTAATGTGGACCAAGCGTTCTTGATTTCATTTCAATTTTCTTCTCAAAGTTTATGAGAACCCAAATTCGAATTCCTATTTCAATTACAATAGATTACTCACATATAAGTTCATTAGTCTATGTTAATTGGATGATGTAACATTAACTTACGTTTTCAGAAGGTGAATTTTCTGGTTAATTTGTTCGTTAAATTTAGACAAGAAATAAAAAAGATATGGTCTTTGTTTTGTTCAAGGGTGCCCACTTTCAACATGAACATGGTAACTAATGTGACAAGCTTTGATAGCATGTACGTAAGTCATTTTTTGTCTGTAGTATTTTGTTTTTGCAAATCTAGTTAACTTTCGACAAGGAGTGTATTTAATTGAGATTTTGAAAAAAAAATAATTTTTTTATAAATTTATGAGTGTATTTTTACTCACCACCCTTAATTTATGAGTGCATTTATTGGTATTTAATCAAGATTTTTTTAATGAATATATTAAAATTCGTAGAAATTTAGGTGCCTACAATTAGGGGATCTTGATTAAAATTAGTAGGATTTTGAGTAAGTTTATAAGGGGATCTTCAATGGGAAAATTCAAATTTGAGATTCAAAAAATCATATTTACATCTCATTCTACATTTTTGACATATGTAAATGAAAGTGGGGATCCAATTTAATTTTCTCTCTTGAATGTAAGTTTAAGTTTTATTTACATCTTCGGGAGAAGATGAATAATTTACATTCGATCATTAGAGAATTTTCCAGCAAAAAAAGATGAAAAATGCTCATTTCAAGGCATTTTGCATCTCCCATTGGAGATACCCTAAAATTTCATACGTATTCAATTAGGAGTTGATTTGAAAAGATTTTAAAAAGTGAAGGATTCCGAAGAATTGGATAGATTTCATAGAGTATTTCAAGCATAACAAATAACAAATACCTCATTTCCCATGAGATTTTGAGGCATCTCACTCAAAATTTTACATAGAATCTATAAATCAATTGAACTCATCAAACTCCATAGATTTATAAATCAATTAAATTCTCTCCAAAATCTCAATTTAAGAATCATTTTTCTTCTTCAGGGGCCCACTTACGTAATTGCTTTGATGTGTCTTTGCTTCATTGGACATAGCCGGCAAATCATTTATTTGCATGTCGACCACTTGTATAACATAGACACATGACACTCTTCACAAGAAAATTCATAAGACGTCACAGTAACAACATTTAAATCCAATCATGAACTCCCACATGGACAAACTAAAACACATGGTAATATTTAATTGGCTTCAAATACGTCACCGTGAGTAACCTTTCAGTGCACACAAAAACATTATCACTGATGTTACTGTTCCCCTCAAATTATAACATATGTATTTTTCTATTAATATTGTAGCCTAAAAATGATACATATCAATCATATCATTCTCTCATATTATAACACCTAATTTTGCACAACAGTGTTTCCAGTGCACATAAAAATTTCTCCCTTCAAACCCCGAAGTGCTATACGAGCAAGACAATCGAAAGGTACGAAATTCTCCAGCTGCCTTTGTCCTTTCCACGCTTTTACGTGCCATGCGTCACCCCTTCCATGCACGCCCACAGACTAAAGCCCTTTGACATGCATTGTGCCTTGCATAATCACAATTCACAACTCTCTATAAAACTCTACATTTCTCTATGCAATTTCAAAACACACACAAAGAGACAGAGACCGAGAGAGGAGAGAGAGATGGGAAGTGGTGGTGGTGAGGCGGTGGTTGTGTGCAGTGACAAGAGTATGGTAGCAGGGATAACTATATGGAACATAGACACAGGGGATCGACTCCTTCACATACCAACCTGCGCTTCTCCTGCTCGTGGTCTTGTGTGCTTGAGAAACCAGGTCCTTGTAGCTGCTCAGGTTCACAAACCAGGCTCCGTGGGCGGCGGGCCATCTCTATGTGGAACTTGAACAAGGTAATTCTCAGAGCTTTTGGACTCGATTTCAACAATGAGAGTTTGTTTGATTTCAGTGATCTTGTACTAGAATAGGAAATGTGAAATGATTTATGCACACCTCTTTTTTTTTTTTTTTTTGGTCCCAACAAACCCTTGTGATTATTGGATTGATAAATCAAAGGAGAATTAAGGGGACATAAAAGAAATAGAGACCAATGAATGTTGGTCAGAGTGGAAGGGGCTCTGGTCACTTAAGCAAGTGGTCTCGGTTTCGAGCCCTTGTGGATGTAGAAAACTTTGTTGGAAGAGGTCTATGCGCCCGACCGTACCTCAAAGGATTAGTACTGAGCTTTGCCTGGGGACACCTTGGGAAACCTAAAAAAAAAAGGAAATAGAGATACGTAGAAGGAGGAACGGGGTGTGAAAATCATTTTCCTAAAAAATTTGATTGTCTTCTCTCGTAAATCTGTGTGTGGATTGATTCCCATGTATACATACATGGATTTGATCATATGAAATTAGGATTTAAATTGGGAAAATCACATTTTTTTAACATCTCAAATCGGTGAACTTGATATATTTTTCTCGGAATTTTAATTGGTACTCTAGAAGAGTAATCCATCACTTCAAAAGAGTCTTTTCAACACTCCCAAAGGGTCATTTTGCACTCCTTCCTCATAAAAACATTAGAGTAATATTGACATGGGTGATGGATTCGTGCAGGACGACAATTTTGGAGTGTTACAGTTCCCTAGTTAACCCTGGGGTTTTGGAAATTGTAATTGATCTCTGTTCAGTTATGTGTAAATGTTGGCCTAATGACGATTAGAGACTCAAGAAAATGCCTGAAAGAGATCAATTTATTAGAATGGATTATATGGTCTATTTAAATACAAATTGTATTCAATCTTACATTCTGTAGTTTGACAAGCTATTTAACTAGAGGGGCTGATCAAAAGAATATCCAAGGTTTTGTACAACCATTGGTGGCTTAATACGTGGATTAACCTCAATAACCATGGTTGTCACCAATAACCTTCAGTTAAGATGATTTACCCCTATAATCTCACCTTGGGGGAGATCATTACATGTTCTTTGTGTTTCAAATTTCAAGATTGCTACGATCTTAGGAAGAAATTATATTACACAAGGAAATTCGGTTATCCTTTGCAATTTTCCTGTACTGATTGATGTCTAGGTTTAAACCGTTGTATTCGATAGATTGCGCACACCTCTGATTCTAAAAATAGGTGTGTGGATAACACCATCCTTTTGAACTAAAAAACGTAAACAATAACATTATTTTCTCGTGCAAATCATATTTTGTTTGTTGTATGCAATATTAGCCTCAGAGGCCTATTCAGAGCTACCCGCTGGAGGCCATTGGGCCACTTTCTTCCACAAAGAATGGTCTATATCTTGCAGTTGGCGCTCTATCTGGAGATCTTTACCTATGGGAATCACTGCCACCAATTCCACCACTTTTTCTTGTTTCGAAATGCTGTGTCATGGTAAATAAGAAAGTCGATAATGTTGGGTCCTGATTGCAATGAGTTGATGCATAGGTTACTAACGGAAAAATGCTCAAAACTTGGCGTGGACATGATAAATCTTTGAGCTGTATGCTGTTTTCGGATGATGGTTCTCTTCTTGTTTCTGGTTCAGATGATGGGATGATATTTGTGTGGAACTTGATTAGGTAACAACTAAACTTTGTATTTTGCCCTCGTCACTTTTTAGATGCTAGAAAAACTCTAGGATAATAAGAATTTAACAGATGCTATTTTTCAATCGTTTGGATGGCAGTTTGCTGGATGTAGAAAATGTTGAAAGCTTTCCGTCACCATTACATTATTCAACGGAGCATAAATCCTCTATAACTGGCTTGTTAACTACATCAGGCATCTCTAGTCCAGTGTTAATATCAAGCTCACTTGATGGCTTTTGCAAGGTCGCAAAACTTGTTTTAGTTCTTGCTCCAGAAAATTGTATCTTTTGATTGATCATCTTCTTACTGAGAGCAAATTATTCTTTTGATTTATGTATCTGTTGTTAGGTTTGGGATCTAGTCTTGGGAAACCTCATGCATACTCAAGTTTATCCACCAGGGATAACTGCAGTTACTCTTCACTCAACGAAGCAGTTAATTTTCTCCGGAAGTATAGATGGAAGAATTTTTGTGAACAAACTCGAAATCGGACTGGTAGAGGATTATTTGGTTGGTGCTGAAGATCAGTCACCTGTGCTAAAAGGACACAAGTAATGTAATTGGTCTTCCAAGTTAATTTTGTTAGATCGCTGGAGATAAACGTCTCCTTTTCTCAACAAAATCTTTTCTGTTATAGTTCATTTATTTTTCAGCATCTTATTAATGTAGTTATAAGTTGCAACTAGATTAATCTCTCTTCTCTCTCTGTAGACATCGAAATTTCAGTAAAACAAATGTTCACCAATGCATTAAAGTTTTGACGTGTCAAGGCATACATGGCATACGTCACGTGTTGTACAAATTGTACACATGACGTGTGACTCAACAAAATAGGAAGAAATACCCTTGAAGGATTAAACAAGTTTTTCTTCTCATTTTGGGCAATGACAAGGCAAGTACATTTCAATCCATTGAGGATCAAAACAAGTTTTTCTTCTCATGTTGGGCAATGACAAGGCAAGCACACTTCAATCCATTACGGATCAAAGCAAGTTTTTCTCATTTGGGCAATGACAAAGCATACACTTTTCAAGTTTAAAATGGTGTTAAGTGGGAAATTAGGCCATAAGTTAGACCACTTCAAGTTTAAAATGGTATTAAGTGGGAAATTAGGCCATAAGTTACACCACTTCAATTTCAATATTGCATTAAGTGGGAAATTAGGCCATAAGTTAAACCACTTCAAGTTTAAAATGGTATTAAGTGGGAAATTAGGCCATAAGTTACACCACTTCAATTTCAATATTGCATTAAGTGGGAAAATTAGGCAATGGTGCTTGGAAAGGAAAAAAATATTTTGTGGTGGTGATTCATTCTCAAAGCCTATAAATAGGCTTCTCCATCAAGGTATCAAGCATCAACCAATTCACAAATACATTTCTCTACTCCCAAATTGGAAGAGAATTCCCCAAATCCTTGAAGCTTTGAAACTCCAAAGCTTCCAACCATCCAAATTCCCAAGAAAAGCCAACACACACCAAAACCAATTCACAAATACATTTCTCTACACACCAAAACCTTGAAGCCTTAAAGTTCTAAAGCTCTCAAGAAAATCCCGAAGGATCAAGAAAGCACTCTTCGTTTCTTCGTCAAATCCTCCTTCAAGATCAAGCCCCAATGGCCCTTGAAGAACTTCCACCAACTCAAGATCAAGCCCCGACGACCCTTGAAGAAAGTGTTCATTGTTCATCGTTCATCATCCGTTCATCCTAAGATCAAGCCCCAACGGCCTTTTGGATCAACAACCTCAACAAATCCACACATCCAATCGTTCTTCAAGATTAAGCCCAAAAGCCCTTGAAGATCCGCTCATCCATCAACCTTCAAGATCAAGCCCAAAAGCCCTTGAAGAAATCCACACAACCATTATTCAAGATCAAGCCCCGACGGCCCTTGAAGAAAGTGTTCATTCGTTCATCCTAAGATCAAGCCCCAACGGCCCTTTGGATCAACAACCTCAACAAATCCACACATCCAATCGTTCTTCAAGATTAAGCCCAAAAGCCCTTGAAGATCCGCTCATCCATCAACCTTCAAGATCAAGCCCAAAAGCCCTTGAAGAAATCCACACAACCATTATTCACGATCAAGCCCCGACGGCCCTTGAAGAAAGTGTTCATCCGTTCATCCTAAAATCAAGCCCCAACGGCCTTTTGGATCAACAACCTCAACAAATCCACACATCCAATCGTTCTTCAAGACTAAGCCCAAAAACCCTTGAAGATCCGCTCATCCATCAACCTTCAAGATCAAGCCCAAAAGCCCTTAAGAAATCCACACAACCATTATTCAAGATCAAGCCCCGACGGCCCTTGAAGAAAGTGTTCATCCGTTCATCCTAAGCATAAGCCCCCAACGGCCCTTTGGATCAACAACCTCAACAAATCCACACATCCAATCGTTCTTCAAGATTAAGCCCAAAAGCCCTTGAAGATCCGCTCATCCATCAACCTTCAAAATCAAGCCCAAAAGCCCTTGAAGAAATCCACACAACCATTATTCAAGATCAAGCCCCGACGGCCCTTGAAGAAAGTGTTCATCGTTCATCCTAAGATCAAGCCCCAACGGCCCCTTGGATCAACAGCACAAACAAATCCACACATCCAATCGTTCTTCAAGACTAAGCCCAAAAGCCCTTGAAGATCTGCTCATCCATCAACCTTCAAGATCAAGCCCAAAAGCCCTTGAAGAAATCCATACACCCATTCTTCAAGATCAAGCCCAACGCCCCTTGAAGATCCGTTCATCAACTGTTCATCCTTAGATCAAGCCCCGACGGCCCTTTGGATCAACAACTCATCCACAAACCTACACCCTACGAAGATAGAATCAGAGGACCAAATTTGAGAGAGATCGTAACCCCAAAATTATAAACACAAAAATATTATTTTGTACACGTTATTCTGGTTTCTTGTTTCAAGGAATCTTTCGTGTTCACACTCTCGTTTCAAATCTGAGAAGAAGAAAAAAAAAATACTACTAGACTATAACAAAATAAGAGCTATATTCATTTTTCCATATTATAGTTTGCTTACATACCTATAATTCCTGCAGCGGATCTGTTACCACATTAACCTTCAGCAAATCTGGTCTGATATCCGCATCTGAAGACTGCACCATCTGCATTTGGGATATCAGCAGTTGTGAAATCATCCGAAGATTCAACCATCAGAAAGGTAACCTTTGCTTATAGTCTTCCTTTCTGTTTTTTTGTTTTCAGTTCTCTTTCTTGAGAGGGTTGAGTCTGCCAACTTTTATTTTTCGTGGTATATAGGCATGCATAAATGTCATTGTTCGCGAGTCTACACGCCAGTTGCATAATCTTATTATATGCATTAGGCTGTATGCCCTTCCCATCAGGGTTCGAGCAATGCTCAACTCTTGAAGGGGGAGTTTTCAATGGCTTTGTTAGGTTTTGTTTGTAATGTTATGTTAGCCAGTTGTTTTAAACAAGAATCTAATTGTGGTTCTACTTCTAATTTATTTATGTTTTAGGTAAGGTAAATTAGCAAAAAAAATGAGAATATTATTTGTATTACTCTGAATATTGAAACATTATGTGCCTACTGTTTAATTTTTACAAAGTTAATGTATCTACCAAAGAGAAGATGTCTAACAATGAAAAACGAATTAAATGTTGTTGACCAAAAAGAGAAAAAAAAAAAAATTAAATGTCATCCACTAATCAAAATACACTTTGGGTTTGGGAACTGTTTTTAAACAACTAAAATCACTTTTAAAGAAAGTGTTATTGCGTTTAGGAAACACTAGTTTTGTGTTTTTGCATGAAGTACTTCAAGTGTTTTTTCAGAATTAATGTGCATTTTTACTAGAAATTGGTTTCAAAAACATTTTCTGTAAAGCATTTTTAGTCATTTAAAAACACTTTCCAAACCAGCCATTTATCTATTTCTTCCATCTAATTTTGAAATCCTACAGTTTCATTCTAATGAAATAGATGTCAACCATGTCATACTTGTGAAATTATTTATTATTTTACTAATTTAAGAAAACAGAAAGTATATTACTCATCCCCACAAATGCATTTTTTATTGTTTTACTAATTTATAAAACCATATTTTTTTAATTGTTTTGCTTTTATACTAATTTATTTTTGTACAAATTTCAGACCGAAAGAAGACCAAAATAAAAATAAAAAGTAAATTGAGATTATTGCACAGTTTTTGTTTTTTGTTGCAAGGTTTTGGTGTGGCTCTGGTGCAAAAATTTGTATGATCTTTGGGTTGATTAAAAATGAAAAAGAGAATAAACAAAACTAGGACCACTTTAAACGTTGGGTTAGTACTGCAAAAACTGTTTTGCACCTTTGGTGAACAGAAATTGGGTCAGACAAAAAACAGAAACTAAACAGCCCAAATCAGCCCGTAATACAACCGCCATTGAAGCACAGCAATCTTGCTCCGTGCACGGCCATCCTCCCCAGCAGTGGATCCATCCAACCGACTCCCCAGAAGTGGCGGAAGAGAAAGCCGCAACGCTCCTCCATCGAGCAGCAAATGGATCTGAGTCACAGAGTGTAAAAACTTGTGGTCTGAACCACAGTTTAAAAGAAACCAGTGGGAAAGAGATCCCACCAGCAAGTCAGGTCCAGAGATTTTTGAGACCCTAGACGACGTTAAAAATGTGTCATTACTTCATGTAAAAAAATTATTTGTTTTCACATGTAAGACATCAATAAAATTATATTTAGAAAAACACTTCAAACTCAATAATTTAGAAACACAGAATAACTAATTTATTTTATATCGAGAGAAGAAAACTAAAAAACTTTGGGCTTACAAGTAGATAGATTATGAGTTTTGTTTTCCATCTAAACTTTTAAAGTGTTTTTGTATAAATCGTGAGGTATTTTTTCTTATTTACTAACCTCGTCAATATAAGACTAAAAAAATAATAATGTTTTTGAGTCTTTAAAAATATGTATAAGTAATGAATGAACACTAAGTTAAACCTTTTGATGTCATGTAATATTATTTGCAAATTTGGTCTAAAAATTTAGTCTATGCGTTACTCTTTGTTGAAGATTAGACTTGATTGGAACGGATGTTTAAAAATAACAACCCACATAACTACTAGCTAGTAAATAAATTAACAACCAAACAAAAATTTGTAAAAATTGAAAAAAAATAAACATGCACATAACATTTCGAACTTAGGACGTCTCGTTAATTTTAAACAGCCATTGCTTCTAATTAAACTTCTTGATCTTTTAGCCAAATTTTATAAATTTATACAATTATGAAAAGAAATTTGTAAAAATTAGAATGTAAATAAGCACCCATGGTGTTTTGAACCTAAGACCTTCTCATTTCATTAATTTTGAACAACAAAAGCACTAGTTCTGATTAAATTTCTTAGTCACTAAACCAAATTTTATAAATTTATACTCTTATAAAAACATATATAAATATATTACCCTAATAATTTTGTTGCCCCCAACTTTTTTGAACCTCGGACGGTTGTCCTGCCGGCATTGGGCCTGGGCCGGCCCTGCCACCAATAATAATGTCAAAAAAGTCGTACACATGGGAGAGAAGGTACTCTAATGAAGGGATAAAGGGAACTCTCACGAAAGGAGAGGATGATGGTTTGCCTATAAATGTGTGGGTTTTGTTTAGTTGTTATTAATAGGGGTGGTTCGGTATGGGATCCCATACCGAAACCCTTGTCCCGATTCCCAAACCGAAATTTTTGGGAATCCCAAATTCAATACCAATCCCAAACCAAATTTTCGGGAATCCCAATTTTCGGGAATCCCGAAATAATTTCGGGATTTCGGGACAAATCGGGAATCCCGAAATGTTTTTGGGCTTTTGGACTAAAATTTGACATATTATGTTTTTGGGCTAAAATTAAGTTTCAATCTACCCACTACCCATTTGTGCACAAAGTTTCAATAATAACAAAGTTTCAATTTGCCCACTACACATGCATCATGCATGCAATAAAAATAAATTATGTACCAAACCCAAAACCAAAAATAATAGTTACAAGCCAAGGTTTTAAAATAAATAAAGTAACAAACTCAAAAGCAAAAATAATAGTTACAGGCCAAGGTTTTAAAATAAATAAAGTAACAAACCCAAAATCAAAAAAATTAGTTATGAGCCAAAGTTTCAATAATTAAGTTACAAACCAAAAGCTAAAAAGCAAAGCTTAAAGTCTATAAATATTGTTGGCCTCTTCGGCCCCTTCGTCCCCTTGATCTTATTGATGCTTGTGTTTGCTCCCTTCTTGTTGGTACTTGTACTCTTCCCCTTGATGTTGATGGTTGAGCCCTTCCTCTTGCAATGGGTGGAGGTGGAGGTGGAGGTGGAGGTGGAGGTGGTCGAGGAGGTCGCCGTGCCTAAAACAATAAACCACAAATCATTTAAAATGAATTATAGTCTAATAGATAATAAATACTAAGAAAATAAAAGAGGAAATTAAATACTAAGAAAATAAAAGAAGAAAATAAATACTAAGAAAATAATTCTCTTATAATTAAAAAATAATATATATATATATATATAATATTTATTTATATTCGGTATGGGAATACCGAAAAAATGGAGATGTAATACCGAATCCCATACCGAAAATTTCGGTTTGGTTCGGGATGACATACCGAAATTTTCGGGAATTTTGGTTTGGGATTTTTTTGGTTTGGGATCGGGATTTTTTCGGTTTGGTTTTGGATTTTTGGGATTTTTTTCCAGCCCTAGTTATTAATATTTCAAGAACCCTAGTTACCAAACTCCTAATATACTGGTGGTCCACATAAAAAATATCTCACTTAATTTCTAGAAAAAAAAAAGGTTACCATTTTCTCAGTTTGTTAATTGTTTGTTGTTGTTGACCACAAAAATATATATAGAAAAATAGTGTTTAATCTTGTTTAATTAGTTGGTTTCTTGTTTTCTTGTTCATGGCTAGACAAGAAGAGGTCCTATAAAGATGGGTTAAGTTTCATTAATCTGACAAGAAATATTGATTAAAGATTAAGATTAGGGTTTTTGTTTTGGAGGTCATGGAGTTCTTACCACCATGGTTAAGGATCTTACAAGGGATGTGTGCCATTGCTTTTATTATTGCCTCTTTGTCACAAGGTTTGTAAGTTCTAACTATAAAATTAACTTCAATATCTTAAATCTTAAAATTTCTCTTGATAATTATTTTTTGCTTTGTTTGCTCACCATATTGCATCAACAACTAAGACAAATTACAATTGTGGAACAGTTCTTCATATGATAATATGTTGAGGCACGAATTTTCCAATCGATAAAACATGTCTTCGGGTTTTTTTTTCTTCTCTATTTTTAAGCTACATCTCAAACATGAAAAAAGGAATAAAATTTATAGAAACCTTCATCTTAATCCTTAGCAAAGATGACTTTTAGATTAAAACCATTAGTAAGGTCAAAATTTAATTTTGCTCCCTTGATACATTAATAACCTCATTTATTAATTATATTTTTATTTTTTAATTATTTCTCTTTTTCTTCCTAGTTTCTAATGTATTAATTTTATTTCATTATAATTTTCATTTTCATTTCATTTATCGTAATATATTTTGTTGTAAACATTTAGATAAACCAATTTTTGTTATTCAATATATTTTGATGTACTTTGTCTTCTTCATTTAGGTAAATTAAATTCATTATAATACATTTCAGTGCATAGATTTAGGTACACACATTTCGATATAAATATTTAGGTACATTAATTCAATATAATACATTACGGTGCATACATTTCGGTACACACATTTAGTTATATTAATTTAATATAATACATTTCGATGCATATATTTTGGTACATACATTTTGGTACTAACATTTAAATACATTAGTTCAATATTATACATTTCGGTATTAACATTTAGATACATTAATTGAGTCTTTCAAGTTTGAAGAATATTAAATAAAATTAATAAATTAAAAAAAAATCTTTTTTGGTCAAAAAATAAATTAAAATTTGTATATTAATAAATTTAAATATTTAATGGGAAACATTAATTGAAATGCATATTAATTATTTTGAATTAAGGACACATCAAAGGATTATAATCAATATGTAATCTAATATCAGGTTTATTTTAAATTTCAATCTTTTGAAGGATAAAAGTTAAAAAAATCCAATAAATTTAAGTGCATACGTTGATGCAGCTGATGTGAATGCTGAGAACGAGTTTCAGCCATTGCAAAATGCATCAAACCCTAAAGAACTAAAAGTGAAGAGGTCCGACTTCCCTAGTGATTTCGTGTTCGGAGTCACCACTGCTGCTGCACAAATGGAAGGATCTGCAAAAGAAGCAGGAAGAGGACCAAGTGTTTGGGACTACTACGTTGAGAAATTCCCAGGTTTATATATATATATCAGCTGCTAAGACATATATATTATAATGCATGCATTAACTTTTCTTAGTTTCTTATGTTCGTTATGTTTTGTTTATGATTTTTTTGTTTACCTTCAGAACGGATTGCAGACCACACTAACATGTTTACAGCCATCGATTCATACAAGCGATACAAGGTGCATATCGAGCTAGCAATAATTAAGTTTCTCTCGTCTTTGGCATAAATCTTAAACCAAATATTTGTAATTGTAGGAAGAAGTGAAGGGTCTCAAGGACCTTGGAGTTGATTTTCACAGATTTTCCATCTCTTGGACCAGGATTCTTCCTAGTAATCAGTTTTACCTAGTTCTTTTTTTTCTTTTCCAGTTCTGCTAATAAGTGGTTCCGCTAATCTGTGAATTAAAATTGAAGGTTTTATGTTTAATCTCTGCTAAACTCTTGCTTTATGTTTGAAACTCTCAATCTGTAGAGGGAACCTTGAGTGGTGGAGTAAACCAAGAGGGTATCGATCACTACAACAACTTCATCGATGAACTAATCAAGAATGGTAAGAATATGTTCAAGCCCTTTATATTACGACAATAATTGATCTTGTATATATTATACATAAGTTTGTTGAAATCTATATATCCAGAAAGATCTCGTAGGCTTCCGTAATCTCGTGAGCATCTCAGTTGAACTTTGTTTATGTTGTACTAATTTGTTCCACATCGACCAGCTCAAAGTAGAAACAACGCTTTATTTTCCAAATATTTTATTTTTCATTCTTTGTGTACAAGTTTGACAAATCCACTCTATAGAAATTTGGCAAATCCACTTCACATAAAATACAATTTTCAAACATTCATGCGGTCGTATTCACAGAAAGTTCTTTAATGTGATGAGTGTTATAATATGGATGGATGATAAATTTACAGTATAAAATTAATAATGGACACACATGAGTTGGACTCTAACATCACAAGGTGGGGTTAACTGTCACACTGAAGAGGTTCTAATATATCACCATATGTTTTAATGCAGACATCACACCATTTGTGACGATACTGCACTTTGATCCACCACAAGCTTTGACAGACAAGTACGGCGGCATTCTCAATCGCTCCTTCGTGTAAGCACCTTCTAAATTACATCCATTTCATTTCTCATAGTTTAGGATAACATACCATTTAGTCATTGACCATAAATTCTGATATTTTCCTTGTCACTTTTTCTTTTCAGGAAAGATTTCAAAGATTACAGTAAACTTTGTTTTAAACTTTATGGAGATAGGGTGAAAAATTGGATTACAATCAACGAGCCATGGATTATGGCGAAGATGGGGTACGACAAAGGCGTTGGTCCACCCGGCAGGTGTTCAGTTCAAACTGTATTTCCGTGCACAAATGGTGGTAATTCAGCCACAGAACCTTACATTGTGTCACACCACCTTCTCCTCGCCCATGCTTCCGCCGTTAAGCTTTACCGAAAGAAATTTCAGGTGAAACGCTCATACCGAATCTGCTGAAATAAAGAAGCTTTGTCTTTTGCATATCTCAAATAAATGAGATTAAATTTTTTTTTCTTGGTTAATATTATTTTTTAGGAAAAGCAAGGCGGACAAATTGGAATTTGTCTAGTAGGGCAATTTGTCAAGCCTTATTCGAGTTCGGTAGAAGACAAAGCTGCAGCAAAAAGAATAATAGACTTTGAACTTGGATGGTTAGTATATATATGTGTGTGTATAACTGTATATATATCCCTAAATTTAATTACTTGTTTCATTGGTATAAGAATTCTTATTGCTGTATATGGTGTTCTTATTAAGGTTCATGGAACCATTAGTGTATGGATCTTATCCAAAGAGTATGAGACGATTGGTCAAGGACAGGCTACCACATTTCACTGAGAAAGAGAAGAAGATGATCAAGGGATCCTTAGATTTTGTCGGCATCAACTATTACAGCACGAGATATGGTAGAAACAACCCAGCAGATCCACAAACACCAATCTCCTATAGCAATGATCCTTTAGCTTTGGCGTCGATTACTAGTAAACTTCATAATATCTCACCATTACTTCTTTTCTGTGTGCGCACATGTGTTTTTGTGTCAATAAGTCAATGAGAATTTTTAAAACTTATACGGTTTTCTTATGTTGTGATTGTTGTAGATGCAAATGGAACCCAAATTGGTCCTCAGGTGCACATAACTTTTGACTTGCGAAGTTGTGATATTTATTAATTGAGCCAATGGATGACATGCATATATAATTTTGTACTATGTAGTTTAATTTCCATCTTTCTATATAGGGAATTGTTATTAGCACTCCAAAAATCTCATTTGGCACTCCAAACATTCCATAATTAGAAAGAAAAATACACTTGTGAGGAGTGTAAAATGAGATTTTTGGAGTGTTAATAACAATTCCCTCTATATATAGTAAAACTAAGTTCTTTTAATTGTGTAGGCTGGAGGCAGTCGGTTCGTCTACAGTTACCCTCAAGGCCTACAACAACTTCTAAAGTTTATGAAAAAGAAGTACCGGCACCCTAAAATCTACATTGCTGAAAATGGAATAACTGAGGCAAAGGACGATAAACTAAGACTTAGTGACGCACTTAAGGATCCACATAGAATTCAATCCATTCTTCGCCATTTGTACTGGATCAAGAAGGCAATAAAGTAAGTCACTGCAATCTATGTTTACAAGTTTGAGGATGCATGGAGTATGCATTTACTTATGTTGTTTTTGTTTTTGCAGGAGTGGTGTGAATGTCAAAGGATATTTCCACTACACTTTATCTGATAATTTTGAATGGGGAGAAGGCTATATCCCAAGATTCGGGCTTTACTATGTCGACTACAAAGACAATCTCAAGCGTATTCCAAAAGAGTCTGCTAAGTGGCTCCCTAAGTTCCTAAAGGGCGAGGCTTGACGTACTCAGGTTTCGATATAAACTCCAGATGGTTGATCAAGCTCGTCTACTTTCTTGCACACAATTGCAGAAAACTGTAAATTAAGAGTGGTAACATATGTACTATATGTGCCTTGAATGTTGAGTTTTATAGGCTTGTAATTTCTGTGGGAATGCCATGTACTTTTAATATACTTGTTATATTGCAAGCAAAACAATCTTACATCAACTTCTTTGATTGTCCTCTTATTAGTTAAAGAATCATTTTTTCAAGAGAGTTGAAGGGTTTCTTACACTCAATGAAACAAGTGAAGTAATTGTATCTCCCATTGCAAGGAGGCAGGAGTTTCCTACTATCCTATTTTCTCTCTTTTCTGCTATTAACAATTGGCTGCAATGAAGGGGATTAGTCTGTAACCAATGTGCGGTGGAACATCCTATACTCGTGCACAATTTTTTGATGACAAAACAAAACGAAAAAACTGAGAGGGAGGGGTGCAAAATACCCAAAGCCCATTTAGTAGAAATTCGTAAGCAATGTCCATCTGCTAGAAACCTTTCCTTATTTTTGGGATCCTAGATCCACTTTTCATGAATGTTGAATTCCTAGATATGATGTATCGTATGAGGTTCAAAACTTGCAACTTCATCCTAGATATGATGTATCATATAAGGTTCAAAACTTGCAACTTTTTTTTTCTTTTCTGAAATACTTTTTTCATGAAATACTCCTACAAACAATCACAAATATTTTTGCAGACAAAAAAAACCAAGCACAATTATTTTATTACGGTGTAAATGAATATTTTGTGTCATTTCAACTTCTCACAATGATAAATTATCTATTTAAAGTGGGTTGTACAAATGCAATCACGTCCAATTTTAAATTCTTCATCTACTAAGAATCCATCCATACATTAATTTTAATTACCTAACCCATCGATTGAAGTGTTATAAACAACAAACAAAGTATCTATGAGTAAATGGCACGTTTATGGCATTAAGGTAAATCACAAGTGCAACAACAACCATCGACATGACAATTACCTTTAGAAGGCTTACCACAGTTTCTACAACCATATGTGATGTTCGAAGTCTAAATCGTTTGGTGATGTGTATCCTACCTGGTGAAACTATTTAACCTCTACACGAATATCACTTTCATTGTTTCAATCACAAAACTATAACTTTTGCCTACATAACCACGTAATAGTTGGAATTTGTGCGTCCAAATCAGGTAGACATGAGGCAAGGCCGGTCTTGAGATTTTGGGGCCTGTGCGAGACCCCTAAAAATGTATATAATTTTGGTTGGTATGTTTACTTTTACATTTTAATTATTATGATTATGCATAAACTGAGATAAAGAAAAAAAATTGGTGTAGTGGTTAGGTACCTCTTTGTATATCCCTATGTTTCTAGGTTCGAAGCTCCTTATTTTTATATACCAAAAAAAAAAAATTAAATTAAATTAAAGCCCTTAAAAGGTGTAACATTTGGTTGCTAGTTTTTTTTTACATATTAGTTTTTATTATTATATATAAATTGAGATAGTGTTAAAAAAGGAAAAAAAAATCTTGGTGTGGTGGCTAGTATCTGTTTACATCCCTATGTTTTTGAGTTCGAAACCCATGCTTTTAAGTACCAACAAAAATTAAAATAAAACATAAAATCATGCTTTTAAATGTCAAAAATATTAAAATAAAATATGAAACATGCTTTTAAAAAAAATTAAACAAAACACAAATCAATGCTTTTAAATACCAAAAAAATAAAAATTTTCTTTTACATTTTAGTTTTTATTATTATATATAAATTGAGATAGTGTTAAAAAAGAAAAAAAAAAAAAAGACTTGGTGTGGTGGCTAGGTATCTATTTACATCCCTATGTTTTTGAGTTCAAAACCCATGCTTTTAAGGACCAACAAAAATTAAAATAAAACGCAAAAGCATGCTTTTAAATACCAAAAATATTAAAATAAAATACAAAACATGCTTTTATTACCAAAAAGAAATTAAAATAAAACAAAAAACTATGTTTTTAAATACCAAAAAAATAAATAAAATACAAAACATGCTTTTAAATACCAAAAAGAAATTAAAATAAAACGCAAAACCAGGCTTTTAAATACCAAAAAAAAATAAAATAAAATACTAAAGAAAAGCCGCTTGGTGGTGCAGTGATAAGACGCTCAGGACAAAGAGACTGAATGAACAATTTGATATATAGGTGCAGATTTAATCTATATATTATACATAAAGGAAAAATAAAATCATAAATCGGGAGGCTTGCGAATTGTTGGCCCTGTGTACACTAGTACAAAAACATGTTTGCGCGACGAAAACTTGCCCGACGCAGCTAAATGCGTCGCGCAAAGTATGTTTGCGTGACGTTAAACACAAAACGTCGCGCAAATGGCCTTTGCGCGACTGCACTTTGCGTGACGAAGATTGGCCTGATCCACGTGTTAGTAACTAACAAGCTAAATTTTTTCAATTCCATGTGTTAGTAAACAAATAGATTGGCAAGTCGAGAATTGTATTTTTGAACTTTAATCTTTTAAGACGATTAAAATTTAATAAAAATCTAGTGTCAGATTGTATATTGATTTTAGTCTCTTAATGTGTACTGAATTCAAACTCATATTTTATTTTTGTTTTATAGATATCTTATTTAATGTCATTGCATTAAATTTTAAATTTATTATTATACACATTTTAATTCATTAATTTTATTTAACTTCCTCTAATTAGTGTACCTAAACGTCCATATCATAATATATTTCACTAAATTAGTGTACTGAAATATCCGTATCTAAATATATTGTAGTGAACTAGTGTACTGAAATATATTGGTAAACGTCCATATCATAATATATTTCACTAAATTAGTGTACTGAAATATCCGTACCTAAACGTCCATCAAAATGGTAGATTTACTAACACTTAGAGTTTATTAATACTTTCATTAAGTATAACATAAGATTTTGTGGTATCCACTTGTGTATAACATAAGATTGCATATGCTTAAAGCCAAGTAGATGGACGAAATTGAAGACCAAAGGAGACAATCCCCTTATGCCGTGCCAACCACACACCATTCCATCCATTCATTCAGCCACAAGCAACACCACACACCATTACAATCCCCTTTTGACGGTTAATTTAAGCGGACCTAATTAACCCGGGGTGTTGAGTTTCATAATTTATCGAAAGACCAACTGAAAATCATCTTGTATGCAAGTGTAACATGTGTGGAGAATAACCCCTTAGCTATTCCATCATCCATTGATCCATCAAATTCGTTTTACAATCTGTTTTGTTTCCAAGTTTCTGTTTTAATTTCAAATTCATCCAAAAACCAATCCCCGAATTTCAATTTTCTTTTATACTAACATGTTGTTGATGATTCAGGCACCCACTCTTGAATTTAAACTATTACCGGATCATTTCAAGTATCACCGTCCATTCAAAGATAAATTCCATGCCGTTTGATTAAATAAAAAATAAATAAAAAAAAATAAAAACATGGCAGAATGATGGAGCCTTCACAAAGGAGGTTTACGTGAAGCCCCACTACGAGGCATCGGAGCGGGAGGCATTGGAGCGGGAGGCATCAAAGCGGGAGGCATCGAAGATAGACCATTCGAGGCCTCGATACTTGGTGGAACGCTAGATGACCCAGGAAAAAGGTGCCTCTGGAGATAAGCCGCAAGCCTTTGACGGTCACTTTGAATCCGACCTTCAGATTCTTATAGCTCATCAAGCTTCCTCTTCATGCCCGTCGAATAATTGTTTGCAAGCACGTGCAAACTTCTATTCTCGTGCTTAAGCTGTTTGATCTCTTGCTTGAGACTTTCCACCTCTGCCATCAACGATTCAACCTGACGGGAGCAAGCAAGTAGGCGTTGGCCCATGTTGGACACAGAGCCTGCACACTGAACACTGAGAGCGAGGGACTCTTGAACGGCCAACTCATCGGACTGTCCTGAAAGCAGCCTACTATCTTTAGGAGTGAGGAGGTTCCTAGCTACTATCGTAGCTATTGTTGCATCCGTCATCATGGAGTCTTCACCTGTAAGAGGGCCATTAGAAGATAAAAAAGAAGGGCGCCATACATTACCTTGACGGGGCGCAACCGGATCGCTGATGAGACTCAAATCTAAGCAAAGGTTAGATGGGTTAGCTATTTTTCAAAGGTGTTCAAAGAGAAGGGTTGGATGAAGTAAAATCTAAAAGGGCCGGAGACGATTTTCAAAGATGGGCAATCTTCAAAGTGTGCATGTTGGAGGTGATCGATACCTCTATAAAAAGTCAAGGCGACACGACCACCGATTCAAAAAGCCGGAATTTCCTGCGTAAAGTTCGGCGACGCTCTCTCGGCTTTCCAGAAAACGCGTGCAACTTTGTCAAAAGATCTCTGACAGAGCCGCATCCGCACTACTACGTGTCGTTCAGAAATCGAAGAGGCGTTTGTTCAGAAATCGAAGAGGCGCTAGCTTAGAAATCGAAGAGTCATTCGTTCAGAAATCGAAGAGGCATTCGTTCAGAAATCGAAGAGTCAGCACTCTTTTTCAAAAAGCCGGATTTGCTGGATCAAAATTTTTGTCGACAATGGTAAAAGAACAGTACCACCACTTGCTATTGGGAAATCCCTATATATGTCGACCTTCATCTTTTATGGCAAGGCAGACCTGAAGAAAATGCCCAACTCTTCCTCACCTCTGAGGGTGCACTCCCAGCAAAGCCTATCGAATTACTCAATTTTTTCTTCTTCCCCAAAGAAGATACCAGATGCCTGGAGTACAGATGACCCAGGAGGAAACGGTAGATCGAAGCATGTGGAGACAAGCACAACAAATACATGTGCTGATTCATTCACCGCTTCTTCAAAAGCAAAGGTATCTCATATCATCAAGGTCAAAAGCAAAAGTATCTCATATCATGCTCTTTCCCTGTCTTTTTCTTTGTCCTTGTTCTTACTCGCATGACAAAGTGAAAGAAGCAATCAGCTGGCACTTGGAGTCAGTCTTCCGATCTGGAACCGACTGCTTGTAATCTATTCCCTGGTTGCTTACCTAGCTTTGCTCTCGAGTAGTCATCTTCAACGGTTGATACACTTCCAGAGAAGGGACCACTTCTGCAAAGGGGAGCAAGTAAGGCAAGTGAAAATGATACATTGAAGCATGTGGAGACAAGCAACAACTGCATATGCTGAGTTATCCTCTAACCCTCTTCAATACGAATTAGAGAGATTGAACAAAGAAACAGATAAAAAGAGTAAGCTCAGACCTTCGGGGGAGACCAAAAGAATCTTCCAGCCCAGTTCAAGAGTAGCCTGTGGAAAATCAACGATTGGAGGAAACCAAAAGAATCTTCCAGCCCAGTTCACGAGTAAGCATGTGGAATCACCAAGATCAAGCCTCAATGCAATCACCAAGGAGAAGATGAAATTTACACTCCATATAAGGTCAAGGAGTGTAGCTGTAAAAAATCATCAAAATCGGCGTTAAAACTATCGTTAAATCGTTATTTTTCCTATTTTTGGCGTATGCGATCTCGAAGCATATACAAACAAGTTTGACGGTTGGATCGTTGAAACTAGTTTCGTACAATGTGTTTCCCATCAAGTGCAATGGTATATGTATTTACTAAGTAGATTTTAATTTATTTATTTCGTGCTTATAACACTTAAGAAATTGAATGATATATATGTAAAAAAAATTATTATGGGTTTTTTTAGAATAATATATTATTGTGGGGTTTATGTGAAATAAAAATTGAACTTGAAAGGAGTAAAGTCACATTTTTGGTAATTTTTTTAATACTTTAAAAAAAAATAAAAAAACCTTGCGCGACGCTTTAATCGTGGCGCAAAACCACTTTGTGTGACGTCGAATTGTATACCTACGTCACGCGAATTGATAATTTTGGCGGTCCATAGCGAAAAATAGGCGCTTTTTTTCAATTTTTCCAAGCGAAAAATAGGTATGTAGCCTTATTATTACACCTTATCTTATCTCCTGTTGATACGAATTTTGTTGGTTTTTCGATTTTATCAGGGTCCCTTTTTTTAACGTCTGGCGTTCGTTGGTGAGTTTTTCTACTTTTTTAGTACTTTTTTGCAGATATAGCCTACAAATGTTGTCCCGAAGGTTGGACATAATCATTACTTCCTATTACAATTATTAAAGTTAATTCAATTAACTAAAGTTGATTTGAATGTGATGATGATGGAGATATTTGCATAGGTGATAGAATCTTGCTGACAACTTTCGATATTCAGATGGAATTTGCGTATGAATTTTGTTTATCTAATTTAGGGTGTTCTGTTTATATCGTAAGGGTACTTACGTCGCGCAAAACAGTATTGCGCGACGCCAATCTTCGTCGCGCAAAGTGCAGTCGCGCAAAGGCTATTTGCGCGACGTTTTGTGCGTCTCGCACGATTTTAGCGCTGAAGCAAGTAAGTTTTACCGCTTTTTCTGTTGACTTTGCGTGACGCAGGGCTACGTGAGTCGCGCAAAACATCTTTGCGTGACGTATGTGGCGTCGCGCAAAACAGCTTTGCGCGACGTAAGTGCACGTACGTTAAAAGGGAGACTCTTTTATGTTTGCCAGTGGGTGGGTATTTGGCTTTTTTGTTAAATTAGTTCTAACGTTGTCATAACTTTTCATGTTGAGTCTTAATAATAAAATCGATAAAAATAATTTTTGAATTTGTTTGTTGTAAATTATTTTGTTCTTTCGTGAAAAAGTTGTCAATATCTTAGTTAAGTGGAGAGATTAATTAACAAAAATACTATTAAAAGGTAGTCACATGGTCGGTCATGTAAATATTTAATGAGACTACTGTTAAAATCTGTCAATATTTTCGTTAAGTGGAGAGATTGATTCACAAAAATACTGTTAAAAGGTGGTTAAGTAGTCGTTTACATGACAATTTAATGAGACTACTGATAAATTTTTCATAAAAGGATCAAAATAGTTTACGGTGAACAAATTTAGGACCACTTTTGTCGATTTCATTGTTAAGAATCAAAGTAAATAGTTATGATAATCTTAGTGGTTATTTTGCCTTCAAGTTTTTAATTTAGGCTTATTTTTAGCTAACTCGATTTCAATTTCATTGTGCCCTGAAACTCATTATTCGATTCACTTTGGTTTGTTTAACGGAATACACATAAATAAGCTAAATTGGCGTGAATATTGAATTTTATAAAATAGAGGGAAGAATTTTGAGTTTTAGAAAATAAATGGATTCTAGCTAAAAATAAGGGTTTAGTTTGTTTTGGGTATAAACCTCCACAATAAACCCCAGTCCGACAGACGCTCAGACACACAGCCAGCGACTCGAACTACACAACCACCGTCTGTTCGCTCGTCACTCCTCACCATCCGCCGTTGTCGCCGCCGCTAACCTCCGTTCACGGAAGACTCCCTTCTTCTTCTTCCTCAGCAAATTCTACTTTTCTCCGTTGAATTTCATTTCTGATCTCAGCCGCCGCAACCATGGCCCAATTGAAGTCCATGTCCGCCTGCTCCGCCGTCAACCTTACTTTTCACGCGCCCAAAAGAGGTACATTTTCACCTTTCCTTTTCTCCAAAGATGGTTTTTTTTCCTGAAATGATGCTTATTAATTTCGAGAATAAAATTTAAATCTTTATGGATTTAGAACAATTTGAGGAGAAATGAGCAGTACCCAGATGCTTAAAAGCTTAAATCTTGATGGAAAAATTGTTGGATTTTACAATTTGGTGTTGTATTCTGATATCAACGTGTATAATTTATTTTTGTTGTATGAGCAGAATCATATCCATATCATGGCAGAGTTTGTTGTCCGGGGAAATTATCTTCATTTCAAGAGGTAGCTGTACCTACACCTGTAATACCTTGCGTACATCAATTTTTGTTCGTTTTGCCTTTTTCGTGTTTGCAATGCGATTTTTCGTTTTAATTTGTTTCTGCAGTTGGGGGCACGAAAGAGTGAGCTGCAGGGGAATGCATTTGCGGTTACCAGTGGCAATGGAAGGGTAAGAGCTCATAACAAGCAAGGTGCGGTTGCCTAATCAGAGGTTATTTCACTTGCACATTAGATAGATAGACAAATAAAGGACCTCAATTGAGATGCCGATATATGATATTTAATTTTCAAAATTCACTTATTCGTTTGTCTTGTAATATTGTAGGTGTTGGATGCCAATTTTATATTTACCTTTACGTGAAATTGTGAATGCAGTTATTAGAGCGGTGCTGCCCACTTACAGTGAGACAGAAGTATCCGGATCCATGAAGGAAAGAGGACTGCGTGGCAAATTGAACAAGGTTGTTCTGGCCTATAGTGGTGGCTTAGACACATCAGTCATTGTCCCATGGTTAAGGTATGCCGGTGTATTTTTCCCCCGAAAGGCATTTGTTTTCAAAACAAGTACTTAATGTCCCACGAGATTATGAGACTCATCATGATTGAATTTTATCTTCGATTGCAATTTAAATTCTGAAAATTCTATACTTTTGTGGAGAACAATAGCTTTCATGCTTTGGAGGCATAAATTGCAGCCCTGTCCATATTCCAATAGTTTTTTTTGGGACACTTTGATATGCATGTTATAATTGCATAAATTTTCAAATTTTGGAATAAGTATTTTTTAATGTTCAATTTGTCTCATACCTCAGGGATAGTATGATTGTAGATGAAGCATATACGTAGGTTTAAACATAATTGTGGCTAAATAAGGAATTGACTACAAATTGAATACATTAGGAAACAGGGGTTTGTAGTATAACATAACATAAATTATATTATATATGTTTATATGTGTTGTACTTTCAAGAATAAGTATTGTTGCATTATCATGTTATCCTACTTTGTTACAGAATAGTTGAGGTAATTGCTTTGGACCGCAACCAATAAGGACCAAACATAACTCTGTCTGATTAAAGATTAGTGGAATTCCCATTTTGGATAGTTTTCTTTTGTGTGCTGCATGCGTCCTCGTTTATGTATTCCGGAAGCATTTCCTCGTACTCAATGTTAATGCATATTGATTTATTCTAAGGGAACTGTGAACACGAAAGATTCCTTGAAACAAGAAACCAGAATAACGTGTACAAAATAATATTTTTGTGTTTATGATTTTGGGGTTACTCTCAAATTTGGTCCTCTGATTCTATTTTCGTAGGGTGTAGGTTTGTAGATGAGTTGTTGATCCAAAGGGCCGTCGGGGCTTGATCTAAGGATGAACAGTTGATGAACGGATCTTCAAGGGGCGTTGGACTTGATCTTGAAGAATGGGTGTATGGATTTCTTCAAGGGCTTTTGGGCTTGATCTTGAAGGTTGATGAATGAGCAGATCTTCAAGGGCTTTTGGGCTTAGTCTTGAAGAATGATTGGATGTGTGGATTTGTTGAGGTTGTTGATCCAAAGGGCCGTTGGGGGCTTATGCTTAGGATGAACGGATGAACACTTTCTTCAAGGGCCGTCGGGGTTTGATCTTGAAAGAGGATTTAACGAAGAGCGAAGAGAGCTTTCTTGATCCTTCGGAATTCTTGGGAATTTGGATGGTTGGAAGCTTTGGAGTTTCAAAGCTTCAAGGATTTGGAGAATTCTCTTCTAATTTTGGAGTAGAGAAATGTATTTGTGAATTCCTTGATGCTTGATACCTTGATGGAGAAGCCTATTTATAGGCTTTGAGAATGAATCACCACTACAAAATATTTTTTTCCTTTCCAAGCACCATTGCCTAATTTTCCCACTTAATGCAATATTGAAATTGAAGTGGTGTAACTTATGACCTAATTTCCCACTTAATATCATTTTAAACTTGAAGTGGTCTAACTTATGGCCTAATTTCCCACTTAATGCAATATTGAAATTGAAGTGGTGTAACTTATGGCCTAATTTCCCACTTAATACCATTTTAAACTTGAAGTGGTCTAACTTATGGCCTAATTTCCCACTTAACACCATTTTAAACTTGAAGTGGTCTAACTTCTGGCCTAATTTCCCACTTAACACCATTTTAAACTTGAAATGTGTATACTTTGTCATTGCCCAAATGAGAAAAACTTGCTTTGATCCGTAATGGATTGAAGTGTGCTTGCCTTGTCATTGCCCAACATGAGAAGAAAAACTTGTTTTGATCCTCAATGGATTGAAATGTGCTCACCTTGTCATTGCCCAAATTGAGAAGAAAAAACTTGTTTTAATCATCCAAGGTTATTTCTTCCTATTTTGTTGAGTCACATGCCATGTGTACAATTTGTACGACACGTGGCGTATGCCATGTATGCCCTGACATGTCAAAACTTTAATGCGTTGGTGAACATTTGTTTTACTGAAATTTCGATGTCTACAAATGCCCCCACTTCAAGGCGCGTCATAGACATGTGCTTGTCACGTGTAGAAGATGCGTTTTGAAGTCCCTTAATGTAGATGTCAACCCAAGGGCCGTCGAGGCTTGATCTTGAATTGGGCTGGAAATTTCTTCAAGGGCCATTGAGGCTTGATCTTGAGTTCGACTGGAAGATTTTTTGGTTTCCTCCAATCGTTGATTTTCCACAGGCTTAGTCTTGAACTGGGCTGGAGGATTCTTTTGGTCTCCCCCGAAGGTCTGAACTTACTCCTTTTATCTGGAGTTGAATTTGATTCAAGGGTGGAGAACACTTGATTTTGAATCGGGCTTTTGATTTCTTCAAGGGCCATCGAGGCTTGATCTTGAGTGAAAATAGGACCATGAGTGGTTTCAGGATTCAGACACATGGCAGGCAAGCACGAGGTGGAGGTGATGACCTGTTTCTTTGTTCAATCTTTCCAATTCGTATTGAAGAGGGTTAGAGGATAACTCAGCATATGCAGTTGTTGCGTTTGCTGACTATTCACAAGATTGATGTTTCATTGTCACTCGTCTTAGCTGTTCTCCAAGCAGATGTGGTCCCTTATCTGGAAGTGTATCAACCGTTGAAGATGACTACTCGAGAGCAACGCTAGGTAAGCAACCAGGGAATAGATTCCAGGTAGTCGGTTCCAGATCGGAAGACTGACTCTAAGTGCCGGCTGATTGCTCTCTTTCACTTTGCCATGCGAGTAATAACAAGGACAAAGGAAAAGACAGGGAAAAAGCATGATATGAGATACATTTGCTTTCGAAGAAGCAGCGAATGAATCAGCACATATATTTGTTGTGCTTGTCTCCACATGCTTCGATGTATCATTTTCACTTGCCTTACTTGCTCCATTTGCAGAAGTGATATTTCTTTATGCAGGTTTAGCATCTTCTCTTGTAGTATTTGTCCTCTGATGCAGGAGTTGAATGCAAACCTTGCATTTGAATGGACCCTCACTTCTTGGTGGCAGCGCAAGTTTGAGTGGAGGTTCCGACTTATTGTTTTCTCTGTCCTTGTCTTGGCAGGTGAGAACAAGGGCAAAGGAAAAGACAGGGAAAAAGCATGATATGAGATACCTTTGCTTTCGCCCTTGATGATATGAGATACTTTTGCTTTTGAAGAAACAGCGAATGAATCAGCACATATATTTGTTGTGCTTGTCTCCACATGCTTCGATTTATCCTTTACTCCTGCCTCATCTGTACTCCAGGCATCTGGTATCTTCTTTGGGGAAGAAGAAAAAAATTGAGTATTTCGAGAGGCTTTGCTGGGAGTGCGCCCTCAGAGGTGAGGAAGAGTTGGGCATTTTTTTTTTTTTTTGCAGGTCTGCCTTGCCATAAAAGATGAAGGTTGACATATATAGGGATTTCCCAATAGCAAGTGGTGATACTGTTCCTTTACCATTGTCGACAACTGTTGGGTAATTGAACAGTAAGATTCACGCGTTCTCAACTTTGTCAGAAATCTTTGACAAAGTTGCCCATGATTTCTGCAAAGCTGGGGTTGCATATGAAGGGTGATGACAAATCTGGAAGAGCCCAGCTTTTGAAATTCAGAGAGTGATGACTCTTCGATCCTTGAATAAGCGGCCCAGCTTTTTAGGTTCGGAGGGTGTTACCTCTTTGATTTCTGAACAAACGCTTCTTCGATTTTTGAGCAAGCGTCTCTTCGATTTCTGAACAAATGCTTCTTCGATTTTTGAGCAAGCGCCTCTTTGATTTCTGAATGGCAAACAGTAGTGCGGATGCGGCTTTGTCAGAGATCTTTTGACAAAGTTGAACGCGTTTTCTGAAAAGCCGAGAAAGCGTCGCCTAACTTACGCCTTTTATCTGGCTTTTGAGATTTTGAAGAGTGGTGTCTCTTCCATTTTTGAATCGGTGGTCGTGTCGCCTCTCCTCTTTGTAGAGGTATCGATTACCTCCAACATGCACATCTTGAAGGTTGCTCATTCCTGAAAATCATCTCCGGTGTATTTTTTTTTAACAGCCCCTTGAGATTTTTCTTCATCCGACATTTCTCTTTTAACACCTTTGAAAAATGACCAACCCATCTAACATTTGCTTAAATTTGAGTCTCAGCAGTGCGCCGCGTCAGGGTAAGGTATGGTGCCCGTCTTTTTTATCTTCTAATGGCCCTCTTACAGGTGAAGACTCCGTGATGACGGATGCAACAACAGCTACGATAGTAGCTAGGAACCTCCTTACTCCCAAAGATAGTAGGCTGCTTTCAGGACGGTCCGATGAGTTGGCCGTTCAAGAGTCCCTCGCTCTCAGTGTTCAGTGTGCGGGCTCTGTGTCCAACATAGGCCAACGCCTGCTTGCTCGATCCCGTCAAGTGGAATCATTGATGGCAGAGGTGGAAAATCTTAAGCAAGAGATCAAACAGCTTAAGCACGAGAATAGAAGTTTGCACGTGCTTGCAAATAACTATTCGACGGGCATGAAGAGGAAGCTTGATGAGCTGCAAGAATCTGAAGGTCGAATTCAAAGTGACCGTCAAAGGCTTGCGGCTTATCTCTAGAGGCACCTTTTTTCTCGGTCATCCAGCGTTCCACCAAGTATTGAGGCCTCGAATGATCTATCTTCGATGCCTCTTGCTTCGATGTCTCCCGCTCTGATGCCTCCCGCTCCTAGAGTTTTGCCAAGTACTGGGGCTTCACGTGAACATCCTTTGTGAAAGCTTCATCTTTTTTTTTCTTTTTTTTTTTGTACGCACTTGTCATTTCTCGGAGATCAATGAACATGCTTTATTTTATTCAGTGTATTGTGCTAAATACAAATAAAACATATACATCACCAAGATGTGTTATTTTCCCTTTTTTTTTTTTTTTTAATTTTTTTTTTTTTTTTTTTGATGATGTGACTGTACTTGAAGTTTTGAAGTTTCAAGTTGCCTACGTACCCTTGGTTGAGGAGGGATCAAGTCATGACGTAGTTCAAATGAGTGATGGTTTTTTTTTTGATTATTTTGCCGTACACAGTTTATGCTCTTGCGGGCCAGGAGCGTGGCGCATTTGCTTTTAGGGGTAATAGCACTTCAAGAATCTGCCATTGATGGGGCAGATCCTCAAGCCATCTTCCACCATGATTAGGTAAGCGCCATTGGTGTAGACTTTTTATATTACGTAAGATTCATCCCATTTTGATGTGTATTTGCTTTTTGTTTTGTGAGTTGTGATGATACGCCTACATAATGCAAGGACGAGATCTCCCATTTGAAAAGAACGAGGGCGAACTTTCTTGTTGAAAGCCTTGGAGAGTCGTGCCTGATAACACTCCAAGTGACGCTGAGTTTCGAGTCTTCTCTCATCCAGCGCTTCCAACTCTTGAAAGAGCAACTTTGCATTCTCTTCATCAGTCAAGCCTTCTTGTATAGATATCCTTAATGAGGGAATTTGACTTTCGAGCTGTAGAACAGCTTCTACGCCATATACGAGAGAATAAGGTGTAGCTTGGGTAGGAGTCCTATGTGTAGTCCTATATGCCCAAAGTGCTTCACTTATTCTTTCATGCCAATCTCTCTTTGTTCGGCCGATTACCTTTTTCAGGAGGTTGCACAACGTCTTGTTGAATGCTTCCGCGAGGCCGTTGGCCGGAGCATGATACATGGAAGACTTGTGCTGCTTGAACTTGTATTTGTCGCAAAGCTCGTCCACGAGTCGGTTGGAGAACTGCTTTCCGTTGTCAGTGATAATGTAGCGAGGCACCCCATATCGGTGGATGATATGCTCCTTGATGAAACGAACAACAGTTTCCTTTTTTACTTCCCTTAAAGGGATGGCTTCAGCCCACTTGGAGAAGTAATCTGTTGCAGCTAGGATGTAAGCTTCCCCTGCAGATGACTTTGGCGTAATTGGTCCTACAACGTCCAATCCCCATGCGTCGAACGGCCATGAAGCAACTGTAGGGTGTAATGGTTCAGGCGGTTGATATATGAAGTTGGCGTGGAATTGGCAGGCTTGGCACCTTTTGGCGTGTTCCAGGCAGTCCTTCACCATGCTCGGCTAGTAGTAACCCATTCTTTTAAGTCGGAAATGTAGCTTTGGTCCAGACTGATGTGCCCCACACACACCTGAATGTGCTTCTTCCATGGCTAGATTAACTTCTTCCTCACCTAGGCATCTCAGGAGCACTCCTTCAAGAGAGCGTCGATAGAGTGTTCCTTTGTAGTAAAGGAAGCGAGGTGCTCGTCGACGTATTTCGGAACGGTGTCTGAGATCATCTGGAAGCTTTCCGTGCTCTAAGTAGTCGATTAACGGCTGTCTTCACTCTTCAGCATCGACTGGAAGTACTGAGATGACATTTGTATCATCTAGTGACATTTCATTAACGAGCGGAATCACCCATCTTTGGCAAACTAGCACGTATGCAACTTTATCTTTTCCTAGTGTCATACTCGAGGCTAGATTGGCGAGAGCGTCTGCCATTTGATTTTCCTTTCTTGGCACATGTTCTAATGTCACAGCTTCGAACTTTTGTAGCAGTTGGGTTGCTAGCCGGAAGTATGGGACGAGATCATCTTTCCTCACCTCATATTCAGTTAAGAGTTGATTGATTATGAGCTTGGAATCGCCATATACCTCAAGAGCTGTGATTTCCATATTGATCGCCATTTGGAGCCCGATGATCAATGCTTGGTACTCAGCAACATTGTTGGAGCATAGCTCATTCAGTTGGAAAGAGTAAGGTAGTATTTGCCTTTGTGGTGACATGAATACTACTCCTGCCCCCGCTCCGTCTGCTCGTGCGGATCCGTCGAAGAACATCGTCCATGTTGGGAAGATGTCGATGTAGAACACCTCCTCGTCAGGCAAGTAGTGTTTGGTGCTGTTTGCAGTTTCAGCTCGTGCAGGCAAGGAGCGTTTGGTGCCGTTTGCAGTTTTAGCTCGTGCAGGCAATGAGCGTTTTGGTGCCGTTTGCAGTTTCAGCTCGTGCAGGCAAGGAGCGTTTTGGTGCCGTTTGCAGTTTCAGCTCGTGCAGGTAAGGAGCGTTTGGTGTCACCTTTTAGGCTCGTGCGAACGAGGAGCTTGTGGTGTCGTTTGCAGTTTCAACTCGTGCAGACAAGGAGCTTGTGGACAAGATGGTTGCTGCTTGTCCAATTTCTTCGAAGCGATCTTCGAAAGGCATTCCTCACAATCTTCATAGCAAGGAGCCTTGATTGAGAAATTGAATAAGTCTTCGATGAAGAAGAGATCGCACATGAACGATCTTTGTGTTGAAATTTTCTTATCTTCAACATTTTCACATTGCTTTGGAGGTTGGCGAAAGCTGCTTTCCCTCCTTTCTGATTGGTGCACTTGTGGAGAAGACATATGTTTCTCGTGCAGTTTCTTCGGAGTGACATGAGTCCATCCTTCAATTTCACTTGACTTGGAGCATGCCCCCAACAGTCGAGGTGAAGACTTTGAGTCGAAAGAGCCAGAAGTGACATCTTTCTTAGGGATTTCATCTTCAGTGCCGTCCTCTTGGGTTTGTTGGCATGAAGATTTGCCAGTGTGGACGATGATGCGCCTCCTTACTTTCAGTGGTCCTTTTGTGTCGACCTCTAGGATTGCTTGGCGCTTCATCCTTGAAGGAATCAAGCTTCGAACGTCGCCTTTTTCTGCTAACCCATCGAACTTTTCTTCCTTTGGTGTTGTCTTCTTCTTTCCAAAAGGCTTCTCATTATCTTCAAATCTTTCCGAAGCTGATCGTCGCAGAGGAGAGATAGCTGTGTTGCTTTGTTTCTTAGGCTTTAACAACCTTTCAAAAACAGAGTTTTGGGATGTTGGCGCGTTAAGCCTCTTGAAGACAGAGGTTCGGCCTTGACTACCAATGCGATTAAGCACTGAAATTCTGGAGCTTGAATGGCTCATCCTATCGAAGACCGACGTCCGAGGGGCGGGTTTAGGCTCTTTTTGGTCTTGTTCAATGCTCACGCTGATGTGTTGAGCGCTAGCTTTCTTCACTTTGCTTGAAATCTTCACAGGTGTATTTGGTGTGAAGCTAAGTCCAGCTTTGTTGTTGTCAACTCCGTAATCATGCTCCTTCAACTTCTTTTGAGTCTCGGTGAGGTCACGATATTTGTCATTGACGGTGTTTGAAACCTTCTTTCCAAGATTTGAAGAGGAAGCAAAGTCATGCCTAGCCTTTGACATGAGTTCGTAGGCATTTGGGTTAAAGTCTTCTTCGGTCTTCTTAGTTGGAAGAGAGCTTGGTTTCATTTTGAGGCCATGTTGTGCCTCTAGACGGTTGATGAGTCCGGCGGTTTGCAAGTTTTTCTCCTCTGCAGTCCGTGTGAGCTTTACGATTGCTTCATTCATCTGAGCTAGCTGCTCCTCGATTGAAGTTACTCCAGTGGTCATGACTTGCATGGTTGTACTGCCGCTCGATTCAACGTCGGAGAGTAGGGACTCTGAGTATTTCCTCAGGCTTTCCCCTCTTGATGCCCTTAGCGAGGCTAGGGTGATCACAGGCTCGTGCCTCAGGTGCTCTTGTTCCTTTGACAGAGTTAATGCAGGGGCGAAAGCCGCGGCAAAAAGAGCTCTTGCCTTACTTCAGGTTATGGTGCCCGAAATATCACCACTTGCGGCGATGATGTTCTTGCTCTTTGCTTTGATTGCAGGAACAGCTTGATCCTTTCTTGATGCCATTTGCGTTTTTCGATGATTTGAGGATAGAGATGAGAGGTAGAGATGTCCCACCGGGCGTGCCAAATTTGTGAACACGAAAGATTCCTTGAAACAAGAAACCAGAATAACATGTACAAAATAATATTTTTGTGTTTATGATTTTGGGGTTACGATCTCTCTCAAATTTGGTCATCTGATTCTATCTTCGTAGGGTGTAGGTTTGTAGATGAGTTGTTGATCCAAAGGGCCGTCGGGGCTTGATCTAAGGATGAACAATTGATGAACGGATCTTCAAGGGGCGTTTTGATCTTGAAGAATGGGTGTATGGATTTCTTCAAGGGCTTTTGGGCTTGATCTTGAAGGTTGATGGATGAGCAGATCTTCAAGGGCTTTTGGGCTTAGTCTTGAAGAATGATTGGATATGTGGATTTGTTGAGGTTGTTGATCCAAAGGGCCGTTGGGGGCTTATGCTTAGGATGAACGGATGAACAGTTTCTTCAAGGGCCGTCGGGGCTTGATCTTGAAAGAGGATTTAACGAAGAACGAAGAGAGCTTTCTTGATCCTTCGGAATTCTTGGGAATTTGGATGGTTGGAAGCTTTGGAGTTTCAAAGCTTCAAGGATTTGGGAAATTCTCTTCTAATTTTGAAGTAGAGAAATGTATTTGTGAATTCCTTGATGCTTGATACCTTGATGGAGAAGCCTATTTATAGGCTTTGAGAATGAATCACCACCACAAAATATTTTTTTCCTTTCCAAGTACCATTGCCTAATTTTCCCACTTAATGCAATATTGAAATTGAAGTGGTGTAACTTATGGCCTAATTTCCCACTTAATACCATTTTAAACTTGAAGTGGTCTAACTTATGGCCTAATTTCCCACTTAATGCAATATTGAAATTGAAGTGGTGTAACTTATGACCTAATTTCCCACTTAATACCATTTTAAACTTGAAGTGGTCTAACTTATGGCCTAATTTCCCACTTAACACCATTTTAAACTTGAAATGTGTATGCTTTGTCATTGCCCAAATGAGAAAAACTTGCTTTGATCCGTAATGGATTGAAGTGTGCTTGCCTTGTCATTGCCCAACATAAGAAGAAAAACTTGTTTTGATCCTCAATGGATTGAAATGTGCTCACCTTGTCATTGCCCAAATTGAGAAGAAAAAACTTGTTTTAATCATCCAAGGGTATTTCTTCCTATTTTGTTGAGTCACATGCCATGTGTACAATTTGTACGACACGTGGCGTATGCCATGTATGCCCTGACATGTCAAAACTTTAATGCGTTGGTGAACATTTGTTTTACTGAAATTTCGATGTCTACAGGAACACAGTTGACATTTTACTTCTGAGTATTGACTTTGTCACTATTGTTTTGTTTGATACTTTTTTATTTGCAGGGAGAATTATGGTTGTGATGTTGTTTGCTTCACGGCTGATGTTGGTCAAGTAAGTCAGAAGTAGCAACATCTACTTCAAAGTCAAAATTTTCTTGTTTCATGCTATGTACTTTAAGATAGTCATTATTGGTTCTGACTTGCGTGCTTGCTACTTTATTCGAAATTATTAGGGTATAAAAGAATTGGATGGTCTAGAAAAAAAGGCGAAAGCCAGTGGGGCTTCTCAGTTAGTAGTGAAGGATCTAAAGGAGGAGTTTGTAAAGGACTACATATTCCCTTGCTTGCGGGCTGGTGCAATCTATGAGAGGAAATACTTGTTAGGGACTTCAATGGCCCGTCCTGTTATCGCTAAGGTGATCTCTCAGTTTGATTTTTGCAATTCTGTGTTAGTTATGAATTCATCACCTTTGTAGATTGATACATCCATAGTCGAGACAAATGTACAGATTAAGATACTACCTTTTAGATTTCTTGATATATGCATATGTTCTTTCGAGGTCTAATTCTCGCTGGTTGGTTTCTCCGAGTATAGATCCTTATTGGTTCAATTTGAGAATTTTTACCATGTCATTTTGTCATGTCAATATCAGGATATCCTATAACACATTAAACTAAATATTTACCTATTACTCCATACAATGACATTTCTTAAAACAGGCCATGGTTGATGTTGCGAAAGAAGTTGGAGCTGATGCTGTAGCTCATGGATGCACTGGGAAAGGAAATGATCAGGCATGCCTTCCAATTCAGAGCGTTTAGTATTACAACAACTTATGTACTCCTTCTGACACAATCTCTCTTGTCTGTTTAGGTTCGCTTTGAGCTGACATTTTTCGCTCTCAATCCCAAACTAAATGTTGTCGCTCCTTGGAGGGAGTGGGATATTACAGGTAGAGAAGATGCTATTGAATACGCTAAGAAACATAATGTGCCTGTCCCAGTGACAAAGAAATCCATATACAGCAGAGACGGCAATTTATGGCACCTAAGTCATGAGGTATAGGCTTTACAACTCTCCTTTTTGTCTGGATAAATAGGAATTTTCATATGAGATCTTACTGATTGAGTTCTAAAATTCTCTCTTCCATTTGTCTATATGTTGATTGAATTGATCAAAGGGTGATATTTTGGAAGACCCGGAAAACGAGCCCAAGAAGGATATGTTCATGTTAACAGTCGATCCAGGAGATGCACCAAATGTACCTGAGTAAGTTCCACCTGATCTTATGTGTTTTAGCTCTTACTGTGTGTGCTGAGTATGTTTCTAACCCATGCTCTCGTTTCCTGTAGGTATGTAGAAATTGGAATCGTTTCTGGAATTCCAGTTTCAGTCAATGGGAAGGAGCTTTCACCAGCATCTCTACTTGATCATGTAAATCAGATTGGTAGAAAGCATGGAATTGGCCGTGTTGACTTGGTTGAAAACCGGCTAGTCGGTATGAAGAGCCGTGGAGTCTATGAAACTCCTGGAGGCACCATCCTCTTCACTGCTGCACGCGAGCTGGAGTCTTTAACACTGGACCGAGAAACAATGCAAGTTAAAGACTCACTAGCCCTCAAATACGCGGAGCTGGTATATGCAGGCAGGTGGTTCGACCCACTTCGCGAGTCCTTGGATTCGTTCATGGAGGAAATCTCGAAAACAACCACCGGCTCAGTAATTCTGAAGCTGTACAAGGGTTCAGTTATCGTGACCAGCCGGAAGAGCCCGTACAGCCTGTACAGGCAGGACATCTCGTCGTTTGAGAGTGGGGATATATATGATCAGGCTGATGCGGCTGGGTTCATTAGGCTGTATGGCCTTCCCATTAGGGTTCGAGCAATGCTCGACTCTTGAAGGGGGAGTTTTCAATGGCTTTGTTAGGTTTTGTTTGTAATGTTATGTTAGCCAATTGTTTTAAACAAGAATCTAATTGTGGGTTCATTAGGCTGTATGGCCTTCCCATTAGGGTTCGAGCAATGCTCGACTCTTGAAGGGGGAGTTTTCAATGGCTTTGTTAGGTTTTGTTTGTAATGTTATGTTAGCCAATTGTTTTAAACAAGAATCTAATTGTGGTTCTACTTCTAATTTATTTATGTTTTAGGTAAGGTAAATTAGCAAAAAAAATGAGAATATTATTTGTATTACTCTGAATATTGAAACATTATGTACCTACTGTTTAATTTTTACAAAGTTAATGTATCTACAAAAGAGAAGATGTCTAACAATGAAAAAAAAATTAAATGTTGTTGACCAAAAAGAAAAAAAAAAAAAAATTAAATGTCATCCACTAATCAAAATACACTTTGGGTTTGTTTGGGAAGTGTTTTTAAACAACTAAAATCACTTTTAAAGAAAGTGTTATTGCGTTTAGGAATCACTAGTTTTGTGTTTTTGCATGAAGTACTTCAAGTGTTTTTTCAGAATTAATGTGCATTTTTACTAGAAATTGGTTTCAAAAACATTTTCTATAAAGCATTTTTAGTCATTTAAAAACACTTTCCAAACTAGCCATTTATCTATTTCTTTCATCTAATTTTGAAATCCTACAGTTTCATTCTAATGAAATAGATGTCAACCATGTCATACTTGTGAAATTATTTATTATTTTACTAATTTAAGAAAACAGAAAGTATATTACTCATCCCCACAAATGCATTTTTTATTGTTTTACTAATTTATAAAACCATATTTTTTTAATTGTTTTGCTTTTATACTAATTTATTTTTGTACAAATTTCAGACCGAAAGAAGACCAAAATAAAAATAAAAAGTAAATTGAGATTATTGCACAGTTTTTTTTTTTTTTTTGTTGCAAGGTTTTGGTGTGGCTCTGGTGCAAAAATTTGTTTGATCTTTGGGTTGATTAAAAATGAAAAAGAGAATAAACAAAACTAAGACCACTTTAAACGTTGGGTTAGTACTGCAAAAACTGTTTTGGCACCTTTGGTGAACAGAAATTGGGTCAGACAAAAAACAGAAACTAAACAGCCCAAATCAGCCTGTGATACAACCGCCATTGAAGCACAGCAATCTTGGTCCGTGCACGGCCATCCTCCCCAGCAGTGGATCCATCCAACCGACTCCCCAGAAGTGGCGGAAGAGAAAGCCGCAACCCTACTCCATCGAGGAGCAAATGGATCTGAGTCACAGAGTGTAAAAACTTGTGGTCTGCACCACAGTTTAAAAGAAACCAGTGGGAAAGAGATCCCACCAGCAAGTCAGGTCCGGAGATTTTTGAGACCCAAGACAACGTTAAAAATGTGTCATTACTTCATATAAAAAAATTATTTGTTTTCACATGTAAGACAACAATAAAATTATATTTAGAAAAACACTTCAAACTCAATAATTTAGAAACACAGAATAACTAATTTATTTTATATTGAGAGAAGAAAACTAAAAAACTTTGGGCTTACAAGTAGATAGATTATGAGTTTTGTTTTCCATCTAAACTTTTAAAGTGTTTTTGTATAAATCGTGAGGTATTTTTTCTTATTTACTAACCTCGTCAATATAAGACTAAAAAAATAATAATGTTTTCGAGTCTTTAAGAATATGTATAAGTAATGAATGAACACTAAGTTAAACCTTTTGATGTCATGTAATATTATTTGCAAATTTGGTCTAAAAATTTAGTTTACGCGTTACTCTTTGTTGAAGATTAGACTTGAATTGGAACGGATGTTTAAAAATAACAACCCACATAACTACTAGCTAGTAAATATATTAACAACCAAACAAAAATTTGTAAAAATTGAAAAAAATAAACATGCACATAACATTTCGAACTTAGGACGTCTCGTTAATTTTAAACAGCCATTGCTTCTAATTAAACTTCTTGATCTTTCAGCCAAATTTTATAAATTTATACAATTATGAAAAGAAATTTGTAAAAATTGAAATGTAAATAAGCACCCATGGTGTTTTGAACCTAAGACCTCTTCATTTCATTAATTTTGAACAACAAAAGCACTAGTTCTGATTAAATTTCTTAGTCACTAAACCAAATTTTATAAATTTATACTCTTATAAAAACATATATCAATATATTACCCTAATAATTTTGTTGCCCCCAACTTTTTTGGGCCTTAGACGGTCGTCCTGCCCGCACTGGGCCTGGGCCGGCCCTGCCACCAATAATAATGTTAAAAAAGGCGTACACATGGGAGAGAAGGTACTCTAACGAAGGGGGAAAGGGAACTTTCACGAAAGGAGAGGATGATGGTTTGCCTATAAATGGTGGGTTTTGTTTAGTTGTTATTAATATTTCAAGAACCCTAGATACCAAACTCCTAATACACTGGTGGTCCACATAAAAAATATCTCACTTAATTTCTAGAAAAAAAAGGTTACCATTTTCTCAGTTTGTTAATTGTTTGTTGTTGTTGACCAAAAAAAATATATATAGAAAAATAGTGTTTAATCTTGTTTAATTAGTTGGTTTCTTGTTTTCTTGTTCATGGCTAGACAAGAAGAGGTCCTATAAAGATGGGTTAAGTTTCATTAATCTGACAAGAAATATTAATTAAAGATTAAGATTAGGGTTTTTGTTTTGGAGGTCATGGAGTTCTTACCACCATGGTTAAGGATCTTACAAGGGATGTGTGCCATTGCTTTTATTATTGCCTCTTTGGCACAAGGTTTGTAAGTTCTAATTATAAAATTAACTTCAATATCTTAAATCTTAAAATTTCTCTTGATAATTATTTTTTGCTTTGTTTGCTCACCATATTGCATCAACAACTAAGACAAATTACAATTGTGGAACAGTTCTTCATATGAAAATATGTTGAGGCACGAATTTTCCAATCGATAAAACATGTCTTCGGGTTTTTTTTTTCTTCGCTATTTTTAAGCTGCATCTCAAACATGAAAAAGGGAATAAAATTTATAGAAACCTTCATCTTAATCCTTAGCAAAGATGACTTTTAGATTAAAACCATTAGTAAGATCAAAATTTAATCTTACTCCCTTGATACATTAATAAGCTCATTTATTAATTATATTTTGATTTTTTAATTATTTCTCTTTTTCTTCCTAGTTTCTAATGTATTAATTTTATTTCATTAGAATTTTCATTTTCATTTCATTTATCGTAATATATTTTGTTGTAAACATTTAGATAAACTAATTTTTGTTATTCAATATATTTCGATGTACTTTGTCTTCTTCATTTAGGTAAATTAAATTCATTATAATACATTGTGGTGCATAGATTTAGGTAAACACATTTCGGTGCATACATTTTGATATAAACATTTAGGTACATAAATTCAATATAATACATTTTGGTGCATACATTTCGGTACACACATTTAGATAATTAATTTAATATAATACATTTCGGTGCATATATTTTGGTAATTAATTTAATATAATACATTTCGGTGCATATATTTTGGTACATACATTTTGGTACTAACATTTAAATACATTAGTTCAATATTATACATTTCGGTACTAACATTTAGATACATTAACTGAGTCTTTCAAGTTTGAAGAATATTAAATAAAATTAATAAATTAAATAAAAATCTTTTTTGGTCAAAAAATAAATTAAAATGTGTATATTAATAAATTTAAATATTTAATGGGAAACATTAATTGAAATGCATATTAATTATTTTGAATTAAGGACACATCAAAGGATTATAATCAATATCTAATCTAATATCAGGTTTATTTTAAATTTCAATCTTTTGAAGGATTAAAGTTAAAAAAATCCAATAAATTTAAGTGCATACGTTGATGCAGCTGATGTGAATGCTGAGAACGAGTTTCAGCCATTACAAAATGCATCAAACCCTAAAGAACTAAAAGTGAAGAGGTCCGACTTCCCTAGTGATTTCGTGTTCGGAGTCACCACTGCTGCTGCACAAATGGAAGGATCTGCAAAAGAAGCAGGAAGAGGACCAAGTGTTTGGGACTACTACGTTGAGAAATTCCCAGGTTTATATATATATCAGTTGCTAAGACATATATATTATAATGCATGCATTTACTTTTCTTAGTTTCATATGTTCGTTATGTTTTGTTTATGATTTTTTTGTTTACCTTCAGAACGGATTGCAGACCACACGAACATGTTTACAGCCATCGATTCATACAAGCGATACAAGGTGCATATCGAGCTAGCAATAATTAAGTTTCTCTCGTCTTTGGCATAAATCTTAAACCAAATATTTGTAATTGTAGGAAGAAGTGAAGGGTCTCAAGGACCTTGGAGTTGATTTTCACAGATTTTCCATCTCTTGGACCAGGATTCTTCCTAGTAATCAGTTTTACCTAGTTCTTTTTTTTCTTTTCCAGTTCTGCTAATAAGTGGTTCGGCTAATCTGTGAATTAAAATTGAAGGTTTTATGTTTAATCTCTGCTAAACTCTTGCTTTATGTTTGAAACTCTCAATCTGTAGAGGGAACCTTGAGTGGTGGAGTAAACCAAGAGGGTATCGATCACTACAACAACTTCATCGATGAACTAATCAAGAATGGTAAGAATATGTTCAAGCAAATCCTTTATATTACGACAATAATTGATCTTGTATATATTATACATAAGTTTGTTGAAATCTATATATCCAGAAAGATCTCGTAGGCTTCCGTAATCTCATGAGCATCTCAGTTGAACTTTGTTTATGTTGTACTAATTTGTTCCACATCGACCAGCTCAAAGTAGAAACAACGCTTTATTTTCCACATATTTTATTTTTCATTCTTTGTGTACAAGTTTGACAAATCCACTCTATAGAAATTTGGCAAATCCACTTCACATAAAATAAAATTTTCAAACATTCATGCGGTCGTATTCACAGAAAGTTCTTTAATGTGATGAGTGTTATAATATGGATGGATGATAAATTTACAGTATAAAATTAATAATGAACACACATGAGTTGGACTCTAACATCATAAGGTGGGGTTAACTGTCACACTGAAGAGGTTCTAATATATCACCATATGTTTTAATGCAGACATCACACCATTTGTGACGATACTGCACTTTGATCCACCACAAGCTTTGACAGACAAGTACGGCGGCATTCTCAATCGCTCCTTCGTGTAAGCACCTTCTAAATTACATCCATTTCATTTCTCATAGTTTAGGATAACATACCATTTAGTCATTGACCATAAATTCTGATATTTTCCTTGTCACGTTTTCTTTTCAGGAAAGATTTCAAGGATTACAGTAAACTTTGTTTTAAACTTTATGGAGATAGGGTGAAAAATTGGATTACAATCAACGAGCCATGGATTATGGCGAAGATGGGGTACGACAAAGGCGTTGGTCCACCCGGCAGGTGTTCAGTTCAAACTGTATTTCCGTGCACAAATGGTGGTAATTCAGCCACAGAACCTTACATTGTGTCACACCACCTTCTCCTCGCCCATGCTTCCGCCGTTAAGCTTTACCGAAAGAAATTTCAGGTGAAACGCTCATACCGAATCTGCTGAAATAAAGAAGCTTTGTCTTTTGCATATCTCAAATAAATGAGATAAAATTTTTTTTTTCTTGGTTAATATTATTTTTTAGGAAAAGCAAGGCGGACAAATTGGAATTTGTCTAGTAGGGCAATTTGTCAAGCCTTATTCGAGTTCGGCAGAAGACAAAGCTGCTGCAAAAAGAATAATAGACTTTGAACTTGGATGGTTAGTATATATATGTGTGTGTATAACTGTATATATATCCCTAAATTTACTTGTTTCATTGGTATAAGAAGTCTTATTGCTGTATATGGTGTTCTTATTTAGGTTCATGGAACCATTAGTATATGGATCTTATCCAAAGAGTATGAGACGATTGGTCAAGGACAGGCTACCACATTTCACTGAGAAAGAGAAGAAGATGATCACGGGATCCTTAGATTTTGTCGGCATCAACTATTACAGCACGAGATATGGTAGAAACAACCGAGCAGATCCACAAACACCAATCTCCTATAGCAATGATCCTTTAGCTTTGGCGTCGATTACTAGTAAACTTCATAATAACTCACCATTACTTCTTTTCTGTGTGCGCACATGTGTTTTTGTGTCAATAAGTCAATGAGAACTTTTAAAACTTATACGGTTTTCTTATGTTGTGATTGTTGTAGATGCAAATGGAACCCAAATTGGTCCTCAGGTGCACATAACTTTTGACTTGCGAAGTTGTGATATTTATTAATTGAGCCAATGGGGAAGGATGACATGCATATATAATTTTGTGCTATGTAGTTTAATTTCCATCTTTCTATATAGGGAATTGTTATTAGCACTCCAAAAATCTCATTTGGCACTCCAAACTTTCCATAGTTAGAAAGAAAAATATACTTGTGAGGAGTGTAAAATGAGATTTTTGGAGTGCTAATAACAATTCCCTCTATATATAGTAAAACTAACTTCTTTTAATTGTGTAGGCTGGAGGCAGTCGGTTCGTCTACAGTTACCCTCAAGGCCTACAACAACTTCTAAAGTTTATGAAGAAGAAGTACCGGCACCCTAAAATCTACATTGCTGAAAATGGAATAACTGAGGCAAAGGACGATAAACTAAGACTTAGTGACGCACTTAAGGATCCACATAGAATTCAATCCATTCTTCGCCATTTGTACTGGATCAAGAAGGCAATAAAGTAAGTCACTGCAATCTATGTTTACAAGTTTGAGGATGCATGGAGTATGCATTTACTTATGTTGTTTTTGTTTTTGCAGGAGTGGTGTGAATGTCAAAGGATATTTCCACTACACTTTATCTGATAATTTTGAATGGGGAGAAGGCTATATCCCAAGATTCGGGCTTTACTATGTCGACTACAAAGACAATCTCAAGCGTATTCCAAAAGAGTCTGCTAAGTGGCTCCCTAAGTTCCTAAAGGGCGAGGCTTGACGTACTCAGGTTTCGATATAAACTCCAGATGGTTGATCAAGCTCGTCTACTTTCTTGTACACAATTGCAGAAAACTGTAAAGAAAGAGTGGTAACATATGTACTATATGTGCCTTGAATGTTGAGTTTTATAGGCTTGTAATTTCTGTGGGAATGCCATGTACTTTTAATATACTTGTTATATTGCAAGCAAAACAATCTTACCTCAACTTCTTTGATTGTCCTCTTATTAGTTAAAGAATCATTTTTTTCAAGAGAGTTTAAGGGTTTCTTACACTCAATGAAACAAGTGAAGCAATTGTATCTCCCATTGCAAGGAGGCAGGAGTTTCCTACTATTCTATTTTCTCTCTTTTTTGCTATTAACAATTGGCTGCAATGAAGGGGATTAGTCTGTAACCAATGTGCGGTGGAACATCCTATACTCGCGCACAATTTTCTGATGACAAAACAAAACGAAAAAACTGAGAGGGAGGAATGCAAAATACCCAAAGCCCATTTAGTAGAAATTTGTAAGCAATGTCCATCTGCTAGAAACCTTTCCTTATTTTTGGGATCCTAGATCCACTTTTCATGGATTTTGAATTCCTAGATATGATGTATCGTATGAGGTTCAAAACTTGCAACTTTTTTTTCTTTTCAAAAATACTTTTCTCACAATGATAAATTATCTATTTAAAGTGGGTTGTACAAATGCAATCACGTCCAATTTTAAATTCTTCATCTACTAAGAATCCATCCATACATTAATTTTAATTACCTAACCCATCGATTGAAGTGTTATAAACAACAGACAAAGTATCTATGAGTAAATGGCACGGTTATGGCATTAAGGTAAATCACAAGTACAACAACGACCATCGACATGACAATTACCTTTAGAAGGCTTACCACAGTTTCTACAACCATATGTGATGTTCGAAGTCTAAATCGTTTGGTGATGTGTATCCTACCTGGTGAAACTATTTAACCTCTACACGAATATCACTTTCATTGTTTCAATCACAAAACTATAACTTTTGCCTACATAACCACCTAATAGTTGGAATTTGTGCGTCCAAATCAGGTAGACATGAGGCAAGGCCGGTCTTGAGATTTTGGGGCCTGTGCGAGACCCTTAAAAATGTATATAATTTTGGTTGGTATGTTTACTTTTACACTTTAATTATTATGATTATGCATAAACTGAGATAAAGAAAAAAAATTGGTGTAGTGGTTAGGTACCTCTTTGTATATCCCTATGTTTCTAGGTTCGAAGCTCCTTATTTTTATATACCAAAAAAAAAAAAAAATATTAAAGCCCTTAAAAGGTGTAACATTTGGTTGCTATTTTTTTTTTTTTTTTTTACATATTAGTTTTTATTATTATATATAAATTGAGATAGTGTTAAAAAAGGGAAAAAAAAATCTTGGTGTGGTGGCTAGTATCTGTTTACATCCCTATGTTTTTGAGTTCGAAACCCATGCTTTTAAGTACCAACAAAAATTAAAATAAAACATAAAATCATGCTTTTAAATGTCAAAAATATTAAAATAAAATATGAAACATGCTTTTAAAAAAAATTAAACAAAACACAAATCCATGCTTTTAAATACCAAAAAAATAAAAATTTTCTTTTACATTTTAGTTTTTATTATTATATATAAATTGAGATAGTGTTAAAAAAGAAAAAAAAAAAAAAAAAAAAGACTTGGTGTGGTGGCTAGGTATCTATTTACATCCCTATGTTTTTGAGTTCAAAACCCATGCTTTTAAGGACCAACAAAAATTAAAATAAAACGCAAAAGCATGCTTTTAAATACCAAAAATATTAAAATAAAATACAAAACATGCCTTTATTACCAAAAAGAAATTAAAATAAAACACAAAACTATGTTTTTAAATACCAAAAAAATAAATAAAATACAAAAATGCTTTTAAATACCAAAAAGAAATTAAAATAAAACGCAAAACCATGCTTTTAAATACCAAAAAAATAAAATAAAATACTAAAGAAAAGCCGCTTGGTGGAGTCGGACCTAGTTGGTGGTGCAGTGATAAGACGCTCAGGACAAAGAGACTGAATGAACAATTTGATATATAGATGCAGATTTAATCTATATATTATACATAAAGGAAAAATAAAATCATAAATCGGGAGTCTTGCGAATTGTTGGCTCTGTGTAGTGGCATCACTTGCACACCCTCAGTGCAGGTTCTGACAGAAGCGGAGAACCTCCTCCAATCCTCTTTTGACGGTCTCAAGGTGCCAAACTCTGTTCATAAATTCATTCAAATACATAATCTCCCCCAACCTCCAGAATTCTAGCTTTTTTTTTTTTTTTTTAGTACAATACACATAATGGGCAACTTAATTTGGTATCGAATTCGTCATCCACGAGATTCAAACCTAAGACCTCTCACTTCCAGATAAAGAGGAATACCACCAGACCGTAGTACTGAATGATAGAATTCCAGCATTTTAAAAGGTCTAGCCAACTGCCTAATTAAATACTAACACAACTTCCTAGTCTACTTAAACTTTATATATGATAATCATCAAATCTCAACCCAAATACATAATTAAAACACAACTTACCAAAACACAAAATTACTAAAATATAAATTAGCCATTTAAATATGAGAGCTCAGTGAATTTCAGTTTGATGCACTGCATCACTACTTCATGTTTTCGAGCTATTTGCTGCTAATCAAAATAAACCTGTCTACAAACTAAGGGCTCATGAGGGAACTTGTCTTGTATGTGGAATATGGAGTTCTTGTCCCATTTCTTGTTCATCTTTTAGTGGTGATTGTGTATTTATTTTTGTCCAATTTTGTGACTGGAAAAACTGAAAAAGACTCAAATGAAATAAAAAAATTATAACAATTTATAGCATAATTTTTGTTTCTACTCGTGGGCTCTTTGGTAAAACAAGAGTACAAAATTAACTGTTTTAGCAATTTTTATTTAGGTTAATAAATAAATTTAAAAAAAAAAATGTTCGAAGGCAAATATTGTATGCTCTGGATTCGAGAACATCTACATAGCAACACAGTAACCATGATGTTAATACTATGTTTGGATGAAGAAATTTTAAAATGACGGAAATTGAAAAGATGAGATTTTATTTTCTAGAATTTGTGAATTTTCTTATTTGGTAAACCTAAAAAAATAATGGAATTGAATATGAAATTTTTTATTTTTAAACTCTCATTCATAGAAATTGGGAAATGACACATATTTACATGGAATTTAAACTTGGAAATTGGAGGTCCCAAATTCCAAGTTTTTTTCCACGCGGAAATTCTAAATTTCTATATTTATGAATCCAACAAGGGAATTGGTGCATGTCAATTTATAAATTCTAATTTTTATCCAAATTCCAAGTTTATTTCCCTCATCCAAACATAGTGTAAGGGTTAGTTTGATATTGATGTGTTTAAAAAAAAATGTTTCTGCTATGTTGTGAGAATAAATAGTTATAAAATAAAGTTGTTAAGAGTTTGCTAAACCCTTTTTTTTTTTGTAAAAGTGCTTTTAATATAAAAAGTAGTATTTGAGTGTTTGATAAATTTTTACATAAATTGTTTTGGATATGTTAACTGACACACCCTGACCGAGATCAGGGCATGCTGGCCGTCACATGGAAGTGACGTAACCATGTGCACAGTGCGGAAGTTAATAAATAATAATAAAAGTACGAATAAATAAAAACCAGCTGTACACAAAGTAATAACATACATGTGCAAGCGTAAGTGTGAAAATCCAAGTTCAGAGCACATAAGACCTAGTGCAGTCCGGGAGAAACAATACTAAATAAACACACCCAAAGGCGGTCCTACACTGGTGATAATCTGTCAGATAAGCCGAGAAAATCCTCTGGGGAGCCACCAAAAGTGCTAGCCAACTAGAACTTGGAGGGGCGCAAAACAGAAAGCATGAGTGGGCAAAAACAAAGCTTTTCGAAAATCATTTCATAAACAAAGTTCTAACCCCTCGCCGTAAAACCTGTATACTTCCCAGAAAATATAATATATACATATATACATATATATAAATCATGCTCGGAAATATGCCATGCCACATGCCTCGAAATAAAATGCAAGTACTCAGGTAATGTCAAACAATGCCATGTAATCTGTCAGTCGGAGTCACCTAACTTGACCTGTACGGCTGAATCTAGAGCTCAAATCTCCAACTTACTAACTACACCTGCACACGAGTCGGAACCACCTAAATTGGTTTGTACGACAGGACTGGGTGTATAATAAGTACGCTCAAGTGCTACGATCACGTGAAGACTGGGCGAATAATCGCGGGTCACCTACGAGTCGGAACCACCTAAAGTGGTCTGTACGATAGGACTGTGCACCTAACTTGGATCCAAGGTGAGCGTGTGGTGCGGGAGGTGAACATCACGTGAAGGACTGTGCCCAACTCTGGGTGGGAGCACTAACACTGGGGGTGCAAGTTATAAGCTCTCTATGCATCTCAAATCACTACTAAACATAAACATAAATCATAACTTACCTGGTACTTACCTGTGCGTCCGCAACACCAAACATATGTATACATGCAACTAATAATGCATAATTAAATGGGTAAACATAATGCATGGCATAAAAGCGTATAAACGTTTCATTTCACTTTCTGGGAAAAAACATAAGTATATAGGTATATATGAAAAACCAAAAGCCCACTCACTGGTATGTAGAAGGGTCGTAACCTCCTTGCCTCTAGTGACCGCGCTAGTCCTCGAGATAGGTCTCACCTATATGCGAAACAACTATAAATACGTAAATTTTAAAGCACATAACCAACCTTACGAAATAACTTCTCATAAAATGCTCAAATAGGGTGTATGAATACACCAACGTGATCTACTCAACCTCAGGAACATCCCCATATTTTTAAAATAATTTTTCGACACCGCACGCGCCCCCACGCGCCGGCCAAGGCACGGCCACACGTGCCGCCCACGCGCAGGCACGTGCCTGGCACACTGACGGCGTCAGTTAACGCCGTCATGAATATTCCGTTAACTCTGACGGATTCCGTTAACGCCGTTAGGAACATTCTGTCCAAACTGATGGAATATTCTGTCATCTTCTCCGGCCAAACTCCGGCCAAACCTGCAACTCACGATCCCGACGTCCAAAACCTTCAAACGAACCACCCCGAGCCTCATAAGGACCTCACCGAGCTTCCTACAAGCTTGAAATTCCCAAAAACACAAGAATTAACGTGTGCATGAACAGTGACCAAAATCGGGAATCTCGAGTTCGACGTGAAAACGAAGGTATTCTTACCTGAAATGGGTATGGTTGAACTCCTAAGGACCTCACGAGCACAACTGTGTAACTTGTTTCCTCGATCTGTGAAGATTTCAAGGGTTTTGGGTGGTGTCCGTACGAAAAGGATAAGAAAGGGATAGAGAGAGGGTCTCGGGACAGATAGGGAGAATAGGAGAGATGGGTGAGGATGATGATGGATGTGTGGTTGGGATGCAACCAACCAAGAACTCAAAACAACCACACAAACAACAATTATCCATTAGGGGCAAAATCGTCATTTCACCTCTATGGTACGAAAAGTCCGGGACGGGCTGTCATTTTAACGACTAAAAAGGATATAGTATTTAATGTGATATAATAATGGTTAAAGAGAATAATGCAGGGGGCAAAGATTGTAATTTTGTAAAACAGAGTTATACTTGCCATTTGAAAAGTTCACTAAATGAGCATTGATTACTGTGTTTTGTTAAAAAAAAAAAAAAAAAAAAAAAAAAAAAAAAAAAAAACCTTTTTAGAAGCATAGTAACCTTGCTTCTGCTTTTATGTTTTTTTTACTTTCATTGATAGCAGTTTTTTTTTTTATTTTTTTTTTTTTTTGTTTTACCAAACACATTTAATGTTTTAAATTATTTAATAAGTTGCTTCTTTTGAAAGCACCACAATCTCAAACCACAAACCCTAAGCATGTCGTTTGGTCTTAATCATGTCATTAATTTGGTCTTAGTCTCCACTATACTAATGATTCAGTTGGAATTGCATGTTCTAGTTATTTGTCTTATATTAGTGATGTGTTGCATGGGCGGAGCCACTTTGGGGCCATTCGCCCCCATTTTTTATTTTATTTTATTTAAAAGAAAAAAAGCTCATAATGCACATGGTAATCTTACGTGAGAGAGTGTTTTCACTTTTCAGTTACACTATGTTTGAGTGAAGAAATTTAAGATTATTAAGGAATTTAAAAATGACGAAAATTGAAATGACGAGATTTTATTTTCTAGAATTTGTAAATTTTCTTGTTTGGTTAACCTAAACTAACAATGGAATTGAATACGGAATTTGTTATTTTTAAATTCTCAATCATAGAAATTGAGAAATGACACCTATTTACATGGAATTTGAACTTGGGATTTGGTGGTCCCAAATTCCAAGTTTTTTTTCCATGCGGAAATTCTAAATTTCTATGTTTATGAATCCAAACAAGAGAATTGGTGCCTGTCAATTTATAAATTCCAACTTTTACCAAAATTTCATGTTTATTTCCCTCATCCAAACATACTGTTAGGGAATTTTTTAAGAATCAATTGAGAAGTTGGGTTATAGATCAATAGATGAACAATAACATGTTTATTTTTATAAAGATATTTGATGGTATTAGTAATAAAAAAAACCTTATAAATTAATATATAAGTGTTTTGTTTAGTAAATTCTTGAGTTTTTTAATTTATAACTTTGTTGTTTGAGAATGGTCCCGTTCATATTGATCTCTGGCTTCGTCCATGATGTGTTGTATGGCTAAGATAAGCTAATACATCTGTACCTTGATTGAAACCATTGTACCTCTGCTAGATTGCAGATAAGAATGAAGGTGTAATATAGGATCAAGTGAATTATTGAAATTATTATGCAGTTTCAGCAACCTTTTGCTCTGCTAAGATCTCAATTTCGAGTTCGTTTTTCTTCATATTTTTCGGTAATCGATCATCATAAACACCAACTTGGAAACGGAAAACAGAAACACACAAGACAATGAGATGTATAAGTTACAAAAACTACTACAAAGTTCAAACAGAGAATCATAAGAAGTCATCGAGCTAGAACAGAATACATGGTATGTAAAAGAGAAACACCACCGATCGAGAACTTATTCAACGCCCATTACGGCATCTCACGACGGCCTTGATCTTCCTCCTCTTCCTCGCCCTTGATCCGGAGTCTTCCCCTTGATCACGTCTGCAAGACAACTCTGGCATATTAGGCCACGTCCAGGTTGGGGGTGGGCAAAAGATGATGTTCGAACTCGGAAAATCTGCTAACCGCGAGACACGGCCAGAATCCAAGCTGTACACTGCAATATCGCTTAATATGCTTCTTAACCGATGGAACTCGTAACTCTTGCTATGATGAGGCTCGTGGAAATAAATACATCTCCCTTCCACTCCAGGGAAATCTTTCATCCAGTCCGTCCCATTACATATAGTGCGTGTCATACTTTTTGGGTATAAGCCCTTAGCGCAAGCACTAAGCAAGTAAACTACCTTTTTCGCTAAACCAACGAGGCATTCCATTGAATGAAGCCCACTTCCCTCCTAGAATAGAAAGCCGCTTTCGGGGGATAACTCTTGCTCACAGGCTCCCTGAAACCAAGAAAGAGAGAAGCAGCCGTCATCCCCTAGCACCAATATTCGATCATCCAGAGCTTGCGCCTCTAGCTTAACCCATTGCTTCTCGTGAGCTTGAGCGTAAAAAATCTCGAATGTATAGTCTGACGGATTTCCCTTCAAATACATATCAACTAAAAGCAGCTCTCCCAACGACTCCACCAACTTCTTCTTCTTCTCGTGGTCAAGGCAAGCGATATTCGGTAATGGAGATGCAATCATTTCCATATTCAGACAAGAATCAACCGCCACTGCTCTCCCGTCACGACACACGGCACAAAACCTTCCTTTGAAGAAAATAACGTCTTGAAAATCGCGGTATTCGTCATCCAACTTCAGAAGGAAGTTGGTGCAATCTACAACGTCAGCACCTAGCTCTCCGTAGTACAACGTTCCGAATAGATCAATTGCCATGAAAGCAGGGAAATCAAGATTCAAGGATGCAGCCACCTTAAAATCACCACGCATCTCCCCACCATATTCTACTAGACTATACATTATTGCCACTTCAAATACCCGAGATTCCATAAAGTTGAATACGTTGGGGAAGGACTTGGGCTGCCCTCGAAATAAGCGGGAGAGCGGATGCAACACGTGATGAGTGTGTTGTTCACCCTTTTGATCAAGACCTACTTGTTTGACATTAATCAACCAACCTCTTTTCTGGGGATCATCATCGTTGGGAGGTGCGAGATGATAGACTACACTCTCGACGAGGGTAAAGCTATATCCGCAAATATCATAGCCGCTGTCTGGGTCTGCAATGTTCACTTCCGAGGGCAATTGGAGCAGGTTCTTCTCGAAGGAAGGAATAGAGGACCGCCACAACTTACAGACTGCGCGGAATCTAGAAACGTCGGTTTTGGTGTTGAGGCGGTTTCTGATGTTCTCTAACAGATCGTCTGGGATATTACCGGAACCACTCGCCATATGCATGTATTAAACTATCAAGGGTTAGCTGGTACTGCAAAACGAAAGAAAAGATCCCGGGAAAGAAGAAGAAGAAGAAGGCAGAAAAGATCCCGGTTTCTGATGTTCTCTCTCAATCTTTCTCGTTCTCAATCTCGTGGTGAAAGCACAAACTGTGAATATGAATACTGTTAGACAAATAAGGAATATGGTTGGAGTCCTTGTGTAATTGTATATAATATTATTATTGGAAGAATAAGCCGTCCTACAGCCGTCCTACCTTGTCCTACCTACACACTAGCCGTCCTACAGCCGTCAAGCCGTCCTACCTTGTCCTACCTACACACTAGGACGGCTACCTTGTCCTCTATAGCCGTCCTACCTACACACTAGGACGGCTACCTTGTCCTACCTACACACTTGTATCATGTATATATATCCTTGTAATCTTGTAGAGAAACACAATGAGAAAAAATTAAGCATTCTCTTCCATTTGCATTCTCTTCCATAAGCATTCTCTTCCATTTGCATTCTCTTCCATTTTTCCACATTCATGTATCAATAACAAATATAATTTTTAGCCTACATACCTTTTTCTATATGGTATCCAGAGCAGGTTTATAACCCTAGCCCTAATTTTTTTTTCGGCAGCTTTCTCTGCCGTTCCCATGGCTGACTCTTCTTCTTCCGATGGTGTTTTTTCCCTTCATCATTCCGACCACCCGAATCTTGTCCTTGTATCCAAGAAGTTGAATGGTGATAACTACACATCCTGGGCCCGTGGCATGCAGCTTTCCTTGAGTGCCAAGAATAAACTTGGTTTCATCACTGGCAATATCCAAGAACCTTCATCCTCCGACAACCCTGATGCTCACGCGGCTTGGCGTCGTTGCAATGACATGATTCTCTCTTGGCTTCTGCATTCCTTGGAACCTGACCTTCAAGAATCTGTGCTTTTTTCCACCTCTGTCCAAGCTGTATGGGATGATCTTCGCGAACGCTTCTCTCAGAGTAATGCTCCACGCATCTTCCAACTCAACCGGGAACTTGCTACAATTTCTCAAGGTTCTTCTTCTATCTCCGCCTATTTTACTCGCCTGAAAGCTCTCTGGGATGAGCTTGCTTCTTATAATGATGGCTGCACATGTTCTTGCAACGCCAAGCATGACCGTCAACAACTCATGCAATTTTTAATGGGCCTCAACGAATCCTTTGCTGCTGTTCGTGACCAGATTCTTTTAATGAATCCCCTTCCCACTGTTCGTCAGGCCTGTTCCTCGGTGTCTCAAGCTGAAAAACAACGCTCCCTGGGCGTCCTCCGCTCTGTCGATCAACCTGCTGCCATGGCTGTTCGTGGCCCGTCCCGTCCCTCCTCTGCTCGTCCTCCCCTCCACTGCACCTACTGCAATTTTGATTATCATACCCGAGACACCTGCCATAAACTTCATGGCTATCCCGTTGGCCATCCCCTCCATGGCCAACCGTGGCGACCACCGCGCCGTGCCACTGCTTCCAGTTCTTCCCGCAGCCATGCACCTTCCAGTCCTCCCCGGCAGCCACGGTTTTCTGCTTCCCGGCCCCATAATTTCACCCAGGCCCATCACGTGCAAGGCACCCAGGCCCCTGCCTCCTCTTCTACTCCAGCGACCCACCAAGTGCACGGGGCCCAGCCCACTTTGCATGACTTGCAGCTTGCCATGCCTGACCTCTCTGCCGAGCAGCACTCCCGTGTTCTAGCTGCTCTACGTGACACCACCACCCCTCCTCAGGCCAATGCCGTGCTCACTACTGATTTTGCCCAAGGTTTGTTACCTGTCACCTCTCGTCATGGTCAATGGATTCTTGACAGTGGTGCTACGGATCATATTACTTCTTCCGCTTCATGTTTGGTTAATCGTTCTCCTTCACATTTGCCGCCTGTTTCTTTGCCTAGTGGTGCTTCCGCTCCCATTACTTTTACCGGCACTCTTCCTTTAAATTCATCAGTTACTTTGAAGGATGTTTTATGTGTCCCTAATTTCCGAGTGGACCTTTTATCGGTTGGTAAACTTACAGATGGATTATCGTGTTCCATAACCTTCTTTCCTTCTTGGTGTGTTTTGCAGGACTTGGTTTCGAAGGCGATGATTGGTATGGGTAAGCGACGTGGCGATCTGTATTACCTTGTGGCCCTTACCTCTTCTCTCCCCACCCGTCAACCTCTCTGCAACATCATTACCATCCCCTCCTCCCTCTGGCATAGGCGTCTAGGTCACCCCTCCTCCACTCGTTTGCAAGCTTTAGCATCTAGCTCTCTTAATTGTACTTTTGATTCTAGTCATATTTGTGATGTTTGTCCGTTGGCAAAGCAAACTCGTCAACCTTTTCTTTTGAGTTCAATTTCATCAACTTTCCCTTTTGCTTTAATTCATTGTGATATTTGGGGCCCGAATCGTCAATCTTCTCTTTCTGGTGCTCATTATTTCTTAACCATTGTGGATGATTTTTCTCGCTTTACGTGGGTCTTCCTCATGAAACATAAATCTGACACTCAACAATTAATTAAGGATTTTTTTGCTTATGTCACTACCCAATTCCGCACTACCATCCAATGCATTCGTACTGACAATGGTGGTGAATTTTTATCTCTTCGTAGTTTTTTCTCTGATCATGGAGTGCTTTTACAAACTTCTTGTGTTTATACCCCCCAACAAAATGGCGTTGTTGAAAGAAAACATCGTCATCTTCTTGAAACCGCTCGCGCCCTTCGTTTTCAATCTCATCTTCCTATCAAGTTTTGGGGGGAATGTGTTCTCACCGCTACTTATCTCATCAATCGTCTCCCTACCCGTCTTCTCCATCATAAATCCTCATTTGAGGTTCTCTTTTCGAAAACCCCATCTTATGATCACTTCCGCGTCTTTGGTTGTCTGGCATATGCCACCTCTGTCACTCCCACCACCAAATTTTCCCCTCGGGCTCATCGTTGCATTTTTCTCGGTTATCCTCATGAACAAAAGGCCTATACCCTTTACGATCTCGACAATCACCGCATTTTCACTAGTCGAGACGTCATCTTTCACGAAACTACTTTCCCTTATGCCGTTTCTCACCCTCCTATCCCTTCCTCTTCGCCTACCCTACCCATCCCACCCCCTCTGGACTTTACATATAACCCACCCCTTCCTGCCCCAACGCCTCACCCTCCTCCACCTTCCTCCCCTTCCACGCCTCCCACAGATTTCCTTGCTGCCCCATTACCCGTTCCTCCCCTTCCCCGCACCTCTTCCCGTGCCCATAAACCTCCATCCTATTTAAAAGACTACGTTTGCTCGCAGGTGATTCTGCCATCCCACCCATCTTCGACTTCGCAACCCGGTTCTACACAAGGTACGCGATATCCACTTTGTAATTTTCTCTCTTATCACCGTTACTCTCCCAGGCATTTTTCTTACATTAACTCTGTCAGTCGGACTGTGGAGCCTTCCTCCTTTGCCGAGGCTGCCACTGACCCCAATTGGCAACGTGCTATGACTGAGGAGCTTCAAGCTTTACATGCTAATGGTACTTGGACTTTAACTTCCTTGCCCCCTGGCAAAATTCCCATTGGTTGTAAGTGGGTGTACAAACTCAAGCACAATTCCGACGGCTCTATTGACCGCTACAAAGCTCGTTTGGTTGCTAAAGGCTTCACTCAGGCTGAAGGTATTGATTATCATGACACTTTTTCTCCTACTGCTAAGATGATTACGGTGCGTTGTCTTCTTGCTCTTGCTGCTAGTCAGTCTTGGTCTCTTCATCAGCTTGATGTTAATAATGCTTTCTTACATGGTGACTTACATGAAGAAATCTATATGTCTCCTCCTCCTGGTCTTCGGCGACAGGGGGAGAATCTTGTGTGTCGCCTTCACAAGTCACTTTATGGTCTTAAGCAGGCTTCTCGCCAATGGTTTGCCAAATTCACTAGTGCCATCATTTCTGCCGGTTTTCAACAATCCAAAGCTGACTATTCATTGTTCACTAAAAAGTCTGGTATTTCTTTCACAGCTTTGCTCATTTATGTGGATGATATTGTGATTACAGGCAATGATGCTAGTGCCATTAATTCTCTGAAGTCTTTTCTCCGTGATCATTTTCGGATAAAAGACCTTGGTGATATAAAATATTTTTTGGGTATTGAGGTTTCTCGTTCCAAACAAGGGATTTATATTTCTCAACGCAAGTATGCATTAGAGATTCTCAAGGACTATGGTTTTTTGGGAGCACGACCCATTGCTTTTCCTATGGATGACACAAAATTATCTGATAAAGGAGAACTTCTCAAGGATCCTGAAAAGTATCGACGATTAGTAGGTCGGTTAATATATCTCACTATCACTCAGCCGGATATCACCTATTCTGTGCATGTTCTAAGCCGTTTTATGCACGAGCCAAGGATATCTCATATGGATGCTGCGCTTCGTATTGTTCGTTATTTGAAGGCTACTCCATGTCAAGGTTTATTATTTCGTTCTGACAACCAGACCAAGTTAACTGCGTTTTGTGATTCTGATTGGGCAGGTTGCCCTATCACTCGCCGTTCGACTACTGGGTATTGTGTATTCTTGGGCGGTTCTTTGATTTCTTGGCGGACAAAACGACAGAAAACCGTTTCGCTCTCTTCAGCAGAGGCAGAATATAGGGCCATGGCAGGTGCTTGTTGCGAGATAGTTTGGCTTCGTTTTTTGTTGAAGGATTTGAACATTCCTTTGGATGGTCCTTCCATTTTATTTTGTGATAATCAAGCAGCGTTACATATAGCTGCCAATCCTGTTTTTCATGAACGAACTCGTCACATTGAGATGTATTGTCACTTTATACGAGATAAGATTGTAGATGGCACAATAGAGACCAAGCATGTGGGTACGGCACAACAGTTGGCAGACTTGTTTACCAAACCTCTTGGGAAAGAAAAGTTTTCGGGTATGTTACGCAAGTTGGGAGTTCTTGACATCCACTCTCCAACTTGAGGGGGAGTGTTAGACAAATAAGGAATATGGTTGGAGTCCTTGTGTAATTGTATATAATATTATTATTGGAAGAATAAGCCGTCCTACAGCCGTCAAGCCGTCCTACAGCCGTCCTACCTTGTCCTACCTACACACTAGGACGGCTACCTTGTCCTCTATAGCCGTCCTACCTACACACTAGGACGGCTACCTTGTCCTACCTACACACTTGTATCATGTATATATATCCTTGTAATCTTGTAGAGAAACACAATGAGAAAAAATTAAGCATTCTCTTCCATTTGCATTCTCTTCCATAAGCATTCTCTTCCATTTGCATTCTCTTCCATTTTTCCACATTCATGTATCAATAACAAATATAATTTTTAGCCTACATACCTTTTTCTACAAATACTCAGTGCTTAATCACTCCTTTTATATCGTCGAATCCTAATGACAATTGGAAAGGGTACTTTCAGTAAAGTTTCCTTGTTTTACACGTCCAAACAAATCCTAGTGACAAATGGAAAACTTTGTGTGTGTATGTAGTAAACCAATCCCTATGTGAATAGGAAACTTTTCATTTTTATTCTTCGTTATCCTAAAAGGCTAAATGTCATAATTATTAAGGGTGATAAATTAATTACTCAATCAATATCCATATATTTAAGGAAAGAAATAGAATAGAATACACAACACCGAATAAGGTCCTGAGCAGTAGGACTAATGTCCGGTTAGAATGAAGTATTTCAACTAGAAAATCACCCACATTTTTATCAAGTTCCCGTCACGAAGCCAAAACAAAGGAGCATACCTGACTTAGAATTCTACAACATGCATTTCCTTTGAACTTCCAATAAAGTGTCTCTAAATTTTAATCGGAGGGTCAACTTCTTGGGATTTAAACTCATTGGAAATTACCTTTGTTTTTGGGTAAAGGAGAAATAATTAACAATTGCTACGCACGCACCACTTAATATGTAAATCCACTTCTAAAAATTAGAAGAGCAAATGAATTAGCTAAGTTTTCCTGACAGTTATCAAGTAAAAAATAAGTAACAGTTATCGCAACACTCCAGCAAAGCTTAAATTTGTACCTACTTCCTCCGCTTCTTGAAATTTTGACTTGGATTTGGATTCGGACTTGGTAGCTAGCATGCACCCGGAGAGAGTTCAGTCTCTTGTTCTTCCTATATTAAGCAATTCTTGTAGTTGTCAGTTCCACTACTGAGAGCGGTTCAAGACATCTGCTTATTATCTGCATTAAAATTGAGTTTTTTTGTTTAATCTCTGCTAAACTCTTGCTTTTTGTCTGAAATTTTCGATGTGCAAAGGGAACCTTGAGCGATGAAGTATATCGCAGAGGGCATCGATCGTATAGATCACAAGCGCAAAGGGTAAGAATCATTCATATACAACTTTTTTTGGTATATTATTGAAGGTTCTTATTTATGATAGACTGTGTGTTAACTCCTCTTTTATTGTAACAACCCGTCCCAAAATTTACGGAACAAAAGAGGTATTTTGATATTTTCACTTTGGTTAGGTTTTATTTGTTTAAATATTGCTTTTTGGTGTTAAATGGGGGAATTTCTCATATATAACCAATATTTACCTATAATTTCATAAATATCAGTTTTTATAAAAACTATCAATTATAGCCAAAAAAAAAAAAAACACGCTTAAATAGACCAAACTGCCCTAAAAATTATAATCAAATTACACTACACCTAAAATCGTTAGAATTCCCTATCATTCAAATTCACAAGACTGCTTACTACCGGACCACCCACCACCGCAACCCTCCCCCCTTCTGCCTTTGCTTATCCTTCTCCTTCATATTGTTTTGAAATGTTCAATTAAAAAGATTAAAATAATAACTAGTTTTTGTTCTTATACTTTCGGTATGCGTTGAAAACCTAACAAATTTCAATTTTTATTGCAAAACCCATCAGAATTGCTTGTAGACAAACAAATTTCAATGTTTTGCAATTGCTTGTAGACAAACAAATTTCAATTTTTATTGCAAAACCAAAATCATAAACAAAATGTCTGATTGATTGGGAGGTGGGGATGAGACCATGAGCTGTGGATGGTATTGTCAAACAGCAAGTTTTCTTGGAAATGAATTCAGGTTCATTCATAAACAGGTGGAATTGAATAAACAGGTTCATTCATCTAATAGTGTTTGGATTTAGGGTTAGGTTTGTTATTAACTTTGAGGGTATTGAGGTCTACTCCAGTAAAATTTTGGATATATTTGATAATTTTTATAAAAATTGATATTTATGAAATTAAAGTGTAAATTTAGGCTGTATATCATACATTCTCGTTAAATGGTATGCCCAAGAGGCCCACCCCTATTTTGGTCCCTCGACTCTCCCTTCTCCTTGCCTGCCACGTGGCACCCTCTCTCTCCATCACTTTCTCTTGGTCTCTCTTTTCTCTTCCTCTCCTATTTTCCGTGTACAACGCTAAGACCTCTATCTCTCTTTCTATCTCAGCTCTCCCTCTCGTCTTTACTTTGTGCTCTCCTCCCCCGAGCGCGCACATGCACACACACGGACACCCATTTCCTCCGTTGAACACCATCACCCACCACCGTCGTTGGACTCTCCTCTCTCCCTCCTTCTCTGTGAAGCACAGAGACCACCCAAACATGCTTAGCACACCCACACGCCGGCAAGTTCTACCTTTCCCGACTAGGTGAGGCTCGAAATACCATTGCTCATCCTTCCTTTTCAACATTCTAGGTTGTTTTAAAGAATTTAAGTATGTTTTGGGGACGTTTGACAAAGAAAAACCAGCTCGGGGAGACTTCCGCATATCCTGGTGAGATCGTGAAACTTCCAGGCCTTTTTCCGGCCAACTTCGGCCAACTCCGGCCACCATATGTTGTGAAAATGGTACGAAGCTCTTCCTTGTTCCTTGGGCTTCATTTTGGTATATTGCACGACCTGTTTTGGTTACGTTTTGTGGTTGACGACGCTTGGAAAGCTCCGGCTTTCCTCTTCCTTCGGCCTAGAAACGGGCCAAGCCCGACCCGAAAACACTAACCCAGCCCAATCATTGGCCCAAGCTACCCGGCCCAACCTTGAGTCCAGCCTAGAAACCTTTCATCCCAAACCCATAAAACCGGCCCAAAGTCTAGGCCCAGAATCAGCTAGATCGACCCAACCCAAATGGAATATTCTCTGGAATATTCCTAGAATATTCTTTGTGTTGACCTTTACGAAATTTGCCCGGGACCCTTCTTAGGGTAATTCGATGTCATGAATCTGTTTATGACGTTCGTTTCCCGAAATTCAATCGTTATAGTATAGTTTTATTAATTGGTACCTTTATGTGCTTAAGTGTAATTGTTTGTGGCGTTTCCATCCACCCTTGGTTGCACGGCTCTTCGCCAACGGTGTAAGGTGAGGAGACCCTTTCTAAAACGCATATTTTACTATTAGAAATGTATACATGAAAAACATGGTTTAACGATTACGTTTTATGAAACGTTTATGAGTAAATTGGATTTACGCTTTATGATATTCATGCTTTATCGAGTTTACGTTCTTTGTAGTATATATGATTGATGACTATATGCTACAAATAGGTTTTACGATATGACGTTTTAACTATTGAACTCTGATTAAGATAGATATATATATATATATTATAAATATTATGTTAATGTCCTTACATACTTACTTAGTGGTTATTCGTACGGTCCTGCCTACGAGCGATTGATACTTATATGCCTTTGGGTGGGTGTTGTACGAGCCTACGGGCGATTGATACTTATTTTGGCTTTGATCGGGTGATGTAGGGGCCTACAGGTCAATTGATATTTATATTGGCTACGGCCGGGCATTAGGTTGGTGCCTACGGGTGGGAGATATTTATATTGGCTTCAGCCAGGCGTAGGTTGGTGACTTTGGCCAAAAGATACTTATTTATATTGGCTTTAGTCGGGCGTAGATTGGTGGCTTCGGCCGGAAGATATTTATATATTGGCTTCGGCTGGAAGATGTAGTACCTACAGGCAAATGGTACTGTCTACGGGCGAATGATTTGCCTACAGGCGCATGATGTAGAACCTTCAGATGAATGAAGAAGTGTTCTATATGTATATGCCTTACACACACACACACACATAATATGACTTCGTCACCTTCGGATGTCGGCCAGCACGTGCCTACCTTGATGTTTGGTGGATATCGGGATCGGGCGTGTCATTTATACAATCAAATCCTTATATTAACGATGTTAATCTTGCTGTATATAATTAAGTTTATTTATATCAAGAATATTTAAGTTTTTTCAGTAATCTCAGATGAATTAGTTATTTATACGAGCTAGAATGGTAACGTGGTTTGTAACAAAAACAAAGCTTTCACTGTTGGCCCAAATGTTTTTAGGTATACAACTCAATGTGGCGGTCAGATGTCTCTATATTTTTGGATAATACTAATGAATAAAGCACGTGATATAACATTGGTGGACTATTGTCGATCACACTAAAGAATTTCACATATTCTCTCTTGTTTATTTGGCCCCAAAATCAATATTCTGAAAATCAATGAAGTGGCAGTGATTTGGAGAGGCTACAAAAATATAACTCAATGAATGCGACGCAGTGTGTCAAATCTTTTGGTCTCCATCTGCTGTTTCTTCCTGCACTTGAGCTGCGTACTGTAAGTTCCAAAGGATGTCCTCAAAAGATGGACGGCTCGATTCTGGACAAATGCAATTGTTCATTATAGAGATCACGATCGACAGAGACTCTTGTGAGCATGTGGCTAGAATAGCCGGTTCAACTATCTGCTTCCGCCCGTCCTGGCTATTCAGAGATGCCTGCAGCAAATTGTAGAACCATTTTTCGATCAATAAAAGCGCGTACTTATACGGTCATGAAAATCTTGAGAACAATAGGACATGATGAATTCTGCGCATTTTTCGTGTGAAGTGTAAATATTAGTGTAGATAAGCAACAGGTCAGAAGTTAATGAGTTACCATATTATTTTGAAGGATTACTTCTCTTCGAGAAGGCATGGAAGATCCAACAAGAGCCTCCAGTAGTATGTATCCGAAGCTATAAGCATCGTCCTCTAAACTTGTCATTTGCCTGATCAAGACAATGTTAAATGTCAACAACTAAAGAACTCTAGTACAAACCTGCAGAAAGTAGACAGTAAAAATATGGTGTAAATTTTACCATGATGTTAGGCCATCTTTTGCCTGCAAACAAGACAAGTACACAATCAGAACTGCGTGGGCAGAAAAAATTATCGCAGGGGTAAGTGATCATTGAGTCACTATGAGGAGACAAACCGTGGATTTATTGGTTTCTTCTGCTAGAATGGACAGTCCATAGTCACTCAATTTTGCCATACCATGCTCATCGAGCAAGATATTGTTCGTCTTTAGGCGGTTGCAGAAGAAACCAGGAATAATTCCGGTATGTAGGAAGTGCACAGCCTTGGCCACACTAATTAGAATTGCCAATCTCTCCGACCAGTTGAGAACCTTTCCAGGACTATTCCCTACAAAAACATACATAACATTATTGCTATGCTTAGACAACAAAATGATAAGTTTGTGTTTTTCCACCAAGAGTATATTGTGTTTAGGTTTTGAAGATTTACCAGAGAGATGAGCACGGAATGTCCCATTGGGGACATACTCAGACACAAGGTAGACCTTGTTCGGACTGTAATCATCTTGTCCACCACCATCGAGGCAGTGCCCTAAAAGGCAAACCAAATGCTGGTGCCGAAGCTTGGAAAGCAGATCCAACCGAAGTTTAACATTTCGAATTGTGTACTTTTTTGACAAAGGCAGGCACCTTATAGCAACTTGAGTCCCATTGTATAGTCTTCCTTTGTAAAGCTGCATGCCAAAGGAAAGAAAGAGTAAGAACTTAAAGAATATATGTTGTTACGAAAATTATAGTTTCAATTCGTAATTATGTTCTGCATTGAAACTATACCTTCCCATATGAACCTTCACCCAAAAAGGCAGAGCTGTTGAAATTTTTCGTAGCTTCCATCAACTCTTCCAAAGAAAATGTCCGGCACACGGGGAGGCCTTGTATCCCTACCTTTCCATCTTGTGAAATAAATCCTAAATAAGCAAAAAGAACCAACTTGATCAGCTTAAATATTCATTCAATGAAACAAAAAAAGAGAGTACATTCTGGTTAGCGATTGACCTACTTGCACTTGCTAGAAGCTTGGTCGAAAACCCATCTGCTGAATTTTCCTGCACTGATTTATGCAGCAAATTCTGCTCCGATATTCCACGAAGGCAATATCTTCTGCAGAAAATGATAAACCCTAAAACCAGAAGCACACTAAGTACAACTAATCCTAGAATCACTCCCACCAAGATCCCTACATTGTTCCCTCCGGACTCTTTCTTCTTCAGGCTGATCACTTCCTTGCAGTATGCTTGTTCATGCTGGTTTTGCATACCAATGGACAAACAATTCCCACCAAATTTCACAACTCTCTCTTCTGATACGTTTCTTAAGCATGAAGGCAACTTACCCGTCAAACTATTATTCGATATATCGATGAAATTAAGCTTGCTACCGCAGATTAGATTGCCTGAAAGCAAGCCACTCAGCAGATTTGACCCCAAGTTCAAGTAACTAATATTAGGCAAAGAGAAGACTGCAGCAGGAGGTGTGCCTATAAGTGCATTGTGTGACATATCAATGTGTTGAAGTCCACTTAACTTGCCATATTTCACTGGAATCTGGCCGGAGAAGGAGTTTTCGCTGATGGAAAGCATGACCAACCCTTTCGGCATTGGAGGCAACACAGAGTTCAATTTGTTCCTGCTCAAATCTAGCACTTGTAAACTGCTTAGGCTACTAAGACCTTGCAATGTACCTTCCAACTTGTTGTTCCTCAAGCTCAGAGTTGTAAGATTGGAAAGCGAATCAAACCAATCAGGGATAGTATCATTTAAGAAATTCTCATCGATTTTAAAAGTTTGAAGCATTGCCATTGCGGAAATCCTAGGTGGGATTGAACCGAAGAGAAAGTTCGAGCTCAAATCCAGATGTTCAAGGGAAGACAGCCTATGAATCTTATCTGGAAGTTGACCCCAAATGCCCAAAGACACAAGGCTAAGAACTCTCAAACTTTTTAGCCTTGAAAGGGTAGTGACAAAAGAATCCAAAGAAAAAGAATTTGATAAAGTTTGGCTTTGGATTGGAAAGCCGTTGAAGTAGCCGCTTTCTTTGGATTGCTTAATCTTATCACCCTTGATTCTGAGCTCAATTACAAGATTGTCCAAGCATGTAATGTTAACTTGACCAAATGAAGAAATGGAGCAGAAATCTAAGCTGGGATTGTTCCAAATTTCTAGTTGTTTTGGATACTCTAAGTGCTTTCTGAGCTGCAGAAGCACTTGGGTCTGTGAGGATTGGAGTTGATGAGTGCCTAGAAGTAAGAAGCTCCATGCAAAACAGAACAGCAGAAATGATCTGAAACACCCCATTACAAAATCGCTTTTCTCAGAAGTGCTTCATGAAGGAGTTAAGTTTCTGAAATCTGCAAAATAAAAGAACCCAATAAAGCAGGAATTGAAAACTTCCAACCTATATTTAAGAATGATGGTAACTATTTGGGGATCATTAAAGATGAAACACAGTTGTGAGTTATGACAGAATCAGATTGGATAATGGGAAATTTCTGAGATTTTAGAGAAACCGAGATAAGATAAAATACAAAAAAGAAAGTTCATACGAGATAAAAGAAAATAAAATGTCCAAAGTTGAGCATTTGAGAAAGTTTCAACAAACATATGAAGCAGGCAGAAACAGAGAAAAATGAAAGTGAAGTTCTAAGTGGATGATCACACTTGCTTCCTAATACACTGTATTAGATTTTCTTATACGTCGATATTCTAAAATACTCAAATCCTTCACATCCTTCACACACAGGGATTAAGATTGAGTGCAAAGAGACAGACACGTATGGTGGTCAACTAGCTTAAAAATTCAAACTTGAATTCAACGAGGCAAACTCACACTCTAACAACTGGCCTATCCCACGTCTGTAAAACGAGTTTATTAGATGCAATAAGAATTGTGAAATTTTTTAGAAAAATGGATGTAAAAGATGAGAAAGTTTGGAGAGAAAGTGGGTGGCGGGTACCTCCAATGAATGCATTAAAGTTCTCCCACATGGTGTTCTTTCTTGGAAAGAAAAGTGGTTTATCTCCATCATTAATGGAGTAGGCTTTACTTAATATTCTGAAACAGTATTTGCCCTCTCTGCGCAGCAACGAGAGAAGTGGTGGACCTCATGAGACCAACTTGAAAACACAAGAAAAATTGTGGAAGGGAGTTCGTACTTTTTTTATGAAGCAATGACTTATGAACTTGGTATCTTAATTTGTCCTATCGGCTTTCAATTTTGATTTCTGGCCGTCTAATATTTTAAAACATGCTAATTTGTCCACAACTGACAAAATTGTAATCAAGAGTTATTTCCGTTCATCAAACGAGGAATAGCACAACAAAAAGGTGATAAATTTAACAATTCAGAAAAACTTATTTTATAGATTAAGAGCTTATAACTAAACTGAAAGTTGAAGGAGTAAATCAGAACTTTGTAAATTGAGAGAGTCTGGCTTGTTTTTTTTTTTTTTTTTTTTTTTTTTGGTAATTCGATTATGAACACAAAATATGTAAAACAAAAGGGTAAATTGGTAAAAGGAATGCATGTCCTTTGAACTTGTGATTGCTACTTGCCATAACTTTACAGGCTGTGTGCCAAACCAGGACCAAAATCAGCAGCAGACGAAGCCATACAAATTTTCTGAAGCAGTCGGCTAGTTAGAAGATATTTCATATGTACATACTATCATACTAGCACTGCCAAACAAATTGTACTGGATTGGAATGGAAAACTCAAAACTCAAATCTCCATCGCTTTGAATGCGGATTGACGAAATATTAACATTTTCGAACCCTACACAAGTTTTTACAGCTTTAAACACTGCTAGGTAATCTTCGAGATAAATGACAGTGCCAAGAACCTGCAAGATCGTCCAGGTCAATACAACAACAACCACTAAATCTCTGTCCTCTAATGGTACTGTCTGTCATTGGATTTGTTTGCATCTTTTATGAAGTAGCACTTTCAAGTGAATATGTGGTGTGTATGAAAGGGCTAGTTTCTGAGTTTCTGTATTTATTTTTTTAAAATTGTATTTGTTGTGTTGTGAGAATACACAGTCATGGAGAAAGATAGGAAAGTGTTTGGTATTATTCACCTGCCTCTAATAAAAATAAAATAAAAAAACGATTTTTTTAAAGTATGTGTATAATTGTTTCTGCTTTCTAGTGTTTTAAATCTATGCTCTTGAAAAAATTTAAAAAATATACTTTTTTTTTATTTAACGAACACAATTAAGTTTTTTTTTTTTTTTACTTTTTCAAAAATCCACTTTTAGAAAAAATTTAAATAACTTCAAACCCAAGTTCTAAAAAACGCTAGGCGCTAGTCGGGCGGTAGACTAACGCCTAGCACCTAGGTGGCTAGGCGGCTTAGGCGGATTTACATAAATTTACACTATATATTATAAAATATGAGTATATGTGTATAATTTTAGGACTTGTTTTCTAATTTTATACAAAGAATATTGGGCCTAGTTTGTTTTTCTTTGAACAAAATGGACCCAACTTGAAAGAAAAGCCCTTTTTTTCAATTAAACCGACAACTTTTCTGGTTTCTCCAATGCTAGTCCCAATCAACCATCACTTGTTCAGTGGCTCTAGGCTTGCATTTATTATCAACAGATCTCCTCTTCTTTCTCTCTCTGCAAAGAGATCCCCTTCTCTCTCTTTAGTCTTTTTTTTTTTTAATTTTTTTTTATGTCGGACTCTCTCTTTAGTCTTTAGTTATGCCTTTCTTTTCCTCCCATTTTCAATTTTTCTTTCGACTCTCTCTCTCTTCTCTTCAACAGAACGGACGGATCTCTTCAACATATCCCATTCTCTCTCTGTAGTAAAACCCAACGGACGGATTATGTGTATTGTTCATCCTTTTATATTCTCAATCTACTTGGGTTCATTGATTGATGTTGGGTGCAAGAGCGCATGTTTGAAGATTTGGGTTGTGGGTTGTGGATTGTGGGGATGCGAGGGGAGATTAGCAGAGCACCGAACCCCGCCTAGCACAACCTAGGCAGCTGCCTAAATCCTTCTCACCTTACCTGAACGATTTAGCTCGAATCAGATCGGGATTCCACCGCCGAGCGCCTAGGTGCCGCCTAAGCCAATTTTTAGAACACTGCTCAAACCAGCTCTAAATAAAGTGGAAAATGCAAGGCTTTGCTTGTGCTGGTTGCAGAGCATTTTAAAAGTCATTATCCACTTCAACATTAGATTGCATCAGAGGGGGCGTTGAGGGGGTGCGAAAGGTACAGTAGCAGAGGGCCCCAAATTTGAAGGGGCCTCAAAATTTTTGTCACCTAATATTCTATATTTAAAATTGTTTTTGGTATGAAATAATGTTCTATATTCAAAAATTGATTTTGTTAGCACGTTAAATTCTCATCTTACACTCCTTATAAGAATAATTTTTTTTCTTTCTAAATACAAAAATTTAGAGTACAATAAGATATTTTGAGTGCCAATAATACACCATAAAAGACGATATTTTTTTCAATATTATTATATAATAATGTTACATATTCAAGTGAAACTTTGAAGTTAGAGTTTTTGAAATTCGTTTTCTTCTTTGGTTGTTTAAGATTGAACTGCTTTTGATTATTTAGTGAATGTTATGTTTGTAGCTCTTTTTACTTATTATTCATGACATTTTTAAATTGCAATCAGTGAGTGCTAAACTTTGTTTTGATTTAAGTGGTTGTTTTCTAGTGTGACATCCCGTCCCGGAATTATAGAAAACGTACGTATGAAATTACGATTTTGCCCCTAGGATGTTTTTCGTCACGTTGTGGGGTTATTTTGTGTGTGGTGGCAAGTGGAGGGCCACACACACACACTGACTCACTCTCCCTCTCCCTCTATCCCTGTCCCGTGTCTCTCTCTCTCCCTTCTTTCTTCTTCTTCCTTCTGTGAGAGTACGGACACACACCAAGGACCTTCAAACCATCACAGATCGAAGGAACCAACTACACCATTCGACTCGTGAGGTCGAGGCGAGCTCAGCCATACCATTTTCAGGTTCCCAGGAGCGTCGGAGAAGCTCGTTGGACGATTTTGGACGTCGGGAAGGCCTGGTTCGAAGTTGGCCGAGCTTGGAGTTTTTGGACAGTGGTTTCGCATCTAGGTGACACGTACCCAGAGGACGAGCGTGCACACGCGAGACAGGGGGGCTACGACCCTTCTACATACCAGTGAGTGGGCTTTTGTTTTCCGTATATACCTATATACATTTATATTCCCAGAAATTGAATTAAAAAGGGTTATTTGCCTTATGCCATGCACTTTATTATTTATCGTTTATGCATCTTTGCAAGCATTATTTGTGGCATACATATACATATGCATATGTCATATATATTTATATGTGGGTGCTGTGGAGGCATAGGTAAGTGCCAGGTAAGCGTTAATTAACGATTGCATTACATAGTGTTTAGAGATGCTTAGAGAGCTCATAACCTGCACCCCCGGTGTTAGTGCTCCCGCCCAGAGTAGGGCACAGTCCTTCACGTGTTGTTCACCTCCCGCACCACACGCTCAGCTTGGATCCAAGTTAGGTGCATAGGCATGTCGTACAGACCACATTAGGTGGTTCCGACTCGTAGGTGACCCGCGATTATTCGCACAGCCTTCACGTGATCGTAGCACTAGAGCGTATATATGTATTATACCCAGGCCTGTCGTACAGACCACCTAGAGTGGTTCCGACTCGTGGGCAGGTTCAGTTGTTGAGTTTGAGATTGAGCTCTATATGCAGCCGTACAGGTCACGTTAGGTGACTCCGGCTGCCAGATGTTATGTTATTGATATGATTCATACCTGAGCACATACATTTCATTACGAGGTTTTGACATGGCATATCTTGAGCATGATTGGCATACCCTTGAGCATGTTGGGCATATCTATACATACGTACATATGTTTATTTTCTGGGAAGTATACAGGTTTTACGGTGAGGGGTTAGAATGTATTTTATGAAATGGTTTTCAAAGAGCTTTGTTTTTGCCCACTCACGCTTTTGTTTTGCGCCCCTCCAGGTTCTAGTTGCTTAGCCGTTGCGGTGGTTTCCCTTGAGAGCTTTCCGGCGTTCTGACAGACACTCCACATTGTAGGGTCGCCTTCGGGCGTACTACTGTTGTCGTTTTATTTGGACTGCTATAGACCTGCTCTGAATTTGTATCGCACTAACTAGCACTTATTCTAGTACTTGTATGCTAGTTTTTAATTATTCGTACCTTTATATTACTACTTACTAGCTTCCGCACGTGCACATGGCTACGTCACCTTTGAGTGACGGCCAGCACGCTCCGATCTCGGTCGGGGTGTGTCATAGCATCAATACATTGTCCTACATTTTTTAAGACTTATCTTAAGGAGGGGCGCTTTTATAAATTTCGCACAGGGCCCCCAAAATCTTAGAGACGGCCCTGGATTGCAGATACCACATATGATGTGGTGGGTGCCAAATTTATGTCAATCAAACATGTTTAAGTTACTCCTAGTGCAGCTGGACGTAACTAAGTTGATTTATTCTCGTAGTTTCAATTAACATATAGGGTGAAATACGAGAGAATCTTTTGACATCGTTGTAGCACTATTATAATATATATGGACACAAGTGTTTTAACATCGTGATCTTATGGTTAAATATGAAAAAAATAAATCGACTATATATGTGTAATACTCAAATTAGTCCGATATTCCATTATACGGCCTACTACTTTGGTCAAAATTATTCAATAACTTTTTATCTTATCCGACTAAAATAATTAGTACGCTCAAATTGAGGCTTATGAAAAGCCCACATCAATCGTGCAAGTCATTAGTCTGGGATGAGGGCTCCCCACGAAATAGAAAAATAGAGTAGAAGTGGGAAAAGAACCCCATCATACGACATCTCTTTTTTACTTCTTCTATTTTCTTCTATCATATTTGTCTTCTTTTTTCTCTCTTCTTGTATGAAATACAATTGAAAAGTCTTGGCAGCCTTCAACATTACCACACACTATCCTGCATCCACCCTCGATGTAACGACCCGTTTTGAAAATTGCACTTTTATTAGTTAAAATTACGAAAATAACCCTAATGACGGAAAGGTTGACCTTCGTTGACTTTTGTCCATTGACGTATTAGAATTTTTTCGTTTATTTTATTTCCGTAGTTCTCATCGATACGAATGCGTAGGCACGCTCAAAATCGAGGTTGTCCCACATGTGAACCAAACGGCCACATGTGCTCAACATCACTCTGTTATGTTGTTCACATGTTTGGCTCGAAAAATTCGCCACACGTGAGGAGGGTTTTGAGAATGAGTCTCACATTGATGAAATGAGAGACCTTGCATGGGCTTATAAGAGGTTGGACTACTCTCTATATTGCCAATTGATTTTATGATGGAATCTCAACTTTCTTTGTGGAGATATTTCATATGTGCATACAATCATACTAGCACTGCTAAACAAATTTTACTGGATCGGAATGGAAAACTCAAAACTCAAATCTCGATCGCTTCGAATGCGGATTGACGAAATATTAACGTTTTCGAACTGATGAGCAACCCTATACAACTTTTTACAGCTTTAAACACTGCTAGGTAATCTTCGAGATAAATGACAGTGCCATGAACCTGCAAGATCGACCGGGTCATTACAACAAGAACCACTAAATCTCAGTCCTCTAATGGTACTGTCTGTCATTGGATTGGTTGCATCTTTTCCGGAGTAGCACTTTCAAGTGAACATGTGGTGTGTATATTTAAGGGCTAGTTTGGAGTTTCTGTAGTTTTTTTATTTATTTTTGAATGTACTTGTTGTCTTGTGAGAATACACAGTCGTAAAAAAAAAAGATAAGTCTTTGATATTGTTCACCAACTTCTAATATAACAAAAAAAAAAAAAAGAAAAAAAAAAAAAAAAAAAAGAAGCATTTTTTTAGAAGTACGTGTGTAATTATTTCTGCTTCCTGCTGTTTTAAACATATGATTTTAAGAAGAAGAAAAAATACTATTTTTTTATTTAACGAACAGAATTTAGTCTTAACTTTTTTAAGAATCTACTATTAGAAAAAAAATTTAAATAACCCCAAACCAGTCCTAAGTAAAGTCGGAGAAAATGCATTTGCTTGTGCTGGTTGCAGAGCGATTTAAAAGTCCTTATCCACTTCAACAGTAGATTGCAGATATCACATATGCTGGTGGTGGGTGTCAAATTTATGTCAATCAAACATGTTAAAGTTACTCCTTGAGCAACTAGACGTAGCTAAGTTGATTTATTCTCATAGTTTCGATTAACATATAGGGTGAAATACGGGAGAATTTTTTGGCATTGTTGTAGCACTGTTATAATATAGATGGACAATGAGGTCATATTAAAAGGTTAGAATTAATAAATGATACAAGTGTTATAACATGGTGATCTAATGGTCAAATACGAAAAGATAAATCGACTAACGGCCTATTAATTTAGTTAATACTATTCGATAACTTTTTGTCTTATTTGACTAAAATAGTAGTACGGTCCAAGTTATCAAACTAGACCTATGAAAACCCCACATCAATCATGCAAGTTGTTAAGTGTGGGATGAGGGCTTCCCATGAAACCGAACAATAGAGTAGTAGTGGGAAAAAAAAAAAAAAAAAAAAAAAAAAAAAAAAAACCATCGTACGACATCTAAGGTCATTTTCAACCGAAGGAAGTCAAAGGACCATGTTTGGCTCTATAGCCTTGCAAAAAATTATATTTTAATAAACAATATCAGACCATATTGTATACCATCTCCAACCGAGGGGACTATAGGCCAAACATAACCCCCTCAATAATTTATTATTTTAATTGAATTAATATGGTTAATTAAATTAAACTACCATATTTAAATAAGATTTTTGGACATATTTTAAGTGTCACTTGTCGTTAAATGAATAAGCCTCCGAATTTCTTATCTTTATATAATCTCAATAATTTTTTAGATAGTATGGAATAGTGAAACGTATGTGAGAAATGGTATAGAAATGGCTTAGGTATTTATAGAAAAAAAAAAATCAAATTTCAACGGTAACCTGATGTTAGCATGACTTCAGCTAGCCGTTGCTAGCTAGCGTCATGCTAACGCCAGGTAGCCATTGGATGGCAAGTGGGCTGGGCTGAAGGGCTGGCTGGAAATGGGCAACCCGCTGACCTAATTTGGGTGTTTTGGCCTAATGGGGCCCACAAGCCCTTTGGCCTAGCTCTCAGTTGAAGACGATTTTCGTGTCATTCCGAACTTTTTTTAGCCCTATAACCCTTTGATGGGGTCGATTGGAGATGGCCTAATGACCCCACTTGGATGGTAATCTCGTAATTTTCTAATGTATGATATTCATGTATTGTCTACATAGCACCAAACATTACAGCAGGATCGATATTGAACGCATGTAATCATGCCTACATAGAACCCTTTCCACTATAGATCCATAAAAATGGTAAAACACTAAACTATAGAAAATCACCAGTGAAGGAGCCAGCATGGAGTCATTGGTTGTCTTTGATCCGAATAATTTAAAAAAAAAAATCATGTATATTTGTTTGTATATTGTATCTGACCCTTGTAGACAACTAGAGGAAACTAGATTACAACCTCCTCTTCATACTTCTTCTATTTTCTTCTATCGTATTTGTCTTCCTTTTTTCTCTTCTTGTATGAAATACAATTGAACGACCTTGGCAGTTTTCAACATTACTCCATCCTACATTCACCCTCGACAAGCCTCTACAAGTAATAGTAGTTGGCGACATATGTTGGCATAAACTTTCGGCATATATTGACATGAATTGGCATGTGTCTACTTGGTGCTCGATGAAATGGCCAAATAAAATTTTTTTGTCGATATTATGATCTCATTATTTGAAAACCCTGGCTACGCCACAGATGATCACTACATGATTAATACTTTGGTCACTATACGGGTAACACGATAGTAGTAGTACTCTATCTTGTTTCATGAACGGTGAAGTAGAATCTCTGTTAAGGAGCTAGTCTTGTATGTATCGAACATATATATGTTGCGTCCCATCTTTCATACAACAACAATAACAAAAAACCTTATCAAACTAAGTGGGTTTGGTTGTATATATCCTAGAATGTCATTGCGCTCGGTTTTGTGCCACGTTTTCTATTAGCTTTAAGTACTCCATGTCTTTTCTTATTCTCTTTCCAAGTCTTCCTAGGTCAAGTTTCTATCTTGTAATCATATCATTTAACCAGAGCATTTGCAGATCCTTGATTCACATGTCTAAATCATCTTAACTGATTTTCTCTCATTTTATATTTAATCACAGCTACTCCTACTTTACCCAGGATATCTTCGTTCTTAATTGTGTCTTTCCTCGTATGCCTACTTATCTAATGAAATATTCTCATCTCCGCTACACTCATTTTTTGTACTTAATGATTCTTAACTGCTAAAATTTCATGCCATAAAACATTGTTGATAATATAATATGTTAAACTGTTTCATGAACGGTGAAGCAAAATCTCTATTAAGAAGCTAGTCTTGTATGGATAGAAACACATTATATATATATATATATATATATATATATATTATGTCCCACCCTCCATAATAGACTTCTTGGCCAAAATCAGATAAGGCTAAGACTTGGGAACACAAAGCTGCATCCTGCATGGTCAAATGTAGTGGCCAGGACAAAAAACAGAGTCCTGTATATCGTCTTCATATTTACCTTTCAGACGGACCTACCAATTCTTGGTTTCACCTTTAGTATCATGAAATACCTTTATGACATAAGCATTTTATCATCAAAATGAAAATAATGAAATAACAATTTAGATGCTTCGCAATAGTTGACGGCTTCAAATTCAACTTATTCACGAGGAAATCCATCAGTTGACGGATATTCTTCACTGATCATACACAAAGATTGCGATCTGAACGCTGCAAAAATTTAATCGAAAGAAACCTGAACTTGTATAAGTTTCCAACTTCTGCTCCCATAACGCCTTACTCATACCCACTAATACAAATAATAGTTTGCACGACAAAGCATAGTTCGTCGCGCAAAGTAAAAAAATGTCACCTGAAAATTAATCCAACGAAAACTTCATCGCGCACAAACTGTCATGCAAAGGTCGTGAAAGCAGAGTTTGCGCGACAAAGGCGTAACCTGCGTCTCTCAAAAGGTCTTTGTGCGACGACAATACCTGCGTTACGCAAAAAATTTCATGTGACGTATCTTGTTCTCGTTGTCGCCCCCCCCCCCCCCCCCTCTTTTTTTTGATAAAATATTTTTTATTTAATTTTTTATAAATATTTAATTAAATTATAAACAATAATTAATAAACCAATAAAAATATTTAATTATAAAATATATGAAAATGTACATATAAGCTGTCCGAACATAAAAGAAAAAACTACAAGTAGTTGTCTGGGTTTGATGCATCATGCTACTGGGTATCGATTGGGCGAAGTGGCTAGGAGGATGAAGGTGGAGCAAGATTAGGTGCTGGCATCGGGATTTGGAGGCCGTACATCTGTAAGGCCCGTAAGATCATGCTCAACTTCTCGCCCTGGGCCGCAATCTTCTCACCCTGGGCCGCAATCTTAGCTTTTAGGGTTTCCACTTCCTTCGTCAGGGCAATGACCTGTCCTGTGGTCGGTCTGGAAGAGGAGGCACCCATCTCACGAACCCGCACCTTCCCCATACCTCGAACAACCTTGCCATGATGATGACCAAGCTTCTGATCCAAAACGAAACTACAACTAGTAGAGATGCTGCTATGCTGCTGCGAGGTAGCCGCTCCACGATGTCGCGAGTCATACGCAATCTTGATCATTTTTTTGGACATACGTACGTTGTGTGTCGGCTTCAACATTCGATTAGGCCCCTTAGTGTTTTTTTCAGCTGCCCAAAATAACTTAAATGGTGAAAACCCTAATCTTAAATTTCTACATAAAATTCGGCAAAACCTCCCTTAATAGTATATCATTTCCTAAAACCTGAAAATAGTAAAATAACATTAATTCACACCCACATCACATTTTCACAATGCAACAAATTTTCACAATCATAAAAATAATAGTTTTAAAATGAAAAAAATACAACGTAGTGAGAATTAGAAAAAACTACCTGGCTGGGAGCCCCCACCCTCGATTGTGGATGTCGAGGAAGTGTGATCAGAAGGCTTCGGATGGCGGCGGCCCCGGTGAGGCCGCTGTGCACTGAGCGGCTGAATCGACACTGATGACGTCGATGATGCAGGCACCTGGGATGCCCTAGGAGTAGCCTCAGTAAGGGATGTAGGCTCCCCAATCAATGGAGCACTCACGGCTGAAGCAGTAGGTGCTGAAAATGCAGGAGGCGCATTGGTCACACCCCGACGACGAGTGATCAACTGTGACATCTATACAATTTTTGAACCATAAAAATATAACATTAAAAACTAATCATTTCTTGCATTTGAAACTAATCGATTAGCAACCAAAGTAGCATCATATCCTTTATTGCATTTGTTCACATATATATAAAGCAGTATTGCAAAGGTAGAAAGAATACTAATTCAAAAGTAGTTTTGGTTGATCAACTCCAAACACATGTTTTACTTGAAATAGCTGAAACAATAAATATAAAAATACACACATGTATAGTTTCATGCCGTGCAAACTAGGTTCATTTAGTTTCCTAATATAAATCCACACATATATACTAAGAAATATGAATATATACTAGCTATTATGCATATCGTACCCCCTATGACCTGCCCATGGCCTAGGCTCCACCACGGCGCTAAGCTGATAACTACATTCTTTCATATGCATAACAATCAAAAACCTATGTATTAAAGCAAATGGAATGAGTATAACTACACTAGGACAAACAATACTTAGGAAAAGAATGAAAGCAACAGCGCACCACAAGCCATAAACACACTAGAAAATCGTAACCTATCAGACCTTAAAGTTTGAATTTTGAAGAGCACGCCATTCTAGAATATCCAGAACGACATATAAAACCATTATGCAGAAAAAACATATAATCCATAGAGATACAAATTTCACAAATTTGTGGGACTTGCTGTGCAAAGCAAAACTCAAGCCTCACAATTGATCACAAGCAGAAACATATGATTGAATTCAGGTTTACAATCATAAAGTTCTGTGGGTACAGCACTTCATTAACTACGGAAGGCAACTACTACCCTCAAAGTCTTATTGATTCATAAGACTTACAAAATAGATAGATGTTTTACACAGAAATCACACATCAAAATGCCATAACTGGAAAATCAAATAATGGCACTTAATATCAATTATAACAACCGAAACACCAATACAAGCCGTAAAATAGTACGATTCTTCAAGCTTTATCACATTAAAGTTCAGCTTCCACTTCATTACATTTAATAGTTATCAAAGCAAATTGAAAGCTTAAGTAAACACTCTTGCATTCAAGATTCATAAATGGCTTTCAAGTCCCAGTACAAGGTAAACGACTAAGTTTAAATGAGCATACCAAATTCTACTACTCCATAAATTTTACAGCAACCTATTTCCAGAAATTCATAATAACAAGAAAATAAATTAATTTATTAAATTTTTTGTACTCGAAAAGATAACAAATTATAAAGGAAAAAGAATGAGAAAAAGGAAAATCAGCAAAAGTAAAGCTAGCTGAAGACAGCAAACAAGTACAGACCTTCCATATTAGCAATCACCATTGTCATCCATAGTGGATGAGCTACCAAGATCAACCAGAGACAAACTGAATTCCCAACCCTTTCTCTCCATTTCTCTCACTTGCCTTTTAGAAGTCTCAGATCCAAATGGTATCTCACCCCCAAACACACCATCCCAGAAACCCCCCAAAACCACCCAACTCACTCAGATTACCAAATCCCAGCTCACAAATCTCACCCTAACAACAAACCCACCATTACCCGCTTCCCCAAATCACAAAAATCACCCACCCTACCAAAATCAAAACCCTAAGGTCTCACCAATTAAAAAAATCACAGATTTGCAACCATTCCATTTGCTTTCTCTGCTACCCTTTTCGCCAAACAACCCACTAATTATCATATGTCGAACGATTAAAGCAAAAAGCAAAACATTGAGAGAGAGAGAGAGAGAGAGAGATGTGAAGGGACCTTCGGAATTGAGGAAACGGCGAGGAATTCCGACGGAGGTTGGAGCGGAGGAGCAGATGGGTGGGTAGTGGCTGCTGTCTTCCTTCGTCTTTGTCTTCGTCTAACGGAGTAGGAGAGGAGCGAGACGAAGTGAGAGAGGGACCCCCGAACTTGTCTTTTCATCTGGTACATACCAGATCATGAGATTATAATAATTTTTAAATCATTTCTACTGTTAATTCATATTTATATATTTAAATAATTATTTGCTTCCATACAATACATATTGTGAGGTATTTGCAGCACGTTTTTCTGGTCTTGGGACAACTTTAGACTCAAAACTAAGCATGTCTTGAGGATGGTACTGCTTCTCTTGCATGGTGGATACGATATAATTTTTCCTCGTGCACAAGCTTTTTATGAATTTTATTGTATATATTCGGCAACGTCTGATAGCAGATTTTCATATAGTTGATTCATGGTTGAGACATCCCACCCGATCAAGTGATAATATAAACCAATCGTACGTAATTAGGTTAGTTTTTCCCTTTTGATTGGATGGTGATGTAAGGTAAGATAGTTTATATGTAAGAGAATTTTAACTAATGATGTATTCATACCTCTCAATAGCTCCAGTAAAGAGCTAGTTCTTCTTATGTTCCATATGCAACATAAACGTCATCGATAATGGATGTAATAGCAGTAACTTTGCAAGATTAGGATTCTCTCTCTTCCTCTTTCCATTCATTTTTATCCTCTCTTCTTCCATTTTCTATGTTGTTTTTCTCTTTCTAAAAAAAATGAATATAAGATATTGACGTAATTTAATTGAGATCGAGTGGCTGCCGTCTGGATTGTTTTCCAATTGCACCCTCATTTTGTCCAATTAAAAAGAGTAATTTGGGAAAATTTTTTTAAAAAAAACGCCTACTTTTTTCAATTACATCGTAAAAATTTTAACAAATTGCATAACGTATGTATACATGATGACATCGTGCTCTTGGTTTTTGCACAACGACTCCATTATGGCGTCGCACAAGTTATATTTTTGAGATAAAAAATTATTATAAAATTTACTGAAAATGTGACTTTACTCTCTTCAAATTCAATTTTGATTACCATAAAACCCACAATAATATATTTTTCTAACATAAACCAGATCCGAACTACAATAATAAATTTAAAGCTACTTAATAAATATATATACCATTCAATTTCTTAAATGTTATAAACAAAAAATCACAATTTAATGGTTATTTTAACTCTGATTTTAATGATTTTTTACAGCTACATTTCTTGACCCTATATGAATACAATGAATGAATTCGATCTTCAATTTAAAATATGTATACTAGTGGATACCACAAAATCTTATGTTATACTTAATGAAATATAAATAAACTTTAAGTGTTAGTGAATCTATTGTTTTGATGGGATACGCATTCTTCGAAACTAGTTTCAACGATCCAACCAGCAAACTTGTTTGTATATACTTCAACATAGCATACACCAAAAATCGCAAAAAACAAACATTCATAGATCAAGTAATGGGACAAAACTTTTCGACGGTTAAAAACGGAAAATCACGATTTAACGGTTATTTTAACTCCGATTTTGATGATTTTTTACAGCTACATTCTTTGACCCTATATGAATACAATGAATGAATTCGATCTTCAATTTAAAATATTTACGCTAGTGGATACCACAAAATCTTATGTGATACTAATGAAAGTATAAATAAACTCTAAGTGACACACCCCGATCCTGATGTTTGAAGGACAACGGGATGGCCACATGCTGGCCGACACCCGAGAGTGACACAAACCATTTGATGAATGCATATGTCGAGAACATGTGAAACATGCATAAAAATTTTGTATGTAACTATGCAATGTAATATTCAAATACAAACCTTACAAGATAATATAATAATATTCAACTGCCAACAAAATAACAATGATAATGCATGACATGTTCAGAGCATACTACTAATTTAGAATACAAGTGGAAGGTAAAATAGAAGGTGTTATTACAAGAGACGTCCAACGCAGAGTAGAGGGCACAAGTTCACTGATATGGGAATGCCTCATTGTAAGATCCCACATCACCCAGGGGAGTGATCCTTATATGTATATTCTCATCCTTACTTAGCACGAGGCCTTTTGGGAGCTCACTGGCTTTGGGTTCCATGAGAACTTCGAAGTTAAGTGAGTAGCGCACGAGAGCACTCCCATGATGGGTGACCTATTGGAAAGTTCTCATGTTAGTTCCCAGAAACAAAAGCGTGAGGGCGTGGTTGAGGCCCAAAGCAGACAATATCATGCTACAATGGTGAAGCGGGCCCGAGATGTGGTGGACCTCAGGCGGGGATGTGATAATTTGGTATCAGAGCCTAACCCTAACTGTGGTGTGCCAACGAGGACGTCGGGTCCCTAAGGTACCGTTTGGTACGTGGGACGGGACGGAACAGAGTGGACAAGGCATTCCGTCCCACGTTTGGTGCGCCTAAAACGGGTGGAATGAGCTGTTCCACAGAACGAGTTTTGGGTGAATGTTCATTCCACCTCACCCCCCTGGAACGACTCGTTCCACATCCATGGAACACAAAATTATAACCTCTCCGTCTCCTTCTTCTTCCTCCTTGTTTCCATCCAAAGGCATCTTTGCTCCCGCTCCGTTCCTTTCCGTCATGTCCCGTCCCATTCCGTTCCGCCCCGTCCGGTCTGCATACCAAACGATACCTAAGGGGGGGTGGATTGTAAGATCCCACATCGCCTAGGGGAGTGATCCTTATATGTATATTCACATCCCTACCTAACACGAGAC